>NC_089849.1:123098238-123411988 GCF_035609145.1 Eleutherodactylus coqui
AATAAAGGAACAGCAACTACATAGTCTGGATGTCTGTAGAGTAGTCAAAGCCTACTTACAAGTTACTCAGTCCTTTCGAAAAATCAGAAATTTTTTTTCCCTTCAATTTCAGGGTACGAATAAAAGGCCAGGCGGCCTCTAAAGATACAATAGCTAGATGGATCAGGTTAGCGATCCAGGAGACTTACAAAGCCAGAGGTTTGGTGGCTCTGGAGGGGACGAGGGCCCACTCTACCAGGGCTCTCGCCACCTCTTGGGCCAAACGCAGGGGGGCCTCGATAGATCAGATTTGCAAGGCAGCAACTTGGTCAAGTATAAATACCTTTGCAAAACACTACAGATTAGACCTTTATTCATGTAGGGATCTGGTTTTCGGGCAAAAAGGGCTCCAGACAGTAGTTCACCCCCTGAAAAAAATCTGATGATTTGGTATACCTCCATATGTGCCATCAGGATGGACATGATGGAAAGACTAGAATTATTTCTTACCGATAATTCCTTTTCCATGAGTCCATCATAACAGCACATACTTTCCCACCCTTGTATGGTTTATAATACATGTACGTGTCTTGATGTCTTTCAGTATTAATAAAACTGTTGGGCCACATATCCAATGTAATGATTTGGAAGTCACTGGAGTTAATCGGTGGGAGGTTGCCATTTAAAGAACTCTCCTTCCTGTCCCAAGGAACACAGGCGGGGCAACCTCCTTGTGTGCTGTCATGATGGACTCATTGAAAAGGAATGATCAGTAAGAAATAATTCGTCTTTTGTACTAATTATATTTTGGGATCAGTTTTTTGAAAGCCAGTGATTTTTAAAATAAAATGCACATCCGTTTTCTCTTGATAGAACCTTTTTGAATAACACTCAAAATCAAAGCCAAAATGATTTTTACTTACTAAAACGCATTCCCAAAAACTTTTATAAAATATGAGACTTTGTGCTTCCTAATTTTTGGGTTTTGATTACAGATTTTTAGGTGCGGATCTGGGCTGTGCGATGGTCTGGTAAATAAAACTAATGCAAGACTGTAGCTCATGAGCTGTTCGTAACCAGATGACTCCTCAAAACTTTTTTTCAACCCCAATCCAAAACTCCAGAAAACCTGCACAACTAAATGTTTTTTTTGTGAAATTATTTAATTTCAATACATTTTTACAACCGTCATCGGAACATTATAACACTTGTTTAAACTGTTTAGTTTTAAAATATATATAGATGGGGATAACCATTCTCTTCTGAAAATAAGTGTTAACAGTGACAGCGTCCTCTAGTTTACATCAAAACTAAATATATGAGATGTACTCAGGCTCGTTAGCTAGACACGTGGAATGCTTACATATGTGTTTATGGCAAAACATAAAAATACATTTATTTTCTTGTTTTTGCATAGTACTTATGTTTCACCTGATGATTCAAGACCAGCTTTCATTGGATGACATGCAAACTCTTCCGGTTCAGAACTAAGGGGTCTACCACGGTCACCCGCTAGCGATTATGAAGTGGTGGGTGCTCATCAAGGTTCCATCTGAAGGATCGCTCTAGTTATGTGCTGTACAGATGATGGCAGACCTTGAGCCACGTGCCTTGTTTTTCAAGCTTTCCATAATTCATAATACGACTGTGATACCTCTGTATAGTTACTGATCTAAAACTAGTGGAGACACGAGGCCGACGTTCAGAAGAACTAAGTCAGCATTTATAAAAACCATCATCTGGACAAAACGGTTTCTCGTTCTAGACATCCACATCTTTCTCCGACGGTAAAACATGAAGTCAAAAAAGTCCTTCCAAGTTCTTGACAGTTAAATGGTCTACCGGCAGTTATTTGATGAAGGACACAATCGCAACATAAAAAGAAATTAAAATTTGAAATATGGAAGAAATGGACTAGAACTTTGAGTACACCTAAGAAAAATATAACAGGGTTTGGTGGGATGTATAAATTACATTTTCATAAGGGATTAAGAACACTCTATATACTGCAAAATGATTGGTCGTTAGAGTTGGCTTCAGGCAATTTTCATAATCAAGTCTCTGTACCGTACCATACCAAGCTAGCAATATGATTGAAGTGCAGACTTTCAGCTTTAATCAAAAGGAGTGTTTTTTAAATTAACATTTTAGGTTTTTATTTGCAATAAGAAGTTAAAAAGATTTGTCTCATTCGTCACATAATCCGTGTCACGTACAATTATATGTCCACATTAGATCTCTATAGTCCTAGAAACGAGCGCCCATTAAAGGGTGATCAAGGTTGGATTAACAATATCCGCACATTTGTGCTCAGTCACAGGCTCTCTTTACACGGAGCGATGAATCGTCTGACAGCGTCACCCCGCGCGTCTGTTTATACAGGCAGGAGCATCTTTTGCATCTTGTTCAGTCGTTCACATTCACTGTAACGGTCAATTTGAACGACAAACGATTGCAGTTCACACACAAGGACGCACTAATGAGCAAACGATTATTTTTATGCCTGTAGAAAACGAATGAAGAACAAGAAGCAAATGAATTCACGTTCGTTGTACAAGTGTTGGCCGTTTGTACACTGAATGATTCATTCAAATTTGCACGATCCAATTACTTTTTGAACGATAATCATTCCATGTAAAAGGGGCCCATAGATACACTGGAGACCAATCAAAAGGAAAACAGCTGGCAAATACATCCCAGAGAGCACATGGCACACACGACTCAGATACACCCACGTACACGGCGGGGCACAGTCCCAAGACACACAGAAAACGACAAGATTTAGAAAAAATGGATCTTCCAGATTAGTGGCTCTCTAAGGAGAGAACTGGGTACAGAAAGTCACTAAGCATTGGTAACCGTCAACACAGCCATCGCGACCAAGTCTTTTCGAATATATGCAAGCATTTCTTATTAAGATATAGCCACAACAATCTTCCGTGCAGAAGCCTGAGAAAGCTTCTCCTAGACTCCCTGTAGCACACCATCTAGAAGTCCCAGAAGATAAACATGGGGGAGAACACAAGTTTGGGAGTTTAACAAAATATTGCAAAGTGTTTTAGAAGCTACAGCCATGTTTTACCTAGTCCCTGCATTTTCATAGGTTTAAAAGCAATTTGACAATTGACCAATAAGCTGTTTCATGGTACAGTGTGGCGCGTTCCCTTATTTTATGATAAATTAAGGAGATGAGAGGTCTGAAGTGAATTCCAAGAGTTGACTTTGCATTTGGTAATGATTCATAGAAGTTCACAATATGTGGTTCAAAGAGGTGTCAGTACAAGTCAAGATTAAAAAAATGCATCAAAAGAAAGAGTAAAAACGTGAGGAGTGGCCAAGTCAACAATTTGGTACACTCTCGCTCCAGGTCCACAAATTCAGTGGGCGGCATAGCAAAGCCAGATGCGACTAGTTTATGTAACAAGTATCTTACTATGCTCTTCGACTTTGCTTATGCCTCCAGTGAGGATAACCGATCTGGAGCCGCAGCCTTCTATGTTGATGAGACACGATCGACTTCAGTTTGGTTTCCCCCTACTAGCTGAGGCTCCGATCAGCCTCCTCTTATTGTTTCGAGACTTGCAGAGCAGAAATGTAATTCATCCCCCCCCCCCCCAACAGTTTTGTAGGAGCTCAGTATGTTCTGCAGTAAAAGGACATTAAATAGTTTTGGACACTGTTTGAACGGCCGTAGCGCTGGTTCTATCAGGGCCATCGATGTGCTAAAAGTCTTGGTTTTAAAAGGAAGGGCAGCAGAACCCTGTCTGTATTCTGTACAGAAACATTTAGTCAAAAATACTGAATTTTCAGTTGTCTGTTTCAGTCAGTGCGCAGAGCATAGAGGGCAGGGAGACCGTCGGCAACAGAGATCAGCGATTCTTCTGTAGATCTGCGTTTGGGTGACATGAATTTTTGTTCAGATCATCACCTCTTATCAATCAAAGAGCATATTTATTTGCCCTTTTATTGGAGTTTTCCCCAGAAAAGAGTGAAATGATGAGCTCTTCTCTATACAGTTTAACCTCATAGATGCTGCAGTCCGTGCTGACAGTGGCATCAAAACATTAACAGAAAAAAAAAATTGGTTCCCCTTATGCAAAGCTTTAAAAATTGGAAAAGAAAAAAAAAACAAAAAACACACCACCACAATTGGTATCACCACATCCATAACAACCCATACTATAAACTAGCACTGAGCCTCAATGCTTGCAGTATTGCAATTAAACCCTGGATGGGAGTCCTGAAACAATAGCACTTGTACCTACCAGCACCATCGTAATGATGTGTCCCGGTGACTTCTCACTAGAAGTTTCTGCACCTATTGCTTCTTAGAAGGTAGATCTCTTAATAAGAGAGGAAGTCAGACCTCATGCCATACAAGAGCTATCATGCTGCCAGCCTTACCTGCTGTAAATAACACTCGGAGCATGCCATCATGAAACAAACCTGGCCGTTCACGACACCCGAAACACTAATCATTGCTTCTACAGATTTAAACAATATTTGCGTGCAAACGTCCGTCAACACCAAGCCTGAGCTGAACGACTACTGCATTGTGGGAAATGTACTGGAGAATGGTGTGCTGTACAAAAGCTGTATTTCCCACAATGTATACTGAACTAGGAGGGGCTACAAGCTCTTTTAGTCACAGTTAAGGAGAAAATAGTGGAGATCTGACCTACCAGCGATGAGCAAGTTACTGGAAGTAGTCCCCATAGGCTACAGCTTTGACTTGTCTAGTTGTTTGGAGTACAACATGCAACCAACATTACAAAACCAGTAGAACAGTTCACTTTGTGGGCCAAAATGTTGATTGTGGTGGAGTAAAATATTAGAGGAAATTACAAAAAGGAAAAATCTGCTGCCATCAAGTATTTTCTATGAAGAAACCAATCAGAAAGTTGGGTGGGAACGGGTACATAGATATGGTAAATGGAAACTCCACCCAACATGCATACATTGCTGAACCATGTCTAGCTTCCCTCTACCAACGTGTAGATTTGCATCAGCCATTGATATCGGGCCTGCTCACCGCTCACTCGGAGGGAGGAAGCCACTAGACTGCCTAGATCATATTCTCACTTGGAAAACGCAGGCAGTCCAGCTATATAGCGCAGAACATGAGCGCACATTCAGTTTTGGGAAGAGTAAAGACACCCCAGGGGTTTTTAACTCTTTACAAATGTGGGCATATGAATATTTATATTAGTTTAAACAGAATATAAAACCGGTAAATCCTGCGGCAATTTCTGCAAAATGATATCAGACCATGAGGGCCTCTTAGCAAATTAACGGAAATCATGGCAGAACGTGTGATATAACTGCAGCTGCCAGCAACCTGACCTACTTGTCCCTTACTGCTACAGCCAGATTTGACACAGCCATTTTTTTCCATATTTCCTCCCCACCTTCCATCATAACCCTCCTGTTTGTCAGTGTAGCAGGGCTTGATTTGTGCTGGGTTACATTTTCACCACCACCGGGGTAGAGGACATGTAATGGACTAAAAATAAGTTACCATTTGTATTGGGGGAAAAAAAGAAATAAGTTCCCCAATTTTATTTTTAGGGCGTTCACCATGCAGTATAAATTACACTTTATTCTGCAGGTCAATATAATTACGAGACTTCACATTTATAACGCTTTTGGGTTTTCAAACTATTGAAAAATCTAAAAAAAAAAAAATATATATATATATATATATATATATATATATATATATATATATATATATATATATTTTATATTCCCATTAATGAGCGGTCGGCGGGGTTGTCTTCTCATAGTTACCATTTTGGGGTATTTGTGACATTTGTTTCACCTCACAAGCAAAAGAAATTAGCGATTAAAACAAAAACAGCAATTCTGGCATAAATGACGTGTGCCTTATTTCTGCAGGTTACTACAATTTTGGCAACACCAAATTTATGTATTTTTGTACTACTACTTCTGCAGAATGGAAACAAGTTTTAAAAAAATCCAGATGATTGTCGCCACCTTCAAAAGGCCCATAACATTTATTTCTGTGAGGTCTGGGAAGTGCCTGAGGAATGGCAATTCTGTGAAGTTGTATCTGTATCCTGCTTCTCAGTTTTGACCCTACACCCAAATACTCAGCTTCCCAATCTCTGCCTGCCCCGACCTCTGCTCACTATATTGACTGCATTCCGCCTGCTCTGACCTTCGGCCCAGTTTCCATATTACATGAACTCTGCCTGTGTGACCTCGGCCAGTTATACTGACCACAGCCTCGAGCGTTCTATGGGTACAGCACTCTAGTGCCTTTTGACCCATCTGGGTCAGTTGTCAGCATACTGAGGCTATTCCTTGGGAAATAACCTGGAGTTTTCCTGCATTGAAGACCAGATTCCTCTATAAAAAGCAGGAAAACCAGAGACCTCTTGGAGCAGCGCTAAGGAGTAGGGCCAAGCCAACGCCATCAGTGACACAGTGGGTCCACGCCTACGCCATCAGTGACACAGTGGGTCCACACCCACGCCATCAGTGACACAGTGGGTCCAAGCCTACGCCATCAGTGACACAGTGGGTCCAAGCCTACGCCATCAGTGACACAGTGGGTCCAAGCCTACGCCATCAGTGACACAGTGGGTCCAAGCCTACGCCATCAGTGACACAGTGGGTCCAAGCCTACGCCATCAGTGACACAGTGGGTCCAAGCCTACGCCATCAGTGACACAGTGGGTCCAAGCCTACGCCATCAGTGACACAGTGGGTCCAAGCCTACGCCATCAGTGACACAGTGGGTCCAAGCCTACGCCATCAGTGACACAGTGGGTCCAAGCCTACGCCATCAGTGACACAGTGGGTCCAAGCCTACGCCATCAGTGACACAGTGGGTCCAAGCCTACGCCATCAGTGACACAGTGGGTCCACACCAGCTGAGTGGGATTCAATCTGTAGGTTACGGCTCAGCTGTCGAAATTATTATGACGGGACCCCTGAACAGAAATGAATGGAATAATTCACCATCAATAGTGAAACGGACGACACTGCCGTGTCCGTTCGACAAGGTTTCCATTCATCGCTGCTATATCTGGAGTATAGAGCAGCACTGTTGACTACATTATTCTATATTCCAAATAGAACAGAAATAAATAGAACGCTTGTCAAATGGACACCGCAGTGAATGGTGCTGTCACAACGTGGTTTTCAGCAGGCCAAGGGATGCGAGACTGGCTTTATATGCAAGTCTTCATGCAAGAAACGTCTCAGATAGCACAAGGCAGATAAAACGTAATGGAACAGGTAGGTAAAAACGTAATGGAACAGGTAGGTAAAAAAAAAAAAAATTCTCCCAGCTGACATCAGAGACCGGTAAACAGTTATAAGAAAAAGAGCCTGCAAAAGGCGCAATACCAGATATTCCAGCCAACCTATCTGTTCCACAGAAGGAAATGTTATATCTGAACTTTTCTTGTAAAGTCCATTGGTTAGTTATATCATGCTTAGGTTTATATCAAATATTCATATCGCCACATTAAAAAGTTCTAAAACTTCACGTGTGGGGTGGGCGGAAGCAAATTCCTTTTATCTAAAAGGGGTTGTTTGACCTTTTTTCCCACTGATGACCCATCTTCTGGCTAGGCCATCAACAGTTGATGGATGGGGCCCATCGTTGGCCTCATGTCATTACGTAGGGCAGGCATTTTCGGCTCAGTGGATGATGTTTCTCTGTGATAATCGTGCTTGAACTTGTGCACTTGACTTTGTAACTTTGAGAGGGCGAACGCAACCCTGGACCAGCATCTGGCGAATGGGGCGGAGTGAAGATAAAGTGTAGTGTCTGCAGTGAGGTTTTTGAGCAGTGTGGTGCTACACAGAAAAAAGCAAAGCTACCGTGAGCCCTATGGGCAAGTATGGGATGACTGCAAAGCACCATGGTCTGAAGCTGATTAACGGGCCGCTGCAGCCGTGTCCTCCGGCTCTATGAGTTATCACCAAGTTGGATAATCTCCACAAATAAGGTTCAGCTGTGAAGTACTGGTGCAATAATGGACTGCTTATTTTTGCCTATTACCTTCCCAGAGAAGGGAGAAAGGACTTTACTGATGGTCAGTATACGGACTTAAACTCCAATGTGCCGATTGCACTGTTAACATTGAACTATTGTTTTCAGCATAGAAGATATCTGTTGCTTATGTCAGTGATTCCGGCAGATGAGAAGGGCACGGGTCGATGCAGCCAACTTCAGAGAGATCCGGTCACAGCCCGAGCCGGCACACGAATGCCTCACTACAACTCACCAAAGCTGACCAGAGAGCACCATGACTCCGTGGGGAGTCGAAACTTGTATGCAAACGGACATGGTACGATCTCAACTCTCTCTTGTGACCCAGAGGAAACTCCAGCCTGATCCTCGGCACCATGTAACAAGTAGTCATCAGCACAGGAAATGCCGGTGTGGGATTCATTCCCATTGAAATCAGTGGGAGAGTCGCGCTGCTATGGGACTTCCTGCTTGTCAAGATGTCTCATTCAGCCCTGACCAGGAAGTTAATAACTTCAGAAGAGTCGGGGATTATTCCGAATGCCAGATTGGAGTCAGGAATGTTTTCCCTTAAATGGGAAAATTGGCTTCTACCTCATTAGGGTTTTTTGCCTTCCTCTGCATCAACATTGGGGGGTAATAGGCTGATCAGGTGTCTTTTCTCAGCCTTACATACTATGTGTTACTATGTAAGTAGAGTATAGCAGCACAACTCTCCCATTGATTTAAGTAAGAAAAAAAAGCCAGCGCCCATAGGTCTTCCCCTTTCCGCTTATAACATCCGGCCAACTGCACTGGACAGCGGGTCGGACGATCAACTGTTGGACAGCGATCCCAAGCAACGGACCCCTGTCCAACTACATGTGACCCATCCAGAGACATACACGACACACCTCTGCCTTCTTTCTTCACTGAAGATTAATAGTAGTCACCCTTAATGGAAGTTTTTGTGATCAGCCCACCTTCCTACCAGAAGGGATAGTGACTGCTGTGCAGCGGCGCCAGAGCAGTCAGTGATATCTTGTAGTGAATATGCCCCTGCTTGCATTGGGCGACAATGGCTAACCGTCATGTTGTCTGCTCAAATTCTCCAGGCTGTTTTATCGTCCCCTCACTGGTATCTGATCAGTCTCCCATCCTTGACAAGAGATTGCTTTCAGGTTCCAATGCTTTTTGATGGGAATAACCTGTATGGGAACAAGTGGATCTCAAGAATGATCTCATTTGCATGTAGTTAAATTATGTATTTTCAGTGGAGTTGCCTTCATACATGTCAAAGGGTTCACATCCTTCAGCTACAAACTATATATATATATATTTATATATCTACATCTAGAGCAACTGGAGACTGAAGGCTGCGGGATAACGAATGAGAGGCAATGGGATTTTACACAGCGATTAAGGATGAGCGAGTATACTCGCTAAGTCACTACTCGTCCGCGTAATGTGCTTTAGCCGAGTATCTCTCTGCTCGTCCATAAAGATTCGGGGACCGCTGCGGCTGACAGGTGAGTTGCGGCGGGGAGCAGGGGAGATCGGGCGGGGGAGAGGGACAGAGAGATCTCCCCTCCGTTCCTCCCTGCTCTCCCCCGCAGCGGTCCCCGAATCTTTAAGGACGAGCAGAGAGATACTCGTCTAAAGCACATTACTCGGACGAGTAGTGCTTTAGCGAGTATACTCGCTCATCCTTAACAGCGATGTAACACTACAAACGTAGGTAGAGAAAACATCCAATATAATGTGTATACAACCATCACATAATATTTACATAAGGCAAATAGAAAATAATTGAACTAATAAGTGGAGATACCCTTTAAACAGGATGAGGAGCCCCAACTATCTGACATTATAAATGGGTGCAGAGTCCCAGCGTCTCCTGGCCATTTGGTAAGTATGAGTGAACCTGGGCGGTCAGCTCATTGCGTTGGAGGAGTAGTAGTGAATGGGATAATCTGCGATGTAGGATTCTTCACTTAACTGGTTCAGCATGCCCTTGTATAAAACATCCATTATAAGAACCTCGGCGACAAGTCTCTGTTTTTCCTCCATTCTCCGTAATTTCGATGCCACCGTTATCCCAAAGGCGTCATACTCATCATTGTTTTTGGAGAGAATAGCTGCAGCTTGAGAAAGCAGCTCGTTGCTCAGGTCGTCGTCATTGTACATTTTCCCTTTTTTCCTCTTCCTTATAAAGGGAACATCCTCCTGCGGGTCGTAGTCTACGTCCTCCGACTGGCTGTTACTGGTGACCTGAAAATTGCATGTTTAAACGTCAAAATCCTTCTGCATAAATTTGATAATAAAACCTTTAGGAAGTTCTATTGCGGTCCCGTCTCGTTCCAGAATGAGTTCATAATGTCCAGATAAAGGTCAGTTCAGTAAACCCAAGACAATACTCTATGCTGCTGGAAGACCCTGCCCACTAGAACCCACAGCCAGCGAGCAACCCTACTATACTCACAGTTCTGTATTCACTAAGTCACATGTGGACAGATCATCACCCCCCACAAGACCAGCAGGCTTCCTTCCTGGATATGCCATGCTGCCGAGGACCCTGCTCTATCATCTACATAACCCCAGTCTGTGGCTTCCCACCTGTCTAACATTCACTTCCCACATGGTTTGTATGGTTGAAAACTAGTATACGGCCATCAAGTTCAATCAGAGGAAGAGAAGATGTGAATAAAATGAAGGGGAGGGAGATTCAATCATAAGGTACCATTTCTCCATCCGGATTCAGAAGGAAATAGAAACCCCGTAAGGCATAAAGGTGCTTCTAGTGAACAATGTCAGAGTTCACCCGAGCAGCCCGTTTATACAGGCAGATAAACCGTTTACTCGCTAAATGCGTCACATTCACTATATAAAAAAAAGAACGATTCAACGAACAGTATTTAAACCGAACGATTAGTGAACGAGACAAACGATGATTTGCTTGCATGAAACTATAAGCGAACCAGTGATTGTTCATCATTGGCTCAGTTACAGCAAATATATAGAGTAAACTGCAAACAGACGAGTGAAAGTAAAGATAGTAGAGCAGACTCAATGGTTAACATGAAATACCTGAGACACGTTAGTAGAGTCCTCCAGAATTTCCATGCTTTCATCAACTGGCTCATCTTCTTGTCGGCATTCCTGGGATTCTCCGGAGTTGGAGGACCCCTCTTTTGGAACATCCTGACCAATTGTGAACTTGAGCAGGTCAAAGTACCACAGCCGGGGCACATACACATCATCAGCGGACGTTGCCGTCTTTTTGGACACCTGTACTTTATTGAATTCTTTCTTGAAGACTGTTCTCAAATTGGCGATCTTATGTTTCACAAACTGGATGTTGGCGCTGGGACACACGGACCGGCAGAGGTTGACCATACTCTCATAGGCCTTCAGTCTCTTCTGTTTATTCGAATAGTCTGAGATCTTCATGTTCCACAGGCACGGAAAGGACCGATACATGTCTATGAATTCTTTCAGGAACTGTGGATTCATGAGATATTCGGAATAAATTTTCTTTTTTGAGAGATCCATCTATTAAAAAAACATTTATCACTTCTGACATCACAATTGGCAAAGTAAAAGTTAACTGTTAAAAGTTAACTCCATCAAAAGTACTCGGGTCAGCCAGCCAGGCAGCCATCTTAATGTGGTGCTGCATCTACATTCTGGAGAGTGACAGAACCTCTAGAGTAAAATAATGTGTGAGCTAATCCTAGTCGGACTACTTCTAGGTATTGTCTGGTCTAAGGCCATGACTTGTAAAAGTAGAACTATAGGACACGGTCTATCCAAAAACTAATGCCTATTCCACTGATGGCAAACCTTTTACAGACCAACTGCCCAAATTGCAAAACCCACTTGATAATCGCAAAATAGACCAGGAGGAACGCCCTGTATTTTTTTCCCTAGCTGGAGAACCATTGGTGTGGATTCTGACTGTAGTGGCATTACCTGACCAGCGGAACCACACCTGACCAGGCCGCTGGGAACCAGAAGCTGGGAAGTGCTCACAGTGGGAAGCCTACGGAGGTCATAATATGAAATCAGTTGTGGATTCGCACTAAAAAAAACTGCACCATTGTTTTTGTATGCGGAATTACTGCGTAATTTGCCTCAGAATTTTCCTCAGCATTTCCGCCACGTACAAACCTACCCCAAGTCAGCTTGAGGAATGCTGCCACGTGCATAGTGGCCTCAGTAGTAATAGTGTCCCCTATATCACCCCCAGTACTAATAGTGTCCCCCACAGTGACCTCAGTGGTAATAGTGTCCCCCACAGTGACCTCAGTGGTAATAGTGTCCCCCACAGTGACCTCAGTGGTAATAGTGTCCCCCACAGTGACTTCAATAGTAATTGCGTCCCCTATATCGGCCGCAGTAGTAACCCCCACCCCCTCCCCTTCCCCCCTAAAACCCATATACTTACCTCCTCCTTGTCTTCAAAGCAGCGCTGCTTCTCTGCTCGGCGCTGCTGCGGGCGGAAGTGTGTGTGTACGGACGCCTCCTCCCTTCTCCTCTCCTCCTGCGGAACCAAGGAGGAGAGGTAAGGGGAGGAGATAACCGGGTGCACACACTGGTGTCAGTATGTGCACCCGTAACAGTGCCAATGAGGGATTACCAGACGGGGAGCCGCGGCATCCCACCTGGTAATCACTTTCATGGTGACCAGACGTTGGCACGCGTGCCCACAAAGAGGGCTCCAAGGGCTCACTCTAGCACGCGTGCCATGGGTTCACCACCATGGGTCTACACCCATCACACTAACCTTTAACAACAGCTTCACAAGAAGAGAACAATCTTGGGCGACGTTACCATGTGAAACAGTTTACCTTATGAGCACTTGCACGACTGCTTCTTGCGGGAGACCACCATTTCTTGTAAGGATTTCGCAGAGAGCTCCGCCTCGTGTTCAGGTGCACTGAAATAGATTTAATAGGGAAAAAAATGGAGCGTAGTGTATAACGTCTGTTATTTGGTGACCCAGCAGTCCACATATATAAAATGCCAAGTCGATTGTAAAGCAATGTTCTACAGTACATACGGTTCTTGGCCCAGTAGTATACGCATTAAACCTCTGGTAAATCAAAGGCATACATACTTCTTACACAGAACGCTCTGTTCCTGGGAGCCTAGAGGCTATACACAATATACATACACCTGCTTCTTGATGCCAGGTGATGTATGAATTTCACACTGGTGAAGGAGTATTACATGTACTGATCAGTTCACGTTAACCCAGGGGTACATGTATGTAAAACTGGTCAATGACGTAAAAGCATTGCTGGATTCCAGGCAGCCTAGATGTGTATGCACATTGCCCATACTTACGGCCCAATCATAGAAACATTGCCAAATTATTTGTGACCTAGTTGTATTGGCATTGCCAGTATGTACATTCCTCAGTTCATTCTGACCCGGTGGGATCTGCAATATTTACTGGTATAAACAAAGCGGAATTAAAGCCCCCTGCCTGATATTTTGCAGATCAGTGTCATCCTGCAAAAAAAACCCAGATTTTTTGCTACTCCCCTTTAAAATCCTTGTAACAGAATTCATTGGGAGACACGGAGGACCCGGTATACGCTGCTGCCATTAGGAGGACTCTAAGCAAGAAGTGATTCTTCCTCTTAAAGGCTATGCCTGTCCTGCAGACTCTGAGCTAATGGGTTTGTAGACATATAGAAGTAGTAACTAGGAGAAACACAGAAGGTAAAGAATGAGGACCAAGAAAAGGAGGAACCCATCCAAAAGCAGTCCAATGCTCTCTAGAGAACCCAGTAAGACAAAGAAGACCCGAAAGTTGCCTTCACATACGAAAAGCAAAAACTCAAGGTGTACTGTCTAAAAGACCGCCATAGTACCTGCTGTGAGCTGGAAGGGAGGGTCTTGCAGAAAAAAAAAAACTTTGGATGTTATCGGGTGAGACGGAGATGCAGACCAGTGAAAGGAGCTTCAAAAGTCTGAGGATCCAACTACATCCAGATGGAGTGCAAGCATTCCTTAGGATTTTGTTCATATGAGAGAAAAAAAAAGGGAAACTGATGGAGGAATCATAGATCATGCTAAGCTTAGGAGAAAGAGAACGGCAGGAGGAACTGCCAACTGACAGCCCCTCTGGATAGATGACAGCAGCCACCAAAAAGACGACGCAGGAGGCCTAAACACCATTTTATAGAGAGGGAGAGACCTTTCAGAGTCTGTAAACTACTTGACATCTTGTGGGGTAGCCGAATGACCCACTAGAAGAAAAAGGGCCTTGCATCAGGTTTACAGTATAAAGGTCACCCTCAGATGACGAATGCAGAGCCTTGCCCTACGAAGGGAATTCGGTCCAAGCCTTGCTGGAGAAAACAGTTACTGAACAAGAAAAGACGCCTAAAGAATTCGAAGCGTGAATACAAGGGTGGGCATCAAGCTTGCCATCATGGTGGGTTTCTTATAAACGGAATTAGCCATAAGAATAATTCTATTTTCTCAAATCACCCTCCATAACAGCACCACAGGAGTTATGCCACTTAAGGATAGACTTAAAGCTAACCTCTAAAAACTGGTGCATGGATATCGAGACCTGGGAAGCCCTGGCCCCCAAGTGCTCAATTTGGGGGTCAGCCGTTACCAACAGCACTGTGAATTTCAAAAAGGCACGAATGCAGGGAGAAGTGTATCAGAAGGAAAGCACGTCAAGCCAACCCTTGTGGGGACAGTCTTCCACTTGGAAACTGATACCGCACTGCGAAAGAACCTACGGATCAAGAATAGGTCTCTATAATCCTCTACAGACCCACCGCAATGCCCATTTGGAAGACAATCAGGCTTGGTCACAAGTGATAGCCTATGATATGATTAATAGCGTCCCCTATATTGCTGGCCCCAGTAGTAATAGGGTCCCCTATATTGGTGGCCCCAGTAGTAATAGGGTCCCCTATATTGGTGGCCCCAGTAGAAATAGTGACCCCTATATTGGCCCTAGTAGTGATAGGGTCCCCCATTGTCATCCCAGTAGTATTAGGGTCCCCCATTGCCGCTATGCTCTTCATATGTAGGGAGAGGTTTACCAGTGCGGATTACAAAAAAAGGCAATTCGAACAGCCGCAGGCTCCCTTGGAGTCTCAGGCCCGGGGCAGTCGCCCCAATCATAATCCGCCATTGGTCCAGGCTCTACTTATCCCTGTAGCAGTGTCCCAAGGAAATCAGCATGCAGGACCTGTGGTTGGCATAGCAACGCAGATCACATGACCGGAGTCGGCTCATGCCGACCACAGGTCTTGCATGCTGATTTTCTTGGTACAGACTATCCAGCCACTGCCATAGCAGTGATTAGAGTGGGGACCTAGACCATCGGACCCCTTGAGAAGTTCTCACGGAGCCCCAAGGGCTCCACAGAGCACACTTTGGGAGAACCTGCCCTACAGGAAGGGGAATAAGATACAGATTGGAAAACTGTTCTCCCAAAGGCAATATTGCTATTGATAGAGTCCAGTTAATGATGCTTCATGAAAGTGTGAAATATGACCATGTTGCAGCTTTACAGATCTGCTCGATGGGAGCATTGCCCTTTTTTCGCCCAGGTGACAGCCTCGGCCGTAGATGAATCTGGATGGAGGGGGTTTTCTCCAATTTAATAGGTGGATCTCGGAAAGGTTCTTCTTTGTTCAGGCCACACAAATGGATAAAGAGGTTGTAGGTCTTTCCTCAAGGGTTTGGAAACTTCCAAATACTTCAGAATTATTCTCCTTACATCCAAGATCTGAAATTCCTGCTCTTTCTGGTTCGCTGGGTTCTGCCAGAATGATATCTTACAACATACAGAATTCAGAAACCACCTTAAGATGAAAGGCAGGATCTATGCAGAGAAGCATTCTGTCATCTAAGGTGGTTAAATATGGATCCTTATAGAGAGGGTTTAGATTGCTACAAGTTTTCCTGTTGTAGGGATTGCAACCAAGAATGCAGCTTTTCAAGGGGACTAAAGGGGTGGGTTAATCCATTTAGAACAATAAGGAGGGCCCAAGGAGGTACAATAGAATGGTTAGGAAATAACCTGCTGTCAGCCTTCCTAAACCTCTTGATCCAGTGATGTTCAGCCTGGGTATGAAGTAAGAGATGAGGGCTGAGATCTGCACCTCTAATGTACTGGGAGAGAAGACAATGTCTGCTAGTCTCCATCTTCTACTTTGTGTATCTTGCCCAGCAGATAACCAGATGCTTTCACTCTCAAAGCCAGACCGCTAGGAGTGTGAGGCGATCTTGTGAGGTTCTCAGAAGACTCAGCCACAGAGATGGGGGAAACCAAGAGAAGCTAATCGGTCATGTGAGAGGCACGGGAGACTGATGTTCTGGAGACAGCCCAATATTTCCTTTGGTTGGAGCAGATGCACATTTATATCTTCCCTTTGATTACAAGAGGAGTAATATGAGGCAAATGCATTAGCAATCTCTGGAGGAGGAGTGATATTATGTCCCCTGGCGTCAAAAAGATATCAAATCCTTTCCTTAGAAGTCAGACCCGTTTGGCCAGTAATGCCCCGCTACGATCATCATGTGCATAGAATTGCATATTCATTTTTTGAGAACTAGTTTTCACCTTCAAAGCAGCCTGAAGTTTGGCCCGCAAGCCAAATAGCTCTTCTGTTCTTTCCGGCGTAGGATTAGCCTTCTTTAGGGAGTCGCTGGTATTAGTTTCAGAGGTCTAGGAAGTTAATTCCTCCTGTTTTTTGGTTTAGCCCTAGAACAGGGTTTCATACACAAGCCTCTCATATGGGCTTTGTGGGCATTCAACACTTTAAAAGCACTAAAAACCGATGGAGAATTGGTGGTAAAGAACATTTCTAATTCAGTTTTTAAAATTAGATTCCTATTCTGAGTGGCAAAGAATACATTCATTAAAGGGGTTGTCCCGCGCCGAAACGGGTTTTGTTTTTTGTTTTTTTAACCCCCCCCCCGTTCGGCGCGAGACAACCCCGATGCAGGGGTTAAAAAAAACAAACCGCTCAGCGCTTACCTGAATCCCGGCGGTCCGGCGTCTTCATACTTACCTGCTGAAGATGGCCGCCGGGGTCTGCTTCCTCCGTGGACCGCAGCTCTTCTGTGCGGTCCATTGCCGATTCCAGCCTCCTGATTGGCTGGAATCGGCACGTGACGGGGCGGAGCTACACGGAGCCGGCATTCTGCACGAGAGGCTCCATTGAAGACAGCAAGACGACCCGGACTGCGCAAGCGCGGCTAATTTGGCCATCGGAGGGCGAAAATTAGTCGGCTCCATGGGAACGAGGACGCTAGCAACGGAGCAGGTAAGTAAAAAACTTTTTATAACTTCTGTATGGCTCATAATTAATGCACAATGTACATTACAAAGTGCATTAATATGGCCATACAGAAGTGTATAGACCCACTTGCTGCCGCGGGACAACCCCTTTAAGTCTCCAAAGGAAGGAAGGAGAATAAGGGAGCCTCTTGTTTAGCGACAAAGACCCCGGGGCATGATCTGACCAGGTGATGGTTCCGATCTCAGATTCCAGAGGATTGGAGGAGGTTATACGGACTAAGAAAAACAAATCTATTCTAGAACAGGAAGAAGAAGAAAAAGATAACTTAAAAAAAAAAGAAAAACAAAAGTACAGTATCTCTCAGAGCCTTGAAAACAGCGCCAGACATCATGCAATTCATCTTTCTGCAAGAGCAGTTCTATAGGGAGAGGTAATCAAGATCCAGAAGTAGAAGCCAGAGTTGGATCCATAGCTGAAGCGAAGTCACCCCAATTATCAAAGTAGTCTTTCAGATCTTAGCCATTTCTTTCAAAACGCGAGAAAAATCTAGCTTGAGATTTATACGGCAGATATACATTCATTAAGGTAAAAGGGGAATTATTAATCTCACAGAGAAGGATTATAAATCAACCTGAAGGCTCTAGGTGCAAGCCTTGCTGAGAAAACAATTCCCACTTACTGACTGCCAATAATTATTTTTTTTTTCTCATCAGGCAAAAAAAAAAAAAAAAAGACAATTTAGGGAGTTGGAGGAGGAGAGTATGTCCAATGGTGCCACGAAGGCTGGGTGGGGGGGGGGGGGGGGGGGGGGAAATCTATCAATCTGTAAGTTTTCCAGCAGCAGCAGACTTGGTCCATGTTAGGTTGGAAATAGCAGCATCTCTTGATCTCTTGTAGATGAGTAGCGTTCCCTTTGTAGAGCATAGAAAAGTCTTTATCCCCAGGTAATTACTTCTGTGGTACATGAACAAATGAGTCAAGAATGTCCGCTATGCATACTGCAAAAAAATGTAGGTTTCAATCCACCGTGGCTTTATAGAACGTTCATGTGTTGTATATGTGTTTCACACAAGGGACCCAATAGAATTCAATACTTTCCCTTTAAATCCCTAAAATGCAGCTGGGAATGAAGGCCGCTCGCCAGGGAAGACAAGCATGGGCCAGCGCCCTGTCCCCCCAAGCAGCCATAAAGCAAATGGGAAGAAAGACCCACCTGCAGCGAAGCCCCAGGAACCCGACACACGGGTAAGGAGAGTCCTCTACGCCCATGGTTTCCACAGGCATACCCTCTCCCTGCCTCATGGTCCTGCCAACACCCATCACTGTGCTGCTTCTGAGCTTTATGCTGCAGGAAGTTTATTCAGTGGGTGGGCAGCCTGCTGCTTCAGGCATAACACTAGGCCACAAACTCACGGATGCCCTCGGAGGTTCAGCAAGCGGATCTGTCTGTAGCTCATGCCCTGGTGGGCACTCCAGTGGTGACGTGGCGCTCAGTGGGCACCACAGAGAAGATAATCTGGAATTTCCCTCTTCTTGCAGAGCTCTGGCCGAAAGCATACAGAATTCTTACAAAAGCATAGTGGAGAGTCAGGACTATTCTGCATTGTGCAGAACGTATTAATTCTAGGATCTAGTTAGCCTTCACCAGCGATTGGAAACTACGATAAAGAGTTATATTGCTTACTTGTACATTATAACATTCTCCTGCATTATTTTGTACTTCAGTAAATAGCTCCAATAGCACCTGTATGCTGATGACACCCAGCTATACACCTCTATGCTGATGACACCCAGCTATACACCTCTATGCTGATGACACCCAGCTATACACCTCTATGCTGATGACACCCAGCTATACACCTCTTCCCGTGACATCTCTGCACGTTTCCTCCAAAACATCACCGACTGTCTGTCTGCTGTCTCTAACACCATGTCCTCTCTCTACCTAAAACTAAACCTCTCTAAAACTGACCCACTGGTGTTTCCACCCTCCACTAACTGACCTCCTCCTGACATGTCCATCTCAGTGTGTGGCGCCACCATAACTCCCAGACAACATGCCCGCTGCCTTGGGGTCATATTCGACTCTAATCTATCATTTACCCCCTACATCCAATCTCTGGCCCGAACATGTCAGCTGCACCTCAAGAACATCGCAAGAATCTGCTCTTTTCTCACTGTAGACACGCTAAAAACACTTACTGTTGCCCTCATCCACTCCCGGCTCGACTATTGCAACTCGCTGCTGATCGGCCTCCCCCGCACCAGACTCTACCCCCTCCAATCCATCCTGAATGCGGCAGCCAGGCTCATCTTCCTGTCCAGCCGCTACTCGGATGCCTCTGCCCTGTGCCAGTCACTGCACTGGCTGCCCGTCAAATACAGAATACAATTCACACTCACCACCTTCATCCACAAAGCCCTCCACAGTGCAGCGCCCCCCTATATCGCCTCCCTCATCTCAATCCATCAACCAGCCCAGGCCCTCCGTTCTAACGAAACCGGACTGAGCGCCCCTTTAATTCGAACCTCTCATTCCCGCCTCCAAGACTTCTCCAGAGCAGCACCGGTCCTCTGGAACACTACAAAAGGCTAGCCGGGCAATCCAGGACTCGCAGAACTTCAGGCGTGCTCTAAAAACGCACCTCTTCAGGGAGGCATACCGAATTCCCTAAACAAACCCCTCTGTACGCCGCCTGATAACATGCTCCCTGACCTACTGACTGCAATCCCTGCTAGCCACTATCAACTGCCCCCTGCTGTCACACGGCTTAATGTCTGACCATTGTCTATGTGTATAGCAACCCTCACTCTCCCCCTCGCCATACCGTGAACATCTCCAGCCCCTTTACCTTCTCTATTACCCCATTACTTGTAGTATGTAAGCTCGTTAGAGCAGGACCCTCACCCCTATTGTGTCCATCATCTGATTACTATATGTAACCGTGGTTCGGTAATTTTTGTATCTTGTCTTTCTGTATTCCGCCTGTCTATGTAGGCGCTATACGAATAAAAATTATTATTCCAAATTTTCTGTAACTCCATCTACTGTATCGTATCCTGAACCCGTGTGCCATGACCACTCCCTGCGACAGTTCATCCCTCAGTATTTTTTCTGTGCAGTTCTGACAAAGGGATTTATTAGCAGAGTTGTTTGTTACAGATGGCAGATTTGTGGCATGTATTGTACTTTTCCTT
The DNA here is from genome assembly GCF_035609145.1 of Eleutherodactylus coqui. Classification (NCBI taxonomy): domain Eukaryota; kingdom Metazoa; phylum Chordata; class Amphibia; order Anura; family Eleutherodactylidae; genus Eleutherodactylus; species Eleutherodactylus coqui. The sequence continues at coordinate 123,118,690 of NC_089849.1, forward strand.
TTGGCTTTTCTATTAGCTTCCTTGTCACCCTGAGGGGAGGTGAAGTTAAAAAATTAATATACAGTGTCAAAAGGTGTTTTCCCGACTCTTGACCTATCCTCAGGATAAGCCAGCAAACAGTTGACTGGTATGTGTCTGCCACTCAGGATTACCCCCCGATCAACCTGTTGGTGCAATGGGCTGGATATCATCCGAGTGCGAAGTGCAACAGCCAGCTCCACTTCCATTGAAATCAAGGTGAGCAAAGCCAACTATTACACCTTCAGCTCTGACTCCAATGACAATGTCCATCCCAATGCACTGGCAGCGGATAGGCTGGGATCCCGAGTGGCAGACCCCTGCCAATCAATAGAAGCTCGGAAAAGCCCTTTAAGCCAAAAGGTTCCCCTTTTCCTTCACCAGATAAATTTCCTAAACTAGAGTTAACACCTCGTTCTGCAGACCCAGAGCAGTAACATGGACCTTCTACTTCAGGCATGGTGCAGGAGTAGCAAGAGCCTTTCTCAGAAGAAGAATATTCCAGTCAAGACCCAGTGACAGATTTCTTGCTCAAATCAGAAGAGCCACAGAAGTTGGAACGCCCCCTCCGAATTCTAAAAGCATCTCCATACTTCCTTGGTTTCCATGACCCTGAAGCGTGGAACCTCCCGGATCAAACGTGCCATCACATACAGCTCAGGAGCACCTCAAGCAGTCAACCGGAAGTGCATCCCCGCTAGTCCAGCGCCAGAAGTTCATGTGATGCTAGATCTTCCATTACCACAAGTCAGTCACTGGGTTGACAGCTGGCATCTGTCCGAGGATCACAGCGGGCATGAAGACAGATCTGCTGGAAGCTCAGAGGACCAAAGCAGTCTGGGAACTGCTCAGCTTTACTCCCCAAGGGAGCAGCGGAGAAGCATCAAGTCCTGACAAGAGACCGCTTATAGGGAAGGGAAGCATGCACACCGATCGCCACCTCTCCTATGCCTTACAGGGACAGGAAAATCAGAGGGGCGGAGGTCCTATTTAACCCCTTTATGCTTCCTGTCCCTATTAGGGCATGGAGGTCAACCTCTGGTGGTGCGGTCAGGGAAGGGGATTTAAGAAAATGGGAAGATCTGCTGAGGGTAATCAGTGGACAGAATCACTTGAAAAAGAAGGCAACTAGAAAGAACTGTGCAAGAAAACTGGCATTGACTATAAAGGGGTCAGATACTTTCCTGTAGATAGATCAGCCTGTGTTGGAGATGGAGGACTCTGGCTTATGGAGGAAGATACGATGCCTGGAAGATTATCAGTCAGAATGGAGAAGACTATCCAGAGGATCTGCAGGCCGTCAGGGCTTCTGGAACGGGAGAAGCCTTCACCAGTAGGTCGGTCAGGCATGGATGACAATGTAACAAGCATCACAGAAGGGGCAGTCGTCAGGCTGAAGGTAGAGCTGCAAGCTAATAAAGGTAGGAGAATAACCACCAACCTGAGGGGCAGCTGGTGGGCCGAGCATTTAGGGGTTTGGCATCAATTTATCAACAGTGAAAAAAATCACTTTGATCCTCACAAGGCGATCAGCGCACTCCGTGACGCCATTCAGACGTGTGCTACCCAGACAAAGCGATGAAGGCCTTCTAGGCCCTGGAAGAGGTATGCACAAGAAAACATCTCACCGGTCTTAGAAGCACTTGAGTAAATAAACAGCCAGTTCTATTCTCTTGAAAAGCAAAAAAAAAAAAAACAACTACATCTTAGAGGAGAAAGTCAATAGCGAGATGGCTACTAGAAACCAGGAGAAAAGCAGCCAGAGATCAAGAAAAACAACTAACTGTGGTCCAAAGAACCGTGGTGGAGGGTGAGCAGAAAGGCAAGAGCTAGACCTGGTCCTATTACATAGACTGCTGCAAGGGAAGCCCTGCAACTGAGATTCAGCGGACGGCCCTGTGGGACTGGAGACACGAAGATAAGGCAGGTTTAGAGATAATTATCAGGCACAGCGTAGCTGGCTCAAGAGGATGCAGGGCCACAGGTGCGGGGCCCGGTTGTCCTGGTGGCGATGCAGAAGACCACCCTGGAGTTATTATAGTAGTACGTAGTGTAAAGGCCTTTAGAAGTAATAACATTATTGTTGAACAAAATCAACTGGCGCTCGCGTCAACTGTGTAGGCAACACTTAGTGCAACCGGTCAAAGGAAACTGCATGACATGACTGCCGCCGTTCTGGAAGGAGGACATGTGGGGATGTGAAGCTCGCACCGACTGTGGACACGGCCTTCACACTCTCTAGCTGAACACAAATTATGACAGTTACTAAACGGGTAATGTGAGAACCGACACGGCAAATTCAGTTACACCGTCTAGCAGAAGACAGTAATCCAATAGTCTCCTCTCAGGCTTCTCTTCTGCTAAACATTCCCAGATCCTTCACCCGTTCCTCGTAGGACATGATTGGCAGACCGCTCACCATCTCTTCTCTGAACCCGACTAGACTTCACGCCCCTCATGACCCATGGTCGTTCACCAGTTGTCCTTCCTTGGAGAACATTTGGATGGAACTAAACACAGCAGACCAGGCAAACCCCTCAAAACCTGCCATTTTGGAGATTCTCTTCCCCAGTCTAGCCATCATATTTTCGCCATGGCCCTTACATTTACCCTTTTTTATGCTTCTAACACATGAACTTGAGGAACTGAAGGTTCACTTGCTGTCCAATATATCCCGCTGCCATTGTCATAAGATCCTCAATATTCTTCACCTTACCGGTCAGTGATTTAGTGCTCTGGCTGCTCGTATGTACCGATCTGTTTCTTGGTCCTGGAGACTCAGTATTATTGCATACTGGTGAATGTAAATGCGCCGCTCCTGCAGAAATACTAATTATATCCTAGTCTACCTCCTGGTAACCCAGAATCAGCTACAGCATTCAACTCCAGTCTTAGAAAGCACTAAAGGCCCTTTTACACATAATTGTCATTTGAACGGCTGAACTGACATTTGTGCATGCGAATTGCTGGGCATTTAAACATACAGATAATCTTCTCCATTTCCCTCAACAGCTAAAGCATGTTGCTTGCTCAGGTCGGCGTGTGTTGATGCGAGGAATCCCTGGCCAGGAGCTTTTTAATTAATTAGTGGGAAGAAAAGCCATATTCTTCTGCCAACATGAATAAACTAGTCATTGTGCAAACAATCTCCTTCCCCTCAAGTCTTTCAGTCCTTCAAACGGCTTAAAGGGGTTGTCCCGCGAAAGCAAGTGGGGTTATACACTTCTGTATGGCCATATTAATGCACTTTGTAATGTACATTGTGCATTAATTATGAGCCATACAGAAGTTATTCCCTTACCTGTTCCGTTGCTGGCGTCCTCGTCTCCATGGTGCCGTCTAATTTTCAGCGTCTAATCGCCCGATTAGACGCGCTTGCGCAGTCCGGTCTTCTTCTTTTCTTAATGGGGCCGCTCGTGCCGGAGAGCGGCTCCTCGTAGCTCCGCCCCATCACGTGCCGATTCCAGCCAATCAGGAGGCTGGAATCGGCAATGGATCGCACAGAAGAGCTGCGGTCCACCGAGGGAGAAGATCCCGGCGGCCATCTTCACCAGGTAAGTAGGAAGTCACCGGAGCGCGGGGATTCAGGTAAGCACTGTCCGGTTTTTATTTTTAACCCCTGCATCGGGTTTGTCTCGTGCCGAACGGGGGGGGGCTATTGAAAAAAAAAAAAAAAAGTTTCTGCGCGGGACAACCCCTTTAAGGAATGCCATTTAAACCAAGCGAAAAGCAAACCAAACAACAACCATATTTATGCCGGCTGAACCTCAGGGATAAGCGACAAGTGAACGAATAGCGCACCACTGCCCGTGTTTACGAATAGCGCATGATTGCCCGTGTTTACACGCAAGTATTATTGCTCATTTGAAAGCATTTTGAGCGATCATCATTGTGTATAAATGGGCCGTAACTTCAACAGCCTCATGTAATAAACTGTCGCCGCAGCTCATGACTTACACCTACATTTCGCTCATTAGGACATGGGACTTCTGCCCTGTAGGGGTTATCGTGGTCACTTCTTACCTGGGCTGATATCTGCAGGGATTTCTTCCTCCTTAATCCTCACACTCCTCTCGGTTTCTCTTTGAATCTCTGGACCAATATCAACCACCACAATATTCAGGTTTTCTTCCTAAGTAATACAAACAGAACATGTTATACTCTTGTACATTAGAGCATAGGGCTTGTAGAAGGGTCAGCTTCATTGCAGATTCTCCATAGCCCAACCCTTGCTTGCATTCACCCTGCTATGTGCAGGACTACATCTTGTATATTGGAGCATTATGATAGTTACACGCTTGTACACAGCGGCAGAGTTGGAAATCTGCAGCCTCAAAATTCCCATCGTGTGGTAAGGAAAGGGTGCGGTACGCCAGGAATACGCAGAAAAAGCGGTCAGCAATCGCACCGCAGGGAAACGTCCGCAGCGTTTTGTGCTTATTTTTCCGGCATTTAAGCAACTTTGAGCTTCATAAGCGGCTTCTGAGAGCCGTACAGCCCCACCAGTTACAGAACATATGGCAGATGTTGGAGCAGAGCTACATTCTTGTACACTGGAGCCGGGCATTATGGGGTTTATATGCTGGTCTATAGGGACAGCCGTATCAGTCTGTGGATTGCATGGGTATTGAGAGTCACGAGAAACTGCACTTGACAACTCATGCAAAGTACAGGACTGAGCAGGGAGCTAAGGAGCAACTTCTAAGGAAACGAGCACAAAGGACAGCCCCGCTCCTCAGATAAAGGGCAGCCCTAACGAGGAGCTTTACTCCACCCTCACCACTAGGCTGTGCTGTGGATACCTTAATAGGCTTGTCAGACGTGAACGCTTCCTCCGTGCGACTCTGTGCGTAGCGAGCGGCCGGACATCTTTCTGGAGAATTCCTGTTGCTGGAGCAATCTGTAAGAAACACAAGGATCTTAACAGCAACAGCGTGTTCATAGCGCTCAGACTCCGGCCCGCCACTCCTCCAGTACCGCGTTCACATGCAAGGGATTTGCTGCAAGGAACATCCGCAGCGTTTACTGCAGCAGCAAAATGGATGGGATTAGCTAAATCCCATCCCCATGCAGCGGAAACAATCCTCACAAACCCGCAAAATTGTCCTGTGGTGCGTATTATAAATCTGCAGCAGGTCAATAATAGCACTGGGCTTTTGGTGCGGACTCTCATTTCTAACCCAATTGTACAGACCTTTATGTGGCATTTGTGCTGCGGCAGAATGTACAGTGCGGACGCTCCACAGCAAGTGTCCCCCACGGGCACATAGCCCTAGATCAGGTTTTAGAACGATACCCTTAGGCAAAAGCTGAAAACCCAGGATTTTCCCCCAGAGTGCTGGCGCACCCTCCACCTCCAAAAGTCTCCTGCATTCTCTGTGAATGAAGAGACCACGGGTGTTCTCCTGCAGCCCGTCGGCTATGGGGACTGGTCATTTTAACACACCAGCAGGTATTTAAGGAGAGGATGAAGCCCCCTGTACGAGATACTCGATACACTGAAGAGCGAGGGGGGGGCGGGGGCATCATGCGACGAGAAGAGCGAGGGGGGGGGGGGGGGCGGGGGCATCATGTGACGAGAAGAGCGAGGGGGGGGACGGGGGCATCATGTGACGAGAAGAGCGAGGGGGGGACGTGAGCATCATGTGACGAGAAGAGCGAGGGGGGGACGGGGGCATCATGTGACGAGAAGAGTGAGCGAGGGGGGTTTATTCAGCAGCTATGAACGACAGCCGGCTTACTGCGACTAGAGGTGGGCAGCCATAGTGATCTCCGACCACTCCGCCTCCATTCTCTGAGTGATCCTCACTGTGTGAAAGCTTATTGCTGGGATGACTATCGGGCTCTGAGGCTCCCCACGACCATCCACTGTAGAAGGACCCAATACTGAAGCCTATGGAGATGCGTGGTGGACCCACCTGTACTGATGTCTGTAGGTTCTTCCTCCTCCTTGATCTTCACAAGTCTATGAAATTCACCCTGCATATTCAATGCGACAAGGTTGGTTGTTAACAACTTGTAACACGAAATGTACAGAAGTGACAGCGAGCCGACATCCCATTTACCTGGGTCTTCTGAAAGGTGTAATTGGCACCTTCCTCCTTACACTTCTTATCGGCCATTGCTGGTCAGTGCTGCAGTGGCATATGGTGAAATGATGGCGCTAAAGTTGCAGGAAAGAAAAAGTACAATTCGTGGATTTCAAACATTTCATTGGGATTTTACAGTCAGAATGAAGTAATGTGACTGTGAAAAGCGGGAATTAAAAGAAGCCAGTGTCTCCTTGGTTTAGCCCCTCTGTGCCGATATGAGACATGAATGGCATCACAGCGACTGGAAGATACATACAGCTGCACCTTCACCGCAACCGCGAAGGCTAGAGAGACCGGTGAGGGGTGTACCCGGATCACGGGGGATCCACTGGATATGGAATAACCTGCCGATCGCTGGGGGTCTCACCAATCTCGAGAACGGAGATCCTATGCCCCCTCCACCTATCACTGCGGGGTCTCTTCTCCCCCCACAGTGATGTCAGAATAAATGGAGCGCTGGCAGACCATGTGTGGTCGGCACCGATCACTTCAGTGGGGCTGACGGAGATACAAGAGTGTTTGCTGTTCAGATATCTCCGTAGTCCCAGTGCAAGTGAATGCAGCGTCAGCACTCCAGTCGGTCTCCTCCTCACTGTGGGGGCCCGGGGCCCCTGAACACCAGCCGGGATATTCATGCTGATCATGGCTGTTGTGGGTGGGTGTCAGCCATACAACCCCCAAGGCATAAGATGTTCATTTTGTGTTGTTAGAAGGAGATTGGCCCACCATTCCTCAGGGTGACATAAAAGTGTCCTCACAAGTTATTAGTAATGGATACGTGCCAAGTCCAAACTTCAGGACTACCAGCCCAAGTCCCAGCAGAGCGCGGCAGGAACCAAAGAGGGGAACGTTCTGCTGTACTCTCAAACCCAACAGGACGGCGCCGCTCCAACGGATATGACCGCTCATCAGGAAAGGTGGGCACCACTGCCAATGCGCGTCACGTTCTTGGAAGACACTGGTGTTAGCGGCGTGTTCAGCAGCCCTATGACCCACGGTGAAGCACGGGTGGAGGCCATCTTCCAGGTTTTCAATTCTACCAGTAGAAACTAAATGGCGCCATTCGTAAGATACCGCCAAGGTTACAATTTCACTTAGCAAAGAAGTCATAATATATCAAAGCCCCAACTTCTGCTTCCGCTGAGATTCTTTTGGGTCTTCCCCGAGAGGTTACCTCCGCCAGCCATTTACCGTTGGCACCCGGCAAGAGGAATGACACCAATCGGGACCTTTGTCCATCTTCCCATCACGGTCGGTTTTCATGCCCAAAGAAACGGCGCGATTCTGTTGGTTAAGAAGGCCATCACAGACATTTCTTACCGCCAAGAGCGGCACAACCAATTATTAAGGGGGCAATAACTTTTTCACATGGGCGAAAAAGATTTTTTTCAAAACCTGTATCTACTATAGAGGACGGGCGTTCAGAAACCAAAACCAGAAATTGTGGGAGGAGCAAATATTTGGTCACCGCACTTGTATCTGACTGCAGACCCCCAGGCCGGCCCGCATGAGAAAACCACAGCAGAACCATCAGTATCAGCTTATCTCCCCAAGAACAAAAGCGCTGGGTACTGGGGAGTCCAATCCTCGCAGAGACCTGCCGTTAGGGAGAAGCCGGGAGACCCCCACACATGGGAGACGATTGGCTTGACCTGACAGAAGCAGCATGTTCGGTCGAGCTGCATGTAATTTGTATGGCCAGACTTACCGCTTTGTAGCAAGCTGATGAGAAAATCAGCAAGGAGAACAATGCAGATGTCTGCATATACAGAACAGCTGCATTGTTCTCGGAGCTATCGCGATGGTGTCCCACCCCGCCTGTATTAACTCTTAAGTAGCTAATTAGCTATTTAGAGTTATGCAAAGATGATCGCTCAAAACTGTCACTCAAACAGTGGTTTGAGCGAATTTTGATCGCTCATCTATCAGTGTAAACGAGCCTTTACACACAATTATCGTTTGAACGAATTAATGCTTTTTTTGCATAGAACTCCTGAGCATTTAAACGCACAGATAATTGTCTGACCTCCTCGCCGCTCCCCTCGTTAGCCACGTAAACGCTCCACATGTTGATTGCTCCGGGGGGAGTGTTTATGCGAGGAATCTCTGGCCTGAAGGTTTTTAATTTGTGCGAAGAAAAAGCCGTTGCCGTCTGCCGCAGGGTCATCGTGTGACAGTCACCCCTCCCCACAAGTCCTCAGCCTATCGGAGGGCGGAACGAACGCCATTTACACAAAGTGAAAAGCAAATGAGCCACTATCTTTATTTATGCCGCAACTCAGCGATAAGTGAAGGAATGGCGCACGACGGCTTTGCATTTATACGCGATTGTCGCGCACTCTCGCTCGTTTGAACTAGTGGGCCTTTACTTACTCCTCGCGGTCGGGCTGGTGTCAGACGAGAATACTTTAGCGCCGTGTTTTGCGGCCCGTAATACGGAGCACAGGTAGATTTATCGCATCCGTTCGCCAGGCCGCATTTTTCACGTCTGTTTTTATAAAAGCCAGCAGGACCCGCTTATTGTACTTTTTGCCTCCATGTTGTTATTCTTCCTGCCAAATGTCATCACAATCACTTCAGCCGTGAAACGGTCACAGACGGACGGACACAGACACAGCCGGACGGACACAGCCGGACGGACAGAGACACAGACGGATGGACAGAGACACAGACGGATGGACAGAGACACAGACGGATGGACAGAGACACAGACGGATGGACAGAGACACAGCCGCATCTATACGACCAGGACGGAGGGCGGGAAGGAGGAGCCGGACGGACTGACAGACCAGGAGACAGACGGACGGAGACACAGCCGCATCTATACGACCAGGACGGATGGCGGGAAGGAGGAGCCGGACGGACTGACAGACCAGGAGGGATGGCGGGAAGGAGACAGACGGCACCGCACACCCCTCTGCACCGCGCACCCCCACTGCACCGCGCCACCCCTCTGCACCGCGCCACCCCTCTGCACCGCGCCACCCCTCTGCACCGCGCAACCCCACTGCACCGCGCAACCCCTCCCCCCACGCTGTGCGCCCTGCAGAAAAACGGCACATTCGCACTTTGTTTTTCATGACAACTTCTGTTCTGCTCCTAAACTGTGAAGCTGGAGAGGAAATTAGAGTGAAAACCTGCCGGCAGCCCAGGGGTTAATTATAATCCCCCCAAATACCAGGATTTCTCTTCAGTTTATGTGGATTTTGGGGGGGAAACAAATCAGCCATTCCTGCTCCTCGCGGCGCCGGGCGGGGGCGCTCCAACCACCGCCGCTCCGTTCAGGAGGATCTCACTCCCGCTCGTCCATACCACGTGACCCGGGAGCCCCGCGCCGGCCCGTACTTACACACCAGCTCCACGGCTCTTGTTGACTAAATCACAGGAACGGGAAATATCGGCATTATGCAGAGCCACTGCATTCACTTCCGGGTGCTCCTCACAGTCCGCACACTTCCGGCCCTGCGTTCCAGCAACTTCTCACTGTCTCTAAACTTCCGGTCCACACGCGCCTCACTGTCTGCAACTTCCGGTCCTGCGACGAAGCAGCTCCTCGCTATCTGCACACTTCCGGTCCTGCGTTCCAGCAGCTCCTCGCTATCTGCACACTTCCGGTCCTGCGTTCCAGCAGCTCCTCACTATCTGCACACTTCCGGTCCTGCGTTCCAGCAGCTCCTCGCTATCTGCACACTTCCGGTCCTGCGTTCCAGCAGCTCCTCGCTATCCGCACACTTCCAGTTCAGCAACCTTCTGCATTTATAGAGCTACAGTTTTAAGAGCATAATTTTTGTACTTTTTGGTGACTTGGATCACTTCGCTCGCTACACCTAATGACAGGACCTCCAGCTTTATATATATACATACATACATCCATACAGACACATATGATGAGGCACAGACATGAATGTGATAAGTTTGCACAGACATGAATGTGATAAGTTTGCACAGACATGAATGTGATAAGTTTGCACTTACAACTAAAGCAGTCCCAGGACAGGCTGAGCAGAGCGGTAAATAATTAGTCCACTGATAAGGGATGTGGAAGTTTTATAGTCTCTAAATTGGTGTTTGAGGGTAACCAGACCAGCGTCTAACCTCTACATAGTAAGGCAAACAGACGGCTCAATTCAAATGGGGCAGGCCCGCTTTGAGACCCTGTGTCCCACTTTCCCCAGGATCCCAAGCAGGACAGCCAATTGTCCCACATTTGGGACTTCTGTCCCTTTTGAGATTCGGGGTTACAATGAAGGTGATTACTAACCAGGGTTCCGTGTTTTCCCAGCTGCTAATAACTCCCCAACGCTGCTGCGGGATGCACACATTGACAGCAGTTTGTGCACCCGTTCTGCAGAAGGAGAAGAGAAGGGAGGAAAAGCCCAGGTGCACACACTTCTGTCAGTGTGTGCGTCCTGCAGCAGTGTTGAGCGAGGGAGCTGTAGGGGGTCGTTATTACTAATGGGGCTGATATAGGGGACACTATTACTATGAGGCCACTGTAGGGGACAATATTACTATTGGGGCCGATATAGGGCATACTATTGCTACTAGGGCTAATATAGGGGACAGTATTACTATGAGGCCACTGTGGGGGACACTATTACTAATGGGGCTGATATAGGGGACACTTACTACTAGGGCTAATGTAGGGGACACTATTACTATGAGGCCACTGTAGGGGACACTATTACTATTGGGGCCGATATAGGGCATACTATTGCTACTAGGGCTAATATAGGGGACAGTATTACTATGAGGCCACTGTAGGGGGACACTATTACTACTGAGGCTGATATAGGGGACACTATTATTACTGGGGCTAATATAGGGGACAGTATTACTATGAGGCCACTCTGCACGTGGTACCTCAAGCTGACTTATGGTATGTTTACATGTAGTGGAAATACTGCGGAATATCCGCAGCAGACATTTCAAAGGCGAACTCAGCAGCATATCAGACAGCAATCAAAATGCTACCATTGGTGCGGCTTTGACTGTAAATTAGCCGTGTACCCGCTGATTTCATATTATGCGGCATCCCCCTCACCTCCTCCATAGGCATCCCGCTGTCAGTGTTCCCTGGCTTCGACTTCCCAGCGGTGTATTGTGTCCTCACCTACCCAGCGGTGCCGCACCTGATCAGGCCGATGAGAACCAGCAGCCAGGGAGCGCTGACAACAGGAAGCCTTTGGAGGAGGTGAGGGGAGTGCCGCATAGTAGGAAATCAACTGCAGGTACTTGGCTGATTTCTAGTCAAAATCCACACCAATGGTACAAATTTTAACTGTTATTTGGATGCAGAAATGCTGCGGAATTTGTTTTTGTACTTTTTATGACAGAGGTAAAATCATACATCGTGATAAGCCCCGCCCCTGACCACCCCTTGTCCCACTTTGACCCTGGGAAAATCCGATGACCTTAGCTTTATTAGTTGTTGTTCGGTGTTGGTCCAGATGATTATGATGTCATCAATGTAGCGGAAGTAGGCCAATGGTTTGCTGGAGCAGGAGGCCAGGAAGTCACTCTCCAGTTTTGCCATGAAAAGGTTGGCATATTATGCCAGAAATATCTTGCAATACTATAAAAGCCCCAGACAAACAGTGCGGAACGCAGGAAGGAATTCCTAAAGGAGGTTTCACTGCCCACCCTAAGTCAAACAACTTGAATCACTAAATGAAAAAACAACAGAAGAGGAGGTCAAACAGGTAGTAAATAGAGATGAGCGAGCGTACTCGGATAAGCACTACTCGCTCGAGTAATTGGCTTTATCCTAGTATCGCTGTGCTCGGGGCTAAAGATTCGGGTGCCGGCACGGAGCGGGGAGCTGCAGGGGAGAGTGGGGAGGAACGGAGGTAAGATCTTTCTCTCCCTCTCTCCCGCCCGCTCTCCACTGCTCCCCGCTGCGACTCACCTGTCAGCCGCAGCGGCACCCGAATCTTTAGACCCGAACACAGCGATACTCGGATAAAGCCAATTACTCGAGCGAGTAGTGCTTATCCGGGTACGCTCGCTCATCTCTAGTAGTAAACACAATTATCCAACGGTAAAGCACCAGGCCCAGATGGATACCCAGGGGAATTTTACAAGTCCCTCAAGACCAGGATATCCCCACGCTAACAAATCTTTTCAACCAAATACTGCAAACCGGAAGGCAGTCTGACCAAGCCAACCTAGCACACATAAAACTAATCCCAAAACCAAACAAAGACTGGGCAATCATACCGCCCAATATCGCTCATCAACCAGGATACCAAACTATTGTCTAAAATCATGGCTGACAGACTCAGCAAACACATGACCTTGCTGTTAGGCCCGGCCCAGGTGGGGGTTGTGAAAGGCCACTAGGCAGTTACAAATATCCACAAAGTCCTGGCAACACTCGATCCCATACGACAACTGCGCCTAAATCATGTGCCTCAAAGAAGCACAGCCCAATTCTATTAGCGCTGGATGCAGAAAAGGCATTTGATGATGTAAACTGGGACTGGCTGAACCTTGTGCTAAACAAAATGAACATCAAAGGAACCTTTAGAATTTACATTGACAGTATATAACGCAACCCCAAAGCCAGAATACACACACCAGGCTTTTGGTTAGCCCAATTTGAACTCTACAAAGGCACAAGACAGGGCTGCCCACTATCACCCCTACTATTCGATCGAGCACTAGAGCCGCTCGTCAAAAGATTGACCGACTCCGATGTGTATAAGGGCATACATATAGGCTCCCACGAATTGAAGCTTACCCTATTTACAGATGACATTCTACCGTTTTTAAAACACCCAGAAATGCACCTGAAACCACTATTAAGAATGATAGCCAAATAGTGGGTTTTTTCGGGCTGTAAAATGAATCCCCTGAAAAGTGAAATATTAGAACTAGGCTCGCCTTGTCCGACTACGCTATGGGCGTCACCTGATTGGCTGACCAATATAGCAAAACCCTTTATCACATACACTATATGGCCCAAAGTATTTGGACTCTACAGTCAGACCCACGAAAAGATGGCTAATCTGTGATCACAAGCTAATGTTTAGGAGTGTGACTATCGCCATCTTGTGTATACGTTTTAGAATATGCAGCAGCACACATGATGGATGGAGATGGAATGAGATTTTTTTTTTATAGTAACACTTTAAGACAACTTCTTATCTATCATGGTTAGGATTGTGGTGTGCGTGCTGAGGACACAGGAGGGAGGAGACCAATGAGGTCCCATCATTGCAGTCTCATGAATGTCTCATGAATGTCACCACATTTCCCATTCAGTTGCTTAAGGCCTCATGTCCACGGGGAAAATCAGGCCCGCTACGGATTCTACATGGAGAATCTGCAGCGGGTCCCTCCTGCCCCGCGGACATGAGCGCTGAAAATAGGAATTTAAAAGAATTTACCCATCCGGAGCTGTTCGGGAAAGTCTTCTCTTCCTCACGGCCGGATCTTCTTTTTCGGCCGGCGGATGAACTCGTCACGGCTGCGGCACGTCGCTGACGTGCCGCGCGCATGCGCCGGGCACATCCGCCGAGCCGAAGCAAGAAAGATGCGGCCGTGAGGAAGAGAAGACCTTCCCGGCCCGCTCCGGATGGGTAAATTCTTTTAAATTCCTATTTTAGGTCTCCCGCGGATCCGGACGGCTTCCATAGGCTTCAATAAAAGCCCGCGGGAGACCCGCATGAAAATGGAGCATGGTCCAGATTTTTTCATGCTCCATTTTTTTTAAAATCCCTTTTATTGACCATCCGCGGGTATTTATCTACCCCGCGGGTGGTCAATGCATCCCTATGGGGTGCGGATCCGCGCGCGGGAGAAGAGTTAAAATCTGCTGCGGATTTTAATTCTTATTTTGCCCGTGGACATGAGCCCTTAGAAAGCGGAGGTAAATTCCAAAGTGACCTGTTTAATAATAATCACCTGTATTTATATAGCACGTACATATTCCACAGCAATTTACATTGCTTGATATTTTCTGTCCCAAGTGGGGCTCTCAGTTTTTAAATTCACCTATTAGCATGTTTTGGGGGAATGTGAGGAAAACCAACAAGGGGAGAACATACTAACTTCATACAAATGTTGCCCTTAGATTTGAGCCTAGGAGCCCAGCGCTGCAAGGCAAGAGTGCTAACCGCTCAGCCAATGTACTGCCATGCACTTGTCTACAATAGGACCCGAAAGTGGGGAACACTCTTTTGTTCTAAATTGAAGGACATCATCCACTTTCTCTCTAACCATCTGTTTGATATTGTTACGTAGTGACGGTGACTTTCTTGACACCACTTTCTCTGTACACTTTTTATGAGCTGCCCTTAAAATCTTTTTGCATAAAGCAATTTTTTTAAATTAGAGGGGTTTTTTGATGAAGTGTTCTTTAACCCCTTCCCGCCCCATGACGTAAGGGTACGTCATGGGAGCGGGGTACTTCCCGCAAAATGACGTACCCTTACGTCATGGGGATAGCGCAAGATCATAGCAGAGATCATAGCCGGCATCTCGCTGCAACAGTGGGGGCATCGGAGATTCCCCCCCCCCCCGCCGCGCGCTGTTAACCCCTTCCCTCTGTGACTACAGCCGACTCTCGCGATGTTTATCGCGAGAGCCCGGCTGGTTGCTATGGCAACAGGACGCCAGATACCGGCGTCCTGTATTGCCATAGGCTGTGATCGCTATACTAAGCGATAAGGCATGGCAGGAGAGATGTCCTGCCATGCCTTATCGCAGCACTCTGCAGTTCTGCAGTAAAAGTCCCTCAGAGGGACACAGATGGTGTAATAAGAAAAGAAAAATAAAGTACAAAAAATAAAAAAGTAAAAAATAAATGTTAAAAAACCCTTTTTTCATGCTTTTTCTCATTTGGCATAAAAATAAGTTTAAAAAAAATTTAAAACCCCACATATTTGGTAATGACGCGTACAATACATTGAACGCGCTTATTATCCTGCACGGCAAAAAGCGTTTAAAAAAAATGCTAAAAACTGCCTCCCAAAAAACGCAATAAAAGTGATAAAAAAAGTGTGTACCCCAAAATGGTACCAATAAACACTACAGCTCGTCTCGCAAAAAATAGGCCCTCAGAGAGCTCTGTCCATGGACTTACGGGACTTTGAATGCAGTGAGTTTAGAAAAAAAAAGGGGGGGTTTTATTGTGGAAAAGTGGAAAAACCTAAAAAAAATATTAGAATTTTGGTATCGTTGTAACCATACCAACCCGCAGAAAAAAATGTAGTGTGTCATTTATGCAGCATAATTAACGCTTTAAAAAAAAACCAAAAAATCTATGGCAGGATTGATGCGTTTTCTCTCCCTACAATCATAAAAAAATAATAAAAGTTTTACAATGTAGTCTATGTACCCAAAAATGGTACCAATAAAAACTAGAGTTCGCCACGCAAAAAATAAGCCCTTATACGGCCGCATCGACAGAAAAATAAAAAAAACTTATGGCTTTTGAAAAATGGAGATGAAAAAATACCAAAAATCGTTTGGTCCTCAACGCCAAAATAGGCCGTGTCCTTAAAGGGGTTGTCCCGCGGCAGCAAGTGGGTCTATACACTTCTGTATGGCCATATTAATGCACTTTGTAATGTACATTGTGCATTAATTATGAGCCATACAGAAGTTATAAGAAGTTTTTCACTTACCTGCTCCGTTGCTAGCGTCCTCGTTTCCATGGAGCCCGTCTAATTTTCGGCGTCTAATGGCCAAATTAGACGCGCTTGCGCAGTCCGGGTCTTCTTCTTTTCTCAATGGGGCCGCTCGTGCAGGATGCCGGCTCCGTGTAGCTCCGCCCCGTCACGTGCCGATTCCAGCCAATCAGGAGGCTGGAATCGGCAATGGACCGCACAGAAGCCCTGCGGTCCACCGAGGGAGAAGATCCCGGCGGCCATCTTCAGCAGGTAAGTAAGAAGTCACCGGAGCGCGGGGATTCAGGTAAGCGCTGTGCGGTGTTCTTTTTTAACCCCTGCATTGGCGTTGTCTCGCGCCGAACGGGGGGGGGGGGGGGGTTTGAAAAAAAAAAAAAATTCGTTTCGGCGCGGGACAACCCCTTTAAGGGGTTAAAAGGAGAAGAGAGGGACCATAGGAAAAAACACCTAATTAGTGACTCAACTCTTGCGTAAGTGGGGTATCAACATCTCTTACCGGAATAGAGGCAGCAATAGGTCCACCAGGTGCCATCTTGCTGCATTTTTTTTACTTCCTAACCAAGAGCAGGAGAAAAGAAGGTTCCATTGAGGGCCAGAACACACCATAGCTGTCAGACCGCTAAATCTCCCTTTAGTGCACACCAGCATCTTCCCATTGGCCCTATCCAACATGGCCACCGTGCCACTTCTCTCATGTCGTGTTCAGAGAGTGCACTCGAGCGGCATTGCTTCACACAACAAAGGGCAAGCGTGTCACGCTCTTAGCACAAACTGCAGGGACTCCTTCCTGTAAAGGTGTCAGGACTTTAAAGGTGTCGGGAACCTCTTATACTGCAAGCACTGACTCTTTTTATTGAGCTATCCAGTTTGTGAACACTTTCCCTGCATAACTCTCAGCCTTGTTTTCTGATCCCAGTTATCTATCCCCTGCTTCCTGTTCCTGACCCTACCTCTTGCCTTGATTGCATCTCCTATAAAAGCCTGGCTTTGCCACTCCCTAAGTGCGTGATTATTGTGTTCCACTACTTTGATCAAGCGCCTCTTCAAGTATACCCATACCTGCTGCTGACATTTGGCTTCCATGGACTACACTTCTGTCTCATCCATTTGAACAGCATACCGTGACTTCCCAATAATGACTTGCAGCTATTCTGACTGCTCTCCAGTGACCAGCTCAGCTACTACACCTGCGGCTCCAATCCAGCATCGGTTAGATGTGACACAAGGAGTCTGCGCTACCGAAGCACCACTGACATCCGACTGATGCCAGAGATTGGAGTTGCAGGAAGATCATTTGCATATTCTATGTGCATTCTGGGAAGAGCAAAATATCACTGTAAGCGGGAAGATTGTTGGGATTAGTTGGGTCTAGGTGCTCGGAGGACATCGCCAAACGCGAAATTGTACACTTAGTAGTATTTTACAGGTTACAGATCTTCACTACAATTTTTGACTTTTGGAAGTGAAAAGGAGAGCAGCCATATGGTGAGCTGCAACGTATGCTATATGTTTACAGACGTACCAAAGCCAAACTTCACCTGCCAGTAATGTAAGCTCATATCTCTACTGGAGGAAAAGGTGCAGAGTCTTCAGGAGAGAATAGCTACATTGAAACTTATTAAGAAAGGTGAGGATTTCTCTGACAGAGTAGAAGAAAGTCTTCAAAATGTTGAAGGAAAAAAAAATGTCCAGTGTACCTGCAGAAGCCGAGGAATGGAAGCATGTGACCCAAAGAAGCAGGAGGATCAGGAATCAGCCAGCACCCATACTGCTCGGGAACCGGTATGAGGTTCTCACGCTGGGGGGCCTGGTACTGGTTGCTGAACAGAAGGAGAAAGAGGTACAGCAAGGAATGACTCTACCCACAAAGAACAGAGCAGAGGAGAACAAAAAACATCAAGAAATGACTCTACCCACAAAGAACAGAGCAGAGGAGAAAGAAGTACAGTAAGAAACAACTCTACTCACAAAGAACAGAGCAGATGAGAAAGAGGTACAGCAACAAATGACTCTATCCACAAAGAACAGAGCAGAGGAGAAAGGGGTACAGCCAGAAATGACTCTACCCACAAAGAACTGTGTAGTAAGCACACAGAGTCCTCTTGAATGGAGAAAAAGAAGTGCTTTTGTGAAGAAGAAAAGGAGAGTGGTGGTTGTGCGAGATTCCCTATTGAGGGGAACAGAGGATGCTGTCTGCAGACCTGACACCTCAGGAGAGGTGTGCTGTCTTCCAGGTGCACATATCAAAGATGTGTCTGATAGGCTGTGAAGATTCCTCAGTCCTACAGAACACCACCCATTCCTACTAATACATGTAGGTACAAATGACACTGCAAAAAGGACCTTGCAATCATCTGCAGAGACTTTGAAGGACTCAGAAAGAGGGTGAAGGAACTAGGAACACAGGTGGTCTTCTCATCCATCCTCCCAGTGGATGGCCATGGAATAAGAAGATTGAACAGGATTCTAGAGGTGAACAACTGGCTACGTCGATGGTGCCATCAGCAGAGATTTGGATTTCTAGACCAGGGAGTGAATTATCTATATGATGGACTGCTTGCTAGAGATGGGTTGCACCTTACAAAAACAGGTAAGCATATATTTGGTGGGCGCCTTGCTTCACTCATTAAGAGAGCTTTAAACTAGAACAATATGGGAAGGGAAGTGAAAGGCCAGGTGGAAAGAAAGAACAGAGGCAAAAAATTCAGAAGGCAAGTAGTGGAGCAAGAGACACCGATCAGGAAAATGTTTTTATACAAATACACAGAGCATAGGAAAGAAGCATAATTGGAGCTCCTAACACAAAAAAAGAAATATGATGTCATAGGCATCATGGAAACTTGGTGGAGTGATACACATGATTGGAATACAAGGCTTGAAAGATACAACTTATTTATAAGAAACAGACCTAATAAAAGGGGAGGAGGTGTTGCGTTGTATATTAGGAAAACATTCATCTCCACAGAGATTCAAGCTTCAGAGCTGGGAGTTCTGTAGAAACTGTTTGGGTAAGAATACAAGGAGAGAACAGCAGAAAGGACACCATTGTAGGCATTTACTATAGGCCGCATGGACAAGCACAAGATATGGAGGATCTCTTTCTACATCAGAGGGCCAAGCTCTCAAAAAAGCATAACATAGTGATCATGGGAGATTTTACCTGTCCAGACATTTGTTGGGAATCTCTCCCAGGTAAAAGTAATGGATCCAACAAATTCTTATCCGATCTTGCTGATAACTTTATTTTCCAAAAGGTCGAAGAGAAAACAAGGGGATCTGCTATCTTGGACCTAATTCTTACCAACAGGAAGGGAATGGTTGTGAGGGAGTAAGGGTGGCTGGGACCTTAGGAGGCAGTGATCATGATATCCTTGAATTTTGGATAAAAAGGGGAGGAAGACCTGAGAAAACGCAGACCTCAATGTTGGATTTCAGAAAGGCAGATTTCAATGAACTCAGAAAGAGGATAGGAAGAATCCAATGGCTGGATGTTCTTAAGGACAGAAATGCCCAAGAAGTTTGGGAAATATTGCGAAATGAGATTCTCAAAGCACAATCGTTATCAATCCCTAAAAGAAGGAAGAATGGGAAGCATTTAAAGAAACCAGAATGGATGAACACAGAACTTGCACACATGTTAAAAACAAAGAAAAATATGTTTATCAAATGGAAAGAGGGGGGAATATCTAAAAAAAATATGTAATGTAGTCTGCAGAAACTGTAGGGCAAGTGTCAGAAAAGCTAAAGCTAATAATGAATTGAGGCTTGCAACCGAGGCCAAAAGCAATAAAAAGGATTTTAGGGGTATATCAAAAGCAAAAGAAAAGTCAAAGATGCTAATGGACGCTTACAAGATGAAAATGGTTCCAAAATATACCAAAAAACCTTCCTGCGGTCATATGGTTGTACCTCGTGTAGATAAAGGAGGAATTCTAAACCCAATCCAAAAACAGACTTTGTTCTGCGTGTGGCGCTTGGAAAAGAAGACAGCTGGCTCTATTTAAGCATTAGCAGTCATTCCGAGGATTTCTGCCGAACGACGGAATTCTGTGCTGCAGCATATTTTTCACATGATACGCCTGTGTGACTATTAAAATCTGCACGTCTTTACTTCAAAACCGCAAGATTACATTCAGAAGCGGAAAAGCTGTTTGTGGTGTGTCCTGCAGACAACTCCTTTCCGTGTGAAAAGCCTCAGCAATCCAGGAGTAAGTGAAATTAAATCAGCAAGATGAAAATGGTTAATTAGTTAAGAATGATGTTGAGAAGGCCGAAGTTTAAATTCCTATTTTGCATCTGCTTTCTCTCAGAAAGTAGATGGAACTGATCTTCCCCGTGCTATTGGGCAAATAAAATAATGCAGGCTTTCTATAGGCAGAGAGATGAGGGAACACTTAGCTAACTTAAATGAATTTAAGTCTCAAGGTCCAGATGAATTACATTCTAGGATATTAAAGGAAGCAGCGGAGGTAACTGCTGAACCACTCGCTATAATCTTTGAGAGAACAGGAGAAGTCCCAGAAGATAGGGACAACATTTGCCCTTTTCCTATCTTCAAAAAAGGGAAGAAGGTGGATCCAGGAAACTACAGGCCTGTGAGCCTGACTTCTGTACTGGGAAAGATTTTTGAACAAAATATTAAACAGCATGTATGCAAGTAGTTGGATGAGAATGAAGTAATTAACCAAAGCCAGCATGGGTTTGTAACAAACAAGTCATGCCAGACAAATCTAATTTCTTTCTATGACAATAACGACGGGGTTGATCAGGGAAATGCGGTGGATATGGTTTATCTTGACCTTAGTAAAGAATTTGACTTTAAAGCAGTATCTCATACCATACTTATTGAAAAAATACCCAAATATTGGATTGACAAGGCAACTGTTAGGTGGATATACAACTGGCTGAGTGATCGTACTCAAAGAGTGGTCATAAGTGGCTGCACATCCAAGTGGAAGAATGTATCAAGTGGGGAACCACAAGGCTCTGTCCTAGGCCCAGTGTTGTTCAACATTTTTGTAAATGATCTGGAGGAGGGAATTGATGGGAAACTGATCAAATTTTCCGACAACACAAAGCTAGGAGAGATAGCTAACACTAGGGACATGAGAAAGAGTATTCAAAAAGATCCAAAAAAGCTTGCACAGTGGGTAGAGACTAACAGAATGGTATTTAACAAGGAGAAATGCAAAGTCCTACATTTGGGCAAGAAAAATGAAGAAAGCACATACAGAATGGGAAGAATTTGGCTAAGCAGCAGCACATGTGATAAAGACTTGGGTATACTAATAGATCATAGACTGAACATGAGTCAACAATGTGATGCAGCAGCCAAAAAGGCAAACACAATTCTGGGATGTAGTAAGAGCAGCATAGAGTCTAGATCACGAGAGGTCATTATCCCCCTTTACTCTTCCTTAGTCAGACCTCATCTGGAATACTGTGTCCAGTTCTGGGCACCCCACTTTAAAAAAGACAGACAAACTGGAGCAAGTTCAGAGAAGAGTTACCAAGATGGTGAGCGGTCTGCAAATGATGCCCTATGAAGAACGGTTAAAGGATCTAGGAATGTTTAGCTTGCAAAAAAGAAGGCTGAGAGAAGACTTAATAGCAGTCTACAAATATCTAAAGGGTTATCACACTGCAGAGGGATCAGCCCTATTCGCATTTGCACAAGGAAAGACTAGAAGCAATGGGATGAAACTGAAAGGGAGGAGACACAAATTAGATATTAGAAAAAACATTCTGACAGTGAGGGTGATCAATTAGTGGAACAGGTTACCACAGGAGGTGGTGAGTTCTCCTTCAATGGAAGTGTTCAAACAAAGGCTGGACAAATATCTGTCTGGGATAATTTAGTAAACCCTGCACTGAGCAGGGGGTTGGACCCGATGACCCTCGAGGTCCCTTCCAACTCTACCATTCTATGATTCTGTGCTGGAACACAGCCCAGGGAGCCTGCCTCAACAGGACGCATGGAAAGAGATCCAAGGGGATTTAGGCATTGTTAGCAGCCCACCCGCCAGAATACACATCAGCATGGGATGATAGGCAATGGTGTCCAAAGGTACATTAACTTTTTCAACAGGGAGACAACTCACAGGATGGACTTCCACTGAGGTGACCATATTTTTGCAGGGACAAAGGGGTGTGGTCAGGGGGCGGTGCATATCGCAACGTATGATTTTACCTCTGTAGTTCTAAAAAGTACAGGGCTGTTTCAAAGAAGGCAGAGCAAATTCCGCAGCATTTCCACATTGAAAATCCACACCAGGAGGAGCAGATGAGGGGGGAGCACTGCATAGTATGGAATCAGATACAGATACGTGGCTGATTTCCAATCAAAATCTGCACCAACTGTACAGATTGACTGTTTTTTGAATGCGGAAATGCAGAATTTGCCGCAGGAAATTTCTGCTGCGAACATTGTGCAGCATTTCTGCCACTTGTAAGTCAGCTTAAGGTATGCTGCCACATGCAAGTGGTTTCAGTAGAAAAAGTGACCCCCACAGTGGCCTCAGTAGTAGTGAGTGACCCCCCCCCCTCCCCCAGTGGCCTCAGTAGTAGTGAGTGAGCCCCCCCAGTGGCCTCATTAGTAGTGAGTGACTCCCCCCACCCTTCCCCACAGCGGCCTCTTTGGTAGTGAGTGACCACCCCTCCCCACAGTGGCCTCTGTGGTAGTAAGTGACCCCCCCCCCGCCCCTCCTGACAGTGGCCTCAGTAATAGTGAGTGAGGCCCCCCCCCCCTCCCCACAGTGGTCTCAGGAGTAGTGAGTGAGCCCACCTCCCCACAGTGGCCTCAGGAGTAGTGAGTGACCCCCCCTCCCCACAGTGACCTCAGGAGTAGTGAGTGACCCCCTCTCCCCACAGTAGCCTCAGTAGTTGTTACCCCCACCCCTCCCCACAGTGGACTCAGTAGTAGTGAGTGACCTCCCCCCTCCCCACTGTGGCCTCAGTAGTAGTGAGTAGTAGTGAGTGACACCCTCCCCCCACAGTGGCCTCAGTAGTTGTGAGTGAGCCCCCTACCCCGCAGTGGCCTCAGTAGTAGTGTGTGACCCCTCGCCCCCCCCCCCCCCCCCCGCAGTGACCTTAGTAGTAGTGAGTGACCCCCCCCTCACAGTGGCCTCAATAGTAGTGAGTGACCCCTCGCGCCCCCCCCCCGCAGTGGCCATCATAATAGTGTCCCCCCTCCCCCGCAGTCGCCATAGTAATAGTGTTTCCTCCCCCCCTCGGCAGTGACTTCAGTAGTAATGGTGCTTCCCCCGCAGTGGCCTCAGTAGTAATGCTGTTACTACTGGGGCTGATATAGGGGTCACTATTACTAATATTATCCCTTATATCGACCCCACTAGTCACAGTGACCTCCACAGTAGCCCTAGTAGTAATAGAACCCCCCAATGAAACCCATATACTTACCCTTCTCTTGGTATTCAAAGTGCCGCTGCTGCTGCTTTTCTCTGCGCTGATGCGGGTGGAAGTGTGTGCGCTCGGATGCCTCCTCCCTTCTCCTCTCCTCCTGCAGAACCAAGGATGAGAGGTCTGTCGAGGAAGATCCTGGGTGCACACACTGACTTCAGTGTGTGCATCCCACAAGAAGTGCCACTGAATGATTACCAGCCTTGAAGCCGCAGCACCCCAGCGGGTAATCACCTTAATGGAGACCCTGCATCCTGAAAGTGGGACTGTCCCTCCTAAATCAGGGCTTCTGGTGACCTTACTTCCACTTCTCCCAAGGGACAGGAAACAACTGGATAAAGAGCATAGAGGAAGTTAAGGACTTCCACGTTGTTCCCGTCCCAGAAGAAGTGGGGGGAATCCTATTAGTGCTGTTGTGGAGGTGCTGGGGTAAATAGCGTTACAGGTTGAACCCCGCCGGGCTAAAGCACCGCCCGCGATGCACTACTGAGGTCAGTGACGGGCTGCAGCGGTCACATGTTGTTGATGTGACCGCAGCAACCTGTTAACCAAAGGCTGGCAGGGAGCAGTGGAGAAGAGGTGCTGGCTCAAGCGGTAAGTTTGCAGGACAGGTCACCACTATCTGATCAGTAGTGCGGCGCCTTCTAGCACCTCCACCAATCAGCTATTTGAATTCAATAAGGATCCTGTTTATACCAGAATGCCGAACTTCTTCTAGTGTAGAAGATTTATCATTTGTGGCCATTCTGAGTACTGCAGTACAGTCCCACTGTACTGAAGAAATTATGGTGAGTGGTTCAGCAATTACCTCTTGTGCTTCCTTTAGTATCCTAGGATGTAATTCATCTGGACCTGGAGACTTGAATTCATTTAAGTTAGCTATGTGTTCCCTCACCATCTCTCTGCTTATAGATAGACTGCATACTTTAATTCCCCCAATAGCACAGGGAAGATCAGTTGATGTTCCATCTACTTTCTGAGAGAAAACAGATACAAAATAAGAATTTAAAAGTTTAGCCTTCTCAACATCATTCTTAACAAATTCACCATTTTCATCTTGTAAGCATCCAATAGCATCTTTGACTTTTCTTTTGCTTTTGGCATACCCCCTAAATCCTTTTTTATTGCGTTTGGCCTCTGTTGCAAGCCTCAATTCATTATTAGCTTTAGCTTTTCTGACACTTGCCCTACAGTTTTTGCAGACCGCATTATATTTTTCTTTAGATATTCCCCCCTCTTTCTGTTTGATAAACATATTTTTCTTTGTTTTTAACATGTGTGCAAGTTCTGCGTTCATTCAATCACAGGCAGCTTTCGCCTGTCATCTATTGAATGGCCGAGAGCTGCCTGTGAATGGCTGAGCGCCTCAGACAATCACAAGCAGCTCTTTTAGCAAGCAGGGATTTTAATTCCCCGGCCGCTGAAAGAATTTCAGTGCAGAGCCGGGGACAGCGGAGACAGGATGCGGCTGAGCCCCGGCAACTGAAGAAAGGCGAGTATGATATTTTTTTGATTTTTTTACACCAGTTTGGGTTGTTTTTTAGGGAAGGGTTTATATTTAAAGCCCTTTCCTGAAAAACAATTAAGGGGTGCCAGCAGCTGGATCCCCTACCGCAGCTGTCATCTGTGACAGATGTGGTAGGGAATTCTTGATTCACCGCGGGGATGAACTCCTTTGCTGCATCTGTCACATCTGTGACAGGTGCAGCAGGGAATTCTTTATTTCCGCGGAGATGAAGAAAACATCTGCCGCATGTAGTATGTGGCATGTGTTCTTCATCCCCGCAGGGGACACGGCAGCCCGACCAAAATATCGGCCTGTAATAGTGCCAGTAAGGAAAAATACCGGCACCGGCCTGGCAGCAAAAATACAGGCCGGGTGGCAACACTAAGTGCACCCCACATCCCACCATGAGCCTCCAGTGCACCCCCACCCTGAGCCCCACTATACCCCATGTTCCTCCAGGGCACCTCCACCCTGCTCCCTAAATCACACTATACCACATGTTCCTCCAGTGCACCTGCACTCTGCTCCCCACATCCCACTATACCCCATGTTCCTCCAGTGCACCCCAATATCCCACCACCCCTCCTGTGCTCCCACCATTCCCCGTGTCCCTCCAGTGCACCCTCACCCTGCTCACCACATCACACCATGTTCCTCTAGAGCACCCCCACTCTGCTCCCCACATCCCAGCATTTCCCATGAGCCTCTAGAACATCCCCACATCCCACTCTACCCCATGCTCCTCCAGTGCACATCTATATCTCACCGTCCCTCCTGTGTTCCCACCATTCCCCATATCCCTCCAGTGCACCCTCACCCTGCTCCCCACATCCCACCATGTTCCTCCAGTGCACCCCCACCCTGTGCCTCACATCCCCCATGAGCCTCTAGTGCACCCCCACTATCCCCCATGAGCCTCAAGTGCACCCCCACCCTGCTCCCTACATCCCACCATCCTCCATGAGCCTCTAAGTGCACCTCCACCCAACTCTGCTTTCCACTATGCTCCATGAGCCTTCAGTGCACTCCCTTCCTGCTCTTTACATCCCACCGTCCCTCATGAGCTTTCAGCGCACCTCTACTCTGCTCCACACTATACCCAATGAGCCTCCAGTGTACCCCCAACCTGCTCCTTACATCCCTCTTTACCCCATGAGCCTCCAATGCACCCTGCTCCCTATATCCCATGAGCCTCTAGTGTATCCCCAACCTGCTCCCTACATCACACCAACCCCAATGAGCCTCCAGTGCACCCCCACCCTGTGCCCCCCCATCCAACCATTCCCAATGAGCCTCCACTGCCCCCCATGTGTTCCTCCACTGCACCCCAACCTGCGTCCCACTTCGCATCTCTCATGAGCCTTCAGTGCACCCCCACATTTTACCATTCCCCCATGAGCTTCCAGTCACCCCACCCTGCATTCCACTATTCCCCATGAGCCTCTAGTGCACCCCCACCCTGCTGCCCACTTTAAACTATGACTCTTCAGTGAATCTGACCCTGCTCCCCACTATACCCCATGAGCCTCTAGTGTACCCCCAACCTGCTCCTTACATCCCACTATACCCCATGAGCCTCCAGTGTACCCCCAACCTGCTCCTCACATGCCACTATACCCCATGAGCCTCCAGTGTACCCCCAACCTGCTCCTTACATCCCACTATACCCCATGAGCCTCCAATGCACCATGCTCCCTACATCCCACTATACTCCATGAGCCTCCAATGCACCCCCACCCTGCTCCCCACTATACTCCATGAGCCTCCAGTGCACCCCCACCTTGCTCCTCATTATACCCTATGAGCCTCCAGTGTATCCCGAAACTGCTTCTTACATCCCTCTTTACCCCATGAGCCTCCAATACACCCTGCTCCCTACATCACTCCAACCCCCATGAGCCTCCAGTAACCTCCATCCTTCAGACCGCATCCAACCATCCCCTATGTTCCTCCAGTGCACTCCCACCCTGCGCCCCACATCCAACCATTACCAATGAGCCTCCAGTGCACCCCTAACCTGCGCCCCACTTCCCATAATCCTTCAATGCACGCCCACATTTCACCATCCCCCCATGAGCCTCCAGTGCACCCCCACCCTGCTCCGTACATTCCACTATACCCCATGAGCCTCCAGTGCACCCCCACCCTGCTCCCTACTTTACCCTATTAGCCTTCAGTGCACCCCCACCCTGTTCCCCACATGTTCCTCCAGTGCACCCCCAACCTGCTCCTCACTTCCCATAATCCTCCAGTACACCCCCACATTTCACCATCCCCCCTTGAGCCTCCAGTGCACCCCCACCCTGCTCCGTACATTCCACTTTACACTATGAGCCTTCAGTGCACCCCCACCCTGCTCCCCACTATATCCCATGAGCCTTCAGTGCACCCCCACACTGCTCCCCACTATATCCCATGAGCCTTCAGTGCACCCCCAACCTGCTCCCTACATCACACCACCCCCCATGAGCCTCCAGTGACCTCCATCCTGCACACCGCATCCAACCATCCCCCATGTTCTTCCACTGCACCCCCACCGTGCACCCCACATCCAACCATTACCAATGAGCCTCCAGTGAACCCACACCCTGCCCCCATGTTCCTCCAGTGCACCCCCACCCTGCTCCCCACATGTTCCTCCAGTGCACCCCCACCCTGCTCCCCACTTTACCCTATAAGCCTCCAGTGCACCCCCACCCTGCTTTCCACTATATCCCATGAGCCTCCAGTGCACCCCCACCCTGCTTCCCACATCCCACCATGTTCCTCCAGTGCACTCCCACCCTGTGCCTCACATCCCCCATGAGCCTCCAGTGCACCTCCACAATCCCTCATGAGCCTCAAGTGCACCCCCACCCTGCTCCCTACATGCCACCATCCTCCATGAGCTTCTAAGTGCACCTCCACCCCAACCCTGCTCCCCCTATGCTCCATGAGCCTTCAGTGCACTCCCTTCCTGCTCCCTACATCCCACCATCACTCATGAGCTTTTAGCACACCTCCATCCTGCTCCCTACTATACCCCATGAGCCTCCAGTGTACCCCCAACCTGCTCCCTACATCACACCATTACATCCTTCTATACCCTATGAGCCTTCAATGCACCCTGCTCCCTACATCCCACTATATCCCATGAGCCTCTAGTGCACCCCCAACCTGCTCCCTAGATCGCACATACCTCCACCATGCACACCGCATCCAACCATCCCCCATGTTCCTCCAGGGCACCCCCACCCTGTGCCCCACATCCAACCATCCCCCATATTCCTCCAGTGCACCCCACCCTGTGCCACATATCCAACCATCCCTAATGAGCCTCCAGTGCACCCCCACATGTTCCTCAACTGCACCCCCAACCTGCGTCCCACTTCCCATCTCTCATAAGCCTCCAGTGCACCCCCACATTTCACCATCCCCTCATGAGCTTCCAGTGCACCCCCGCCCTGCTTCCCACTTTACCCTATGAGCCTTTCGTGCACCCCCACCCTGCTCCCCACTTTACCCTATGAGTCTTCAGTGCAGCCCCACCCTGCTCCCCACTTTACCCTATGAGCCTCCAGTGCACCCCCACCCTGCTCCCCACTTTACCCTATGAGCCTTTAGTGCACCCCCACCCTGCACCCTACTTTACCCTATGAGCCTTTAGTGTACCCCCACCCTGCTCCCCACTTTACCCTATGAGCCTTTAGTGCACCCCCACCCTGCTCCCCACTTTACCCTATGAGCCTCCAGTGCACCCCCACCCTGCTCCCCACTTTAACCTATGCGCCTCTAGTGTACCCCCACCCTGCTCCCTACTTTACCCTATGAGCCTTCAGTGCACCCTCACTCTGCTCCCAACTTTACCCTATGAGCCTTCAGTGCACTCCCAGCCTGCTTCCCACTTTACCTTATGAGCCTTCAGTGCAGCCCCACCCTGCTCCCCACTTTACCCTATGAGCCTCCAGTGCACTCCCACCCTGCTCCCTACTTTACCCTATGAGCCTTCAGTGCACCCTCACTCTGCTCCCAACTTTACCCTATGAGCCTTCAGTGCACTCCCAGCCTGCTTCCCACTTTACCCTATGAGCCTTCAGTGCACCCCCACCCTGCTCCCTACATGCCACCATCCTCCATGAGCTTCTAAGTGCACCTCCACCCCAACCCTGCTCCCCCCTATGCTCCATGAGCCTTAAGTGCACTCCCTTCCTGCTCCCTACATCCCACCATCACTCATGAGCTTTTAGCACACCTCCATCCTGCTCCCCACTATACCCCATGAGCCTCCAGTGTACCCCCAACCTGCTCCCTACATCACACCATTACATCCTTCTATACACTATGAGCCTTCAATGAACCCTGCTCCCTACATCCCACTATATTCCATGAGCCTCTAGTGCACCCCCAACCTGCTCCCTAGATCGCACATACCTCCACCATGCACACCACATCCAACCATCCCCCATGATCCTCCTGGGCATCCCCACCCTGTGCCCCACATCCAACCATCCCCCATGTTCCTCCAGTGCACCCCACCCTGTGCCACACATCCAACCATCCCTAATGAGCCTCCAGTGCACCCCCACATGTTCCTCAACTGCACCCCCAACCTGCGTCCCACTTCCCATCTCTCATAAGCCTCCAGTGCACCCCCACATTTCACCATCCCCTCATGAGCTTCCAGTGCACCCCCACCCTGCTTCCCACTTTACCCTATGAGCCTTTCGTGCACCCCCACCCTGCTCCCCACTTTACCCTGAGTCTTCAGTGCAGCTCCACCCTGCTCCCCACTTTACCATATGAGCTTCCAGTGCACCCCCACCCTGCTCCCCACTTTACCCTATGAGCCTTTAGTGCACCCCCACCCTGCTCCCCACTTTACCCTACGAGCCTTTAGTGCACCCCCACCCTGCTCCCCACTTTACCTTATGAGCCTTCAGTGCAGCCCCACCCTGCTCCCCACTTTACCCTATGAGCCTCCAGTGCACCCCCACCCTGCTCCCCACTTTAACCTATGAGCCTCCAGTGCACCCCCACCCTGCTCCCCACTTTCTCCTATGAGCCTCCAGTGCACCCCCACCCTGCTCCCCACTTTACCCTATGCGCCTCTAGTGTACCCCCACCCTGCTCCCTACTTTACCCTATGAGCCTTCAGTGCACCCTCACTCTGCTCCCAACTTTACCCTATGAGCCTTCAGTGCACTCCCAGCCTGCTCCCCACTTTACCCTACGAGCCTTTAGTGCACCCCCACCCTGCTTCCCACTTTACCTTATGAGCCTTCAGTGCAGCCCCACCCTGCTCCCCACTTTACCCTATGAGCCTCCAGTGCAGCCCCACCCTGCTCCCCACTTTACCCTATGAGCCTCCAGTGCACTCCCACCCTGCTCCCCACTTTAACCTATGAGCCTCCAGTGCACCCCCACCCTGCTCCCCACTTTACCCTATGCGCCTCTAGTGTACCCCCACCCTGCTCCCTACTTTACCCTATGAGCCTTCAGTGCACCCTCACTCTGCTCCCAACTTTACCCTATGAGCCTTCAGTGCACTCCCAGCCTGCTTCCCACTTTACCCTATGAGCCTTCAGTGCACCCCCACCCTGCGCCTCACATCTCCCATGAGCCTCCAGTGCACCCCCACCATCTCCCATGAGCCTCAAGTGCACTCCACCCTGCTCGCTACATCCCACCATCCTCCATGAGCCTCCGGTGCACCCCCACCCTGCTCCGTACATTCCACTTTACCCTATGAGCCTTCAGTGCACCTCCATCCTGCTCCCCACTATATCCCATGAGCCTCCAATGCACCCCCAACCTGCTCCCTACATCACACCATCCTCCATGAGCCTCCAGTGACCTCCATCCTGCACACCGCATTCAACCATCCCCCATGTTCTTCCACTGCACCCCCACCGTGCGCCCCACATCCAGCCATTATCAATGAGCCTCCAGTGCACCCCCACCCTGCCCCCCACATGTTCCTCCAGTGCACCCCCACCCCGCTCCCCACTTTACCCTATGAGCCTCCAGTGCACCCCCACCCTGCTAGCCTCCAGTGCACTCCCACCCTGCTCCCCACTTTACCCTATGAGCCTTCAGTGCACCCCCACCTTGCTCCCCACTTTACCCTGAGTCTCCAGTGTACCCCCACCCTGCTCCCCACTTTATCCTATGAGCCTTCAGTGCACCCCACCCTGCTCCCCACTTTACCCTATGAGCCTTCAGTGCACCCCCACCTTGCTCCCCACTTTACCCTGAGTCTCCAGTGTACCCCCACCCTGCTCCCCACTTTATCCTATGAGCCTTCAGTGCACCCCCACCCTGCTCCCCACTTTACCCTATGAGCCTTCAGTGCACCCCCACCCTGCTCCCCACTTTACCCTATGAGCCTTCAGTACACCCCACCATGCTCCCCACATCCCACCACATTCCTCCAGTTCACCCCCACCCTCTGCTTCACATCCCACATGAGCCTCCAGTGCACCCCCACCATCTCCCATGAGCCTCAAGTGCACCCCACCCTGCTCCCTACATCCCACCATCCCCCATGAGCCTCCAGTGCACCCCCACCATCTCCCATGAGCCTCAAGTGCACCCCCATCCTGCTCCCCACTTTACCCTATGAGCCTTCAGTGCACCCCCACCCTGCTCCCCACTTTACCCTATGAGTCTCCAGTGCACCCTACCCTGCTCCCCACTTTACCCTATGAGCCTTCAGTGCACCCCACCCTGCTCCCCACTTTACCCTATGAGCCTTCAGTGCACCCCCACCCTGCGCCTCACATCCCCCATGAGCCTCCAGTGCACCCCCACCATCTCCCTACATCACACCATCCCCCATGAGCCTCCAGTGACCTCCATCCTGCACACTGCATCCAACCATCCCCAAGTTCTTCCACTGCACCCCCACCATGCGCCCCACATCCAACCATTATCAATGAGCCTCCAGTGCACCCCCACCCTGCCCCCCACATGTTCCTCCAGTGCACCCCCACCATGCTCCCATGTTCCTCCAGTGTCCCCCCACCCTGCTCCCATGTCCCTCCAGTGTCCCCCCACCCTGCTCCCCACTTTACCCTATGAGCCTTCAGTGCACCCCCACCCTGCTCCCCACTTTACCCTATGAGCCTTCAGTGCACCCCCACATGTTCCTCCAGTGCACCCCCACCCTGCTCCCATGTTCCTCCAGTGCACCCCCACCCTGCTCCCATGTTCCTCCAGTGCACCCCCACCCTGCTCCCATGTTCCTCCAGTGCACCCCCACCCTGCTCCCATGTTCCTCCAGTGTCCCCCCACCCTGCTCCCATGTTCCTCCAGTGTCCCCCCACCCTGCTCCCATGTTCCTCCAGTGCACCGCCACCCTGCTCCCATGTCCCTCCAGTGTCCCCCCACCCTGCTCCCCACTTCTACAGCCGTCATCTGTCAGCTAGCACAGGACTCCCTCAGAGCCCGCCTGTTAGTCACGTGACTGGGGGATGTCACATGACCTGGTGACGTCGGAAGGTCCTCACGGCGGGCAGGGTTAGCAGTTACCTGTCTGGCATCCCAGTGTGAGGATAGGGCGGCCGCGGACGGTAGGTGGCCATGTCCGGTGTGTGCTGCAGAGCCCCGCCGCATGTGAGAGAGCCTGAGAGTGCGGTGTGAGTGTAGCGCCCCCCACTGATACTACACTGCAGTACCACTCATTAACCCCTCGGTGACAGCCGGGCTCCTTCGTCACATTCGCTCGGTGTTTGCGGGGCGACTTGTAGTTTTGAGGGGCCTCGTTCTGGGGTGCAGATAATGTGGGGTGATTGGGGAGAATAACCCCACCGCTGATTGTTCTCTGGTTTCAGCCTGTGATATGATGTAGCGCTGCTCTCCGCTCCGGTCTGATCTACAACACCAAGCGGGCGGCTCTCTGCAACGTCATGCGCAATATTTGGGCACAAAAAGTCTTTTTTCCGTGTTTTTCATCTCCCTGCATTCCAGGAGGCGGAGTATTGTTGTCGCTCCAGTGCCGGAGTCCCCGCGGGGGTCGGTGCTGGAGGTCCGCGGGGGTCGGTGCTGGAGGTCTGCGGGGCTCGGCGCTGGAGGTCTGCGGGGGTCGGTGCTGGAGGTCCGCGGGGCTCGGCGCTGGAGGTCTGCGGGGGTCGGCGCTGGAGGTCCGCGGGGCTCGGTGCTGGAGGTCCGCGGGGGTCTGTGCTGGAGCTCTCTGAACCCCCGCGGGGGTCGGTGCTGGAGGTCCGCGGGGGTCGGTGCTGGAGGTCCGCGGGGGTCGGTGCTGGAGCTCTCTGAACCCCCGCGGGGGTCGGTGCTGGAGGTCCGCGGGGGTCGGTGCTAGAGCTCTCTGAACCCCCGCGGGGGTTGGTGCTGGAGGTCCGCGGGGGTCGGTGCTGGAGGTCCGCGGGGCTCGGTGCCGGAGCTCTCTGAACCCCCGCGGTGCTCGGTGCCGGAGCTCTCTGAACCCCCGCGGGGCTCGGTGCCGGAGCTCTCTGAACCCCCGCGGGGCTCGGTGCCGGAGCTCTCTGAACCCCCGCGGGGCTCGGTGCCGGAGCTCTCTGAACCCCCGCGGGGGTCGGTGCCGGAGCTCTCTGAACCCCCGCGGGGCTCGGTGCCGGAGCTCTCTGAACCCCCGCGGGGCTCGGTGCCGGAGCTCTCTGAACCCCCGCGGGGCTCGGTGCCGGAGCTCTCTGAACCCCCGCCGGGCTCGGTGCCGGAGCTCTCTGAACCCCCGCCGGGCTCGGTGCCGGAGCTCTCTGAACCCCCGCCGGGCTCGGTGCCGGAGCTCTCTGAACCCCCGCCGGGCTCGGTGCCGGAGCTCTCTGAACCCCCGCCGGGCTCGGTGCCGGAGCTCTCTGAACCCCCCGCCGGGCTCGGTGCCGGAGCTCTCTGAACCCCCCGCCGGGCTCGGTGCCGGAGCTCTCTGAACCCCCCGCCGGGCTCGGTGCCGGAGCTCTCTGAACCCCCCGCCGGGCTCGGTGCCGGAGCTCTCTGAACCCCCGCCGGGCTCGGTGCCGGAGCTCTCTGAACCCCCGCCGGGCTCGGTGCCGGAGCTCTCTGAACCCCCGCCGGGCTCGGTGCCGGAGCTCTCGGCTTCATTTCTCTGCCTCTTGGAAACATAACCTTTTGCTTCTTATTCAGCTTTTTTTCTGGATTACCTCAGAGCTCCTGGGCGGTGGGATTGTCTCGGCCGGCAGTGCGATTATTTCAATACCTCATTTAAGTAGATTTTAAAAAAATTTAAAAAATCTGCAATTTTTTTCCCTTGTTTTAAAAGTTTTTTCAGTTTGTTTTCTCCCCGGCGCTGTGTGAGGGATTTATTTTCTTTTTGCGGTTTGGTTTTATTTTCTAATCGCCCCATTTGTTGATTTATGCAACATCTTAATGACTTTCTATTCCATTTTTTTGAAAGCCCCCCCATGTCCGCCGGCGGATCTGATTTGCAAAATCTGCGCGGCTCACCCTCGCAAAAGATCTGCCAGCTGCCCATAGGCAGACACGGGCGTCCGCACCTAAAGTAAAGCATGCGGGTTTGTTTTGCCAACCTTTCGGTTCGGTAAGTAACCCGTCAGGACCTCGTGATCACTGGGGGTCTGGTGGGTGACAGAGGGAAGCCCCTTCTTCCGTCAGCCTTTCACATGCCATGGTCACATTGGCTGCAGCATGTAAAGGATTAAACAGCGGGGGGCCGGAGGTTTCTCTGGTCTTCGCTGTTTGAGGAAGTAGCAGTGTGTTATCCAACAGCCAAGCACCCGCTCCCCTGGCACAAGAGACCCGCATCAGAATAAAGCCCCTTAAAGGCCGCCGTAAAACGGTGTATGGGTGGTGAAGGGGTTAAAGGCTTTTTTCCATTAGACATTTTTCCAGTATCCATGTTATAGGATAAATGTGTGATCCCAGGGGGTCAAAGTGCTGAGGCCCACAGAGAACGGCGCCCCCGATGGTTCCGTGTGAATGGAGTATGTGTGACCTCTGCTCCAAGAATCTCCTAAAAAGTGAATGATTTCCCATAGAGGTGAATGGAGGATCAGCCGAGTCCATGCAGCCACTCCATACAGTTGTGCCAGTCTCTGGGGGTATTATTGTATCTTGACGCTACCAAGAAGTCCTGGTGGAGCCAAGATTGACAGGGGGGTGACGCCCCCTGTACGTGATCGGCTGCACACCTGGTTGGGCAGCAGGTCACGGAAGCCCACCAAGGATTCACAGGTGGAAGGGGCATCCCTGGCAGCGGACCAAAAGTGGAGAGTGGCTCAGCATTTGCAGCTGTGAGTGGAGGAGCAGTGGTCAGTGGGCACAGAGGCGGCGGGCAGCATGGAGCTGACAGCCGTCCGCAGTATTGAGGCAGCAACCGTCAGCCTTTCCCCGCCATGGACCACAAGTGTACAGTGGGCCAGCATTGCACCTCTGTGAAGTCAGCACCCCATCTTTCAAAAAAGTTAATTTTTTTATAAGTTCTGGATGCACCCCAAAGAGTTCTAGAGTTCCCAATTAATTTTAGAAATAGTTCTAGCAAATTAGGCAAAAAAATCAACAAATGTATCTCTGCGGTGCTAACTTCCAAAAATGATATTACTAAATCAGTGAGAACTTTGTAAATATTGGTTCTAGAGCTTTCAGCATTAAGAGTTTTCTTCAGAACTCTTGAGGTGCTACCCAGAACTCTTATAAAATCGCGGGATTTAAAAAAAAATTATTTACACACATCCGCAGCGGCGGCTTCTGCAGGTTTAGACGCAGCGGATTTGCCATCCAGTGTGGACGAGATTTCTGAGATTTCTCAGCTGTCATTCAGCTGAGAGCTGCCCCTGATTGGTCCCTGCGCTGAGCCAATCAGAGGCAGCACTCACTCACCCATTCATGAATGAGTGTGAGTAAGAGCTGCCTCTGATTGGTCAGGCTGTGACCAATCAGAGGCAGCTCATTCAGCAGGCGGGGATTTTAAAGCCCCGGCTGCTGAATACTACTCTGAGCAGTTCAGGAGAACTGCCGGCCGGCCGCGGCTGAACTCCGTCTGCCGGGACCAGGTGAGTATATATATATATATATATTTTTTTTTTTTACACATTTCTGGATGAATTTCAGGGAAGGGCTTATATTTTTAAGCCCTTCCCGAAAATTCATCGTGAGATCGCCCGCAGCCCATTGCTTTCAATGGAGCCGGCTGTATTGCCGGTTCCATTGAATTCAATGCGCTGGACAGCGCTGAACTGCTCCGGCCCGTTTCTATTGAAACGCGGCTAGGAGCAGTTTTTGCGGGCGATTTTTCGGCCCCGGTCACGTGATTTGCGGATGCGCATCCGTCTTGCGATCCGCAAATCGCGGGAAAAAACGCCCGTGTGACCAAGGCTTGATTTTCAAATGCCGGATCCAAAAATTTCAACGTTATGGGTAAATAATTTTTTTTTTTTGAAATCCCGTGATTTTCTAAGAGTTCTGAAGAAAACTCTTACTGCTCGAAGCTCTAGAACCAATATTTACAAAGTTCTCACTGATTTAGTAATATCATTTTTGGAAGTTAGCACCGCAGAGATACATTTGTTGATTTTTTTTGCCTAATTTGCTAGAACTATTTTTAAAATTAATTGGGAACTCGAACTCTTTGGGGTGCATCCAGAACTTATAAAAAAATTAACTTTTTTGAAAGATGGGGTGCTGACTTCACAGAGGCCAACATTGCCCACCGTCAGCAGGGGATCAGCTGCCTACAGGATTGAGGCCGCGGGTGGCCAGCTTACCAGGCGGAGCACCGGCAATGAGGGCGGCAGCTGTGAGTGGGGGAGCAGCCGGCACGGAGCTGACAGACCCAACGGCGGAGCGCAAGTGGTGAGGGCAGCAGCTGTGAGCGGCGTAGCGGCCGGCACGGAGCTGACAGTCTGACGGCGGAGCGCAAGCGGTGGGGGTCGCTGTTGTGAGCGGGGGAGCAGCTGGCACGGAGCTGACAGTCCGACGGCGGAGCGCAAGCGGTGAGGGCGTCAGCTGTGAGCGGGGGAGCGGCCGGCACGGAGCTGACAGTCCGACGGCGGAGCGCAAGCGGTGAGGGCGTCAGCTGTGAGCGGGGGAGCAGCCGGCATGGAGCTGACAGCCGTCTGCCACTGACACTCATCGCTGCACAGTGTGGATTGATTTGTGCGCTCCCTGCAGGCTTAGGCTGAGCGTAACATGTCTTAGGTTTACATTATTAGATGTTTATGCTGCTATGTTACTGCTCATAATCTAAGCCTAAGAAGAGCAGTAACCCTCAGCCTAAGCCTGCAGGGAGCGCACAAATCAATGCACACTGCAACTAGGACCTGCCGGCCTTCACCCTATTGGGAGCTAGGGGTGTGAGAGGCGTTCCCCTGTCAAACCACTAGCTGCCGGTGGCATCAAGATACAATAATACCGTTTCCGGG
The DNA here is from genome assembly GCF_035609145.1 of Eleutherodactylus coqui. Lineage (NCBI taxonomy): Eukaryota > Metazoa > Chordata > Amphibia > Anura > Eleutherodactylidae > Eleutherodactylus > Eleutherodactylus coqui. The sequence goes on from NC_089849.1 coordinate 123,155,711, forward strand.
TGCCCGGTGTGTGGACCAGTGCTGTCATCTTTACCTACAGCAGCTGTCCCCCTCCTGACACCAGCGCCCCCATGAGGACAGGGGACTGAGGCGCTTTACACAGTGATTGCTGGATCATTCGAACAATAATAGTTTGGTGTAAGGACGGCCGACGATTGAATGATAATTTATTTGCTTATTGTTTATTTCATGCAGCATAAACCCATCGTTGGTTCGTTCACTAATCGTTAGGGTTATATACGGATCGTTCCGTCACGCTCGTCCACCGCTACAGAGCGGAACAAGATTGAAGAGAGAGTAACTTATCTGTGTAAGCCGACCTCCCAAGAGAACGGCGGCACGACTTCTTGCTCCGTTTAAGGCCTCATGTCCATAGGCATAATTGAATTGTGGAATCCGCCGGTAATTAAAAACCTGCGGATGTCATTTTTTTCGATGTCCGGATCGCATGCACAGGAAAAAAATCGCAGCATGCTCCATTTTCTGTGGACTCCCGCATAGATGGCTTCCATTGAAGCCAATGGAAGCCATCTGATCCATGGCACACCCGCAGCTGACAATGCATACATGTCGCAGGAAAGCAGGAGGTTAAAAAAAAAATGCGCACGGCGCACCCGCATATATCCGTCGTGCAGCAGAAAGAAGATTCGGCCGGGACGGAGAAGACGCGCACTGCAGTTTTTTTTTTTTTTACAGTGTTAATCATGCAGCATGAATGACACCATACATTTTTTCTGCGGGTCGATACGATTACGATACCAAAATTTTTTTTTTTAAATTTTTTTTTTTCACTTTTCCGCAATAAAAAAAACTTTTTTTGGAAATGCTTTGTTTTTCTAAATCTGCATTCAGAGTCCATAAACTTTTTTATTTTACAATGGGCAGAGCTCTGTGAGAGCTTCTTTTAGTTTGACGCTGCTTTTAGCTTTTTTTTTGTTTTTTTCACCATAACACCTATGATAAAGCAATGCAGGACGCCTGTGTCTGGCGTCCTGTTGCCATGGTAACCCGACAGCACTCTGCGATTACATTGCGAGAGTCTGATGGCGTCACAGAGGGAGCACGCTCCCTTTGTGAACCCTTTACGGCATGTAAGGAGGTGCGTGCGTGCGTCTGTCTGTCTGTCTGTCTGTGTCTGTCTGTCTGTCTGTCTGTCGCAGCAGCTGGCTGGCTGGCTGGCTGGCTATTGGTGACAGCGGATAGTGTGAGATCTCTTCTGATCTTGCGCTAAGTACCCCCCCTGCCAGGATGTACAGTTACGCCCTGTGGCGTTAAGAGGCTATTTCATGAGGCTGCCCCCATCACATTAAGTTTAACCCCTTAGTGACGAGCCTGTTGTTTTGCTTTAAGAAGCAAATGGTTGTCATAAGAGGTGCTGGCGTATCATTGGGGCTCATTAACTGCTAGAACATCCAGCTCTGTGGAGTTGGTAAGCCAAAACTCCGACTCCTCACTTTTCCCAACTCTGATTCCTTCATATAGGGCTCATGTCTTTACAGCGATACATTTACTGTATTAGATGGTGATTGTCTTTTCTTCACCGTTATGATAAAATCAAGTTCTTTGGATAAAACATAAAGTTTATTTACTAGAATACAATTCTGGGCTGTGACGCAGATTCTCACTTGCAAAAGTATCGCGGGACGAACGGCTTCCACTGACTGCATTTTTCGCACAGAATAGAACATATTCCCCGTTCATTTCCACTCTTGGGCGGGGGAGAATCGTATAACACCGCATGTCCATGGACAGACATTGATGTGGAATTCGCGGCAGGTTTCTGACCACGAAGTCCGCAGCGATAATCCATCCATGGGCATTCGGCCTTATTCACAAAGGAGCAGATTTGGTGATTTAATTACAACTACAAAAGAGAGGGACACAATCTGCACATCACCGAAAAGGGGAAGGGTCAAACATTTCCATGATATACCAATCCATTCCATTAGCTGCCACCGCGCTGGGTGTCTTGTTTAGTTTTATGCTCCCCCAGACGTGCGGATGACCGATGCTTTCACGTTTGCATCTGCAACCAAGTTCAACAAATTTTCTCTGCCACTCAGAAATTGGCTTGTGGAGAGGCGGCTGGTTTTGGAATCAACGCTGGAATTCACGTTGATGGATTCACACTCAGTGAACTGAAGCACACAAAACGATTCCTCCCGTGGTGTCACCATTGTACTATACACTGGAAACAACAAGAAACCGCGCTGCGATGTGCCAGACAATAGTACTTACTGTTATGTCATAGAAAAGAACTGTGAACCTTCCTCTTTCCAGTGATGTGAGGATTGTGGACCTCTCTTCTGCAGCTTGTTTGTATTACTTCGTGTTCACTAATACATTTTGTAAGAAAAAAAACCCCAAGCACCTAGGAGTTGTTTTACTGCAAAACTCGACATGCAGAGATACAAAGGGGATTAGATGACCGGTCTTGTCACTGGAGGCCCTAAAAGTGGTTCTCCCCTCGGCCTATAAGAGGCTCTCGGAGGCTCCTTGTGTGCAGTGACCGCTTCTTCCGCTTGTAGGCCTTGTTGGCCACTAGACGGACCTACGACGCAGAGAAGAGGTTTCACCTCATTACCAGAGTCTGAGAGGGGTGCATTATTGGGATGAGAGAAGCTGGATGGTCGTATCAATGAATTGTCCCCCACTGGCCATTCTGACCAGACTGTAAGGAGGTGCTGCGACCAGTGGATGGGGGTACACATGGTGACTGGGCTCAGGATGCCCAGCAGTAGAGAGGAGCGTCTGTCCAGGCTTTTAGAAGGTGTTGGGACCAGTGGATTGGTGCTCACAAGGTAACCGGGCTCAGGACCCCCTACAGACCACCAGTAGAGAAGAGCGTCTGACCAGACTGTTGGGAGGTGTTGGGACCAGTGGATGAGGGTACACAAGGTGACCGGGCTCAGGCTACCCTTGATCACCAGTATAGAGGATCATTCGCTCGTCAGACAAGCAACTATTTTGTTGTCCGCCAGGCCCCCGTTTCTGTCGGAACTATTTCCAGGCGCTTGGATGAAGGACATTTGACTCCCGGCTACCGTTACATGTACGGCCTCTGACACCCACCATCACCTCCGTTTGCAGGGGTGTCGTGAATAATGAAACTGGACGTTACAAAGCAGAAACTGGTTGTCTTCCTCGGCAAATCCAGGTTTAGTTTGGGTGTTGACAACGGCCGCGTTCGTGGCTGGAGACCTCTGGGTGAGCACCTCAATCCTGCCTCTGCTGTGGAGCGGCACACTGCCCCCTGCTGGTATGGTGGTCTGGGGGGCCATCGCATACAACAGTTGGTCCCCCTAGTAGTGGTAGGAGGGACAATGACTGCTCATCAATATGTTCAGGACATCCTCCAGCCACATGTGTTCCTCTCATGGCGGCTTCCAAGAGGCAGCAGGATAATGCTCGGCCGCACACACAACATTGTCACATTTTCGTGACTGCCCGGTTGCCAGATTTCTCACCAATAGAACATATGGGACAGTCTGGGGCGCCAACTGCCACAGCCTAAGAGTTTGATGATCTAGAGGCTCAGTTAGAGCAAATATGGAGCGATATGCGGCAGGATACCATACAGAACCTATATGCCTCCATGCCCGCCTGTATCACATCTTGTAGCCCAGCTAGAGGTGCTACAACAGGGTACTAGAGCCTCCATGCCCACCTGTATCACACCTTGTATCCAAGCTAGAGGCGGAACAATAGGGTGCTAAAGCCTCCATGCCCGCCTCTATCACACCATGTATCCAAGCTAAAGGCGGTACAACAGTCTACTACAGCCTCCATGCCCACCTGTATGACATCTTGTATCCAAGCTAAAGGCAGTACAACAGTCTACTACAGCCTCCATGCCCACCTGTATCACACCATGTATCCAAGCTAGAGGCGGTACAACAGGGTACTAGAGCCTCCCTACAAGGGGTCGGTTCTCCATAATAAATGATACTTTTGCTCTGATATGTAATCATTTACTTACATCAATGTTACAATCACAGAGAACGTTTCATCCATCTGACAACTTCTAGGTGTTTGATCTTTTTTTTGTGATAATGATTATAGTAGCAGTCTACTGAATCGGTTTGATAGACATGTGATACCTCACATGACTTGGACTGACCAGAATCTGGAATCCCTTCATAGTTCCTTAGGGTGCATTCACATCGGTATTCACAGCCCACACACAAAAAAAGCCGCACTGGAACCCATTGGTTTCATGTGTAAATATGCGGTGATTAGGCAGTGTATTTCCGCGTGCACATTGATTTCAATGAGCTATTTCGGTGCGTAATACACACCAAGATAGAACATGCTGTGTTTTGTTGGTGGCTTTTTTTCATGTAAAAGAATGCAAATGACCCCTTAATCTGTTAGTAGTTTTGACCCTTAAAAGGCCCTCTTACACACAACCATTATTGCTTGAGCAAGTGAACAACTTTTTTGCATAAAATGCTTCTGCTCAGGTGAGTAGACAAGTGGTCATTGTGTTTGACAAGGTAAACTATCCCCCCCCCCCCCCCCTCCAGTCCTTCAGTCGATCAAAAGACTGAACAATTGCGATTTAAATTAAACAAATATTGAACTACTGAATCACTATTTTTATGCCGGCTGAAACTCGGCGATAAAGGACAAGCGAACGAATAGTGCGTGACGGCCGTGTGTCTACATGTAACGATTATTACTCACTTTTGCTTGTTTGAAAAAATTTCAAGTGATAATCATTGCATGTAAATGGGCCTTCAAACCACTGACGCCATTGGTGATGAGGAAAGCAATGTTAAGCAGACCTTTGTTGATGGCCACGCATATTCAATGACAGAGAAATTCAATTTTTAGGGTTCTTTCACACATGGTGAATATTAGTGCTGATCTGCACCAAAATTCACAGCATGTTTGTGCGGATCCGCAACTGAATACACGCCATTTGATGTGGATTTTGATGCAGATCTGCAGCAGACTTCACCCCTTTAACACCTTAACATTTGACAGCCTGTATCAGCAGGCTATGTATGACAAGAGATCGCAGGGCAATTTCGCTCCATACAGTGCATCTGCCCGCTCTTTCTTACTGTCGACATCCGGCGGCAACAGCTCCAATAAGCTGCGCGGCTCATCGGAGCTGTTAACACTCTAATTGGCACTGTGAGTTCTTACAGCACCATTTAAATCCCCCAGACGATTTACCGGGGTTCTGTACGCCCCCTTCCCCCGTGATGAGATCGCAGGGAGCCATGTGGGTGTCATGGCAGCTGATGGCCTTTTATCAAGCTACCCTGTTGTGTGGCTTGATAGACTGCCTGCCCGATCGCAGTATGATGTAATGCTATGGCATTTGGTGTGGATTTTGCGCACTCATTAGAATAGATGGAATCCGCACCAAAAATTTGATGCATGTAATATGCATTTTACATCCACAGCATGTCAATTTCCATACAGGCTTTTTGTGGATTATTTTCTGCAGCATGTGTAAAAGATTTTGAAAATCTCCTCCGTTTTGCTGCGACTGTAAATGCTGTGGATTTTCCATGCGGAGGGTCAGCTCTGAAAATCTGCAGCAAATCCACCTTGTGGGAACATTAACTCATCTCAGCTTAAGCTGCTTGTAGACATCAAAGGCCCTTTTGACTTTGGAAGGTTCCTACTGAGAATCCTGTAGAATTCCTACCCTTACCGAATATATGGTCTAGAATATCATCTTAACTGATTTTTTTTTTACAAACTTTTGACATGTCAAAAATTTTGATTAGCGGGGGTCCCGCTGCGGAGACTCCTGCTGATTACTAGAATGAAAGGACTGCAGCGCTCATCTGAGCCGTGTGCCCCCTCCACTGTCTCTGTTGCTTGTCCACTCCTTCAGCAGCTGAAGACGGACTCTGTAGACATCTTCTATAGGCTTCTATACATCAAACTTCAGCTGCCCAGAGAAGCCAACAAGAAGCAAGAACAGTGATCGCTGAATGGTCGCCGCAGCTTCCATGTTCTTGCAGTCAGCGGAGGTCTTGGTAGCGGCGTCTCAACTTATCAAAATCTTTGTCTTGTCAAAAGTTTGTAAAACTTGCAGTTACTCTTTAAATATAATGGGGATCTGAAGTCAGGGATTTTAGCTCCAAATGCACATATTAGATCTTGATGTGTCCACCGGACACTAGAGGGGTGCTGGAGTAACGTTATGATGGCGTGTGAGGAGTTACAACCCGAGCAGAAGTGGACTCGGGAGTCTTTTACCTTCACACGTCAGAATGCTGTTCCTCACCACACAGAGTCCTACTAATATGAGTCCAGAAGAATATCTTACAGACCTTTTCATATAACTTGTGCTTTTGTTATTAGTGATATAAATATTAAAGAAATGCATTTCTCCTCCAACAGATGTATTTGAATCTGAGCCTTCATCAGGATTTCACGCAGTATACTTTCCTTTGATCTCGTAGCCACAAATAAGAATTTTAAGCCTTAAAGTATGCTACGGAAATAGGATGCAAAGACTGTGAGAATGGCGACCAAGCAGCTCGGTTTGTTTGAAGATGCCACCATCCCAGAATCCAGCATTGCTATGTTATTACATAACCGAAGACAATATTTGTCTGCAATGAAGGGGGAACCAGTCTTATGGGATGCCGGTAATGTTACAGGCCGTGCTAGCTGTATAATGGTGGATCATAAACGGCAAGATGGCTCTGCTTTCATTAAGGAGGAACCAACGTCCTGGGATATGAGACATCTTGGGGACAATGTCATCCATACACTCCTAGATCATACGCAGAATACATCTCCTAATATCAAGGAGGAATGTGTTTCATGTGGCAGAGGAAATTCTATTAATGCTGACATTTGTAGACAACAAGATATGTCCCCTCAGATTAAGGAAGAGTTATCCGCATGTCATGGTGAAAGCCTCACAGAGACCGACACTGATAAACCTTCCCATACAGCTGAAATGAAAGGGGAACCAACCCTGCAGGATGGGGAAAATATAATAGATTCTAATATCTGTAAGCCAATAGATCCTCCAGAAGAATATCTACCAGCTAATATTAAGGAGGACTCTGATGTGGGTGACATGACTGACACTAATTCAGCCACAAGTCATACCAAATGCCACATAAAGCATGAACCAGATTCATTCAGTGCAAAGAATACAATGGACACAAGCCTGTATGTACCTAGAGAGTGGCCCATTTTATCACCTTTTCCAGCGTATCAAAACAAGTCGGATACCCTTTCCCATAAAAGGAGAAGAAACCTTGAAGACAGTGAATTTATATGTTTTGAATGTGGAAGATGTTTTAGTGCTATTGCAGATCTGGGAAAACATCAGCGACATCATGCGAAGCAGAAGGTATCTCACAATTATGAGTCTAAAGACAACCAACAGCTGAGACCCAATGAATGTCCAGAGTGTGGTAAAACGTTCCCCACCGATTCCCAATTACTTGTCCATCAGAGAAGCCACACTGGAGAAAAGCCCTTTAAATGTACTTTTTGTGGAAAGCTGTTCTCTGAGAAGGGAAAGTTAGCGCGGCATGAATGTATCCATACTGGTGAGAGGCTGTATGCTTGTATGGAGTGTGGTAGGCAGTTTGTTGAGAAAGGCAAGCTAGTCAGGCATCAAAGAACCCATACAGGTGTAAAATGCTCAGAGTGCGGGAAGCATTTCCCAAATAATATCGAACTTGTGGCACATCAACGAATTCACAGAGGAGAGAAGCCTTTTGAGTGTTCGGAGTGCGACAAATGTTTTCAGAGCAATAACCAACTCTTGGTGCACCAACGAAGCCACACAGGTGAGAAGCCTTTTGACTGTATGCACTGTGAGAAACGATTTACTGAAAAAGGTAAACTAGTGAGGCATGAAAGGACTCATACGGGTGAGCGGCCATTCCAATGTGCTCAATGTGGGAAATGTTTTGCAGAGAAAGGCAAGTTGTCCAGGCACCAAAGAACTCACTTGGATGAGAGGAAATTTCGTTGTTCTGAATGTGGTAAAGATTTGAGCAATAAGTTGTCACTTGTCATTCATCAAAGGATGCACACTGGTGAGAAGCCATATGTATGTTCCCAGTGCGGTAGATGCTATACGTACAAGTCCTCTCTTACAAAACATGAGAACATCCACTCGCAGGAGAATCAGTACACTTGTACGGAATGTGGGCGACATTTTAGCGAGAACCGGAATCTGATAAGGCATTACCGTACTCACACCGGGGAGAAGGCGTTTATATGTCTGGAATGTGGCAAAAATTACTCCGATAAGTCGTCCCTAGTAGTCCACCAAAGGCTTCACACTGGGGAGAAACCATATGTGTGTTCACACTGTGGAAAATGTTACAGTGACAAGTCTTCTCTAAGTAAACATGAGCAACATCACAAAAAGGAGAAATTGTAGGAGAATTTCGTAAGTACAGACTACTTGGCCAAGATGAAATGGACTGGAGAAGAAAGGAGACCCCAGGAAAGCTCATAGGGTCCATCTCCATAAAACAGAAATAACCTGGTGGTTGTAGGATATGAAGGGTCCGCTCCTTGAGTATCTTCCCTGATGGACCCTTCATCGAGGAGGAATTGTTATTTGGGGCATCATTAACATGGGTGGAGCGCTGATAGCTATTTGCCATCTTCGTTTGTGGTTGTCACTGTTAAGAACGAATCTGAACATGGCAGACCTTTAATGAAGTCCAAATCAAATTAAATATGGCTGCTTAATAAAACCAGGTTATACTAACACATGGAGGAGTGGTTGGTGGACTTTTTTTTTCTTTGAAGCTAATATGTGAAAACCTCTAAGATTGGAAAACTGCACATAAGCTGATGCATGTAAATCATGGTTGTATAATATCTCTACAAAAGCATGACAGGACATCAATGTAGGGTCCCGGTGCTGAGACCCAGCAGATCATTAGGACGCGTTGTATTTAATGCCTTGGTGGGTAGCAGCCAGGCAGACTGCTAAGCGAGAGCATTAACACAGACCTGTTCTGGAGCTCCAGGCTGCATTTCCACAAAATGTGTTTTAAAAATAATATCTTGAGAAAAACTCTTTTCAGCAATAGGACAGAAAGGAAATAAAAAGCGCTCAGGTGATATCTCAGGGCCCCGAAATATGGATGACAGATGAATATCAAACTCGGCTTGGATAGGGGAGGGAGGGGAACATAAGGCTCCACCACCCCGATAACGGTCCTGGACAGCTCTTCTAGTGGATTCTCAAAGACGATCTCCTCTTCAACCATTCTTATTGTGGTACATCACTCACAGACAGGATGCAGGCTGAGCGGTTACTTTAGGTGAAAGCTGCATTGTCATGCTTAATGGTTATTTTTATAAATAAAAAACTTTTTTCCCTCTTGGTGTACCCACAGGTCATCAATTGTTATAACCGTAATCATCGTGCGTAAAAGGCTAATCGAAACGCTACTGAAACCTAATGTGAGGAGCAACAGAAGATGAGAGCAAAGCTGAAAGGGGGTATTCCAGCCGTGGGGGCTTCTTTTCTGCCACCGACATGGCCTGGAGGCTATACAGTTAGTTGTGGACATGATCAATTGAACGCCTTTTTTTATGGTCCACATTAAATCTCCCCAATGCTGTCCCGTTCTGCTCTGACAGAATACTACAAATCCCACAATGTACCTGTGTAATAGATTAAGGATGCGCCAAGTAAATTCAATGGGTGAGTTTAGTAGCCGAGCAGCCAAACACTCACCTGGTGCACAGCCAGGTAAATCTAGCCAGACGCACCACGCTGACACCTGTAGACCAAGGAAGCTTAAAGCAGGTACTTTCAGTCCCAGATCCGTGGATATACGGAGAGCCGCAGACATATATCAGGCAACACCAATATGGGTGCTTGTGACAGAATCCAGTAAACCATGAAAATAAAACATGTTCACGCTCACAGGGAAAGGGTTCTTAAACTCAAATATATTTTATTAAATTATTAGTAGCAGAGCGATGCGTTCAGGCGATGGCATGTCCATATACAAATAACAAACACACATATATAAGGAATATAGATTGAACAGATCAATCTCACATGTTACGGCCCCTCTTGTCCAAGCCGTAAGGAGTATGCTGTGATTAGAATAGGGGGCGGAGACATGCCTCCAAGTCCTCAGGTTACGTAAACAGGCGTCACGTGGAACACGCGCTGCGTTCCATGTATTCAACAGCAACTTTATTTAGACACACCATTAAAAGGTGCAGGCTCCCGACTCGGCGTTCATGTGACCGCTGGGGGTCAGGTAACACCGGCGGTCACATGATCGCCGGCCGGAATCTCTATGCATTACATAGCGCTAATTCAGCGCTATGTAATGTGTAAAGGAGAAGGCAGAAAGGGTTAAAAACCCTTTCTACCTTCTCCTCGGGGGTCCTCGATGGGGACCAGTGCAGGAGTGCATCTGCACCCGATGTGTCTGATGATAGGGTGCAGATGCACTCCTGCACTGCAGTGTCGGGCCTGCCCCGACATCAGAGCTGTGGAGGGAAATAATGATGTCTGGGCAGGCCCGACATTGGATTGGAAAGGGTTAATAGTTTATTATAATCATACCGATCAGTATAACATGTGAATTAATAGAACACCTTTTAGTGGTGTGTCACGATAAGCTTGTAATATATCGCGTGTCTTCCAACACGTCTAAATAAAGTTGCTGTTGAATACATGGAACACAGCGCGCGTTCCACGTGGCGCCTGTTTACGTAACCTGAGGACTCGGAGGCGTGTCTCCGCCCCCTATTCTAATCACAGCATACTCCTTACGGCTTGGACAAGAGGGGCCGTAACATGTGAGATTGATCTGTTCAATCTATATTCCTTATATATGTGTGTTTGTTATTTGTATATGGACATGCCATCGCCTGAACGCATCGCTCTGCTACTAATAATTTAATAAAATATATTTGAGTTTAAAAACCCTTTCCCTGTGAGCGGGAACATGTTTTATTTTCACGGTACAATGTCCATGTGCACGTCCTCAAACCCAATGATTGCAGGAGAACTCTGTCACAAGAAGATTATCATTCCCGCCAGTAAATTTTCAAGATTTTGCGCACTGTCAAACCTCCCTGGAGCAGATGTGCTGACTCCGCATGGAGTGAGAAATGCTGAATGCGCATGTGCAGTACGTGGTTTTTAGAGGCAGCATGAGCAGGCACTGCGCTACTCACGGCTACAGTGCCTGCCCAACCACTAGGATAGCAATGCTAATGCGTGGAATCCATAGGAGACCAAATAGTTGACATGAGGGTCACACAAAGGAGGGATAGATTTACAGCTGAAAACAAGCAAATGTTATACACAACGTGAACTCATTGTCAAAAAATGACACTAAAGTTGGCAGAATCAAACTAAACTATCTGATTGAAAGATTGATATAAGTGAGTGATTACAATATCAGGGATAAATTATGGCAGAAATGTGAACACTTCAAGGGCGGCTCTAGCTTGGACACAAGATGTGATAGGGACGGGCGTGGAGGCTCTAGTACCCTGTTGTACCACCTCTAGCTTGGATACAAGATGTGATACGGCAGGCATAGAGGCTCTAGCACCCTGTTGTACCGCCTCTAGCTTGGATACAAGATGTGATAGGGTCAGGCATAGAGGCTCCAGCACCCTGTTGTACCGCCTCTAGCTTGTATACAAGATGTGATAGGGTCAGGCATGGAGGCTCTAGTACCCTGTTGTACCGCCTCTAGCTTGGATACAAGATGTGATATGGGTGGGCATGGAGGCTCTAGTACCCTATTGTACCGCCTCTAGCTTGGATACAAGATGTGATAGGGTCAGGCATGGAGGCTCCAGCACCCTGCTGTACCACCTCTAGCTTGGATACAAGATGTGATAGGGTCAGGCATGGAGGCTCTAGCACCCTGTTGTACCGCCTCTAGCTTGGATACAAGATGTGATAGGGACGGGCATGGAGGTTCTAGCACCCTGTTGTATTGCCTCTAGCTTGGATGCAAGATGTGATACGGACGGCCATGGAGGCATATAGGTTCTTTATGGTATCCTGCCACATATCACTCCACATTTACTGTAACTGAGCCTCTAGATTGTGCAAACGTGTAGGCTGTCGAAATAGGCATCACAGATGCTCCCAACACATGTTCTATTGGCGATTAAATCTGGCGACCGGGTGTGGAAGTGGGGCAATGTTCTAGAGGTATTCCTGTGATATCCTTGCTATGTGCAGCTGAGGATTATTCTGCTGGAATATACCTCTTGGAAACCCTGCCATGAGAGCAACACATGTGGCTGCAGGATGTCCTGAACATATCGCTGAGCTATCATTGTCCTGTGTACCACTACTATGGGGGACCGGCTGTCGTATGTGATGGCCCCCCAGACCATCACCCCAGCAGTGGGGGCAGTGTGTCGCTCTACAGCAAAGGCAGGACTGAGTTGTGCACCCCTAAGTCTCCAGACACAAAAATATCATCCATGCCCAAACTACACCTGGATTCGTCGCCAAAGAAAACCCACTTCCACTCTGCAGCGTCCAGTTTTGTTGTTAATGACACCACTGCAGACGGAGGCGACACTGGGTGGGTGTCAGTCTGTACATGTAATGGGGGCCCTGAGACCAAATGTCCTTCAGCCAAGTGCCTGGAAGTGGTTCAGACAGACACAAGGATATAACAATGGTACCACCTGTCTCTGGATGGTGAACAATGAAACAATTGGAGCTGCTCGTGCTTGCCCCTCTCTACTAGTCGTCTGTCAAGGACATCCTGAACCTGGTCGCTTTGTGTGCCCTCACACAGCCACTGGTCCCAACATCACCTAACAGTCTGGTCAGATGGTCCTCTCTACTGGTGGTCTGTAGAGGGCATCCTGAACGTGGTCCCCTTGTGTGCCCTCATCGACTGGTCCCAACACCCCCTAACAGTCTGACCATCCAGCTTCTCGCATCCCAATAATGCGACCCTCTCAGACTCTGGTAACGGGGTGAAATCTCTTCTCTGCGTCGTAGAGGCGTCTAGTGGCCAACAAGCTCTACACAAGCGGAAGAAGAGGTCACTACACATAAGGAGCCTCTGAGAGCCTCTTATAGGCCAAGGGAGGAACCACTATTAGGGCCTCCGGTGACGAGACCGTTCATCTAATCACCACAACTCATTATTTACATATCTGTCTGAGATGGAACTGCATGCCAAGTTTTGCAGCAAAACAAAAACCCCTTCCTGGTTCTTAATTTCTTTGGACAAAGAGTAAATTACAATCTTTATTTATGACCAGGAAAATCACCATTTTTGATTGCCGTAATTCCCCTTTTAAGTGGTTCTGTGACTGTCGTAACTTGGACACCTTTTTGAACCTGCTACAAGTGGAAGATGTTAGAAATATATCGGGACATTCTACTTCTATATTGTGGTAAATCCTAATGCTTATGTTGTACACTTTGGATCACAAATATCTAGGCTAGAACTCTTTTAAGCGTTTATCACTTTACAGGGTTCATACTTTCCATTGTATGGACTGTACCATACTGTGTTTTCCAAGTAGTACAAATGAAAGCTATATTAGATAGCAGCCCTGGCTGTAGGAGCTTACCAGCTATAATGGATAGCAGCTCTAGATATGTCAGGTTGAGGTGATGTTACAGCACTGCTTGGGGTACATCTTAGGCAAGGTCATATGCTTGGTAAATGAGAGGTTTCAAGAAGAGGGGAGGCTGCAGCCCAAGGTAGTATCTGCAGTGTGGCTTAGGCTATGCAGCCCTACAAAGACTTTAAAATTCGCTGTTGATTGTTAATGACCACGCAGCACTCGCCAATTAGAGGGGTGGTCCGAGTTATAGTAAAAGTCTGATCCACATGCAATAAAATAACAAATGGGTATATACTCGTGTCTCTCCGCTCCCCCTGTGTCCTGCACCGTTGCTCCAGGTCTGCCCTCTGCAGGCACTAATAAAATGAAGAACTATCTTGATTACACCGAGCTGAGTGGAGTGTGACATGTTTTAGTTCTGTGAAGTACTTCATATCATTCTTTTTATAATTTCAAACACCAATATATATCTGGAACATCGGTATTGCGCTAACAAATCTGGTGCCCAACGTGGGGCAGACCAGAATCCCCAGATTTCAGCAAAGTAGTCAGTGATTTTTCTCTTCTCCGGGAAGGACAGACAGAGCGCTCTATAAATAAAAGGTAAGAAACCTTATGTCGTACAAAATGATCTGTCAATCCCTGAGGCTGTGATTGTCCCTCTTCGCTGGCCGAAGAAGTCACTACAGTTGTGGTTTGAGATCCGTGTCAAAGAATCACACAGCAGTATATTTTGGGTGTGATTGCTGAATGAAAGAATGGCCAGATGACCAGTCACTGGTGGAATGTGATCTTGTTGGTTATGTAAGCAGGATCCTATAAAAGGTCTCTTTACACATCAGAAATCAGGTGGCAGCAGAGGGAAGTGACAAACTAAAGGCTTCTTTACACGCAAAGATAATTTTTCAAACAAACAGTTAAAAGATTTAGCGATCTTTTTGCACTTTGTCATCTTCATTTACATGTAAAATGGCCTCCAGGAGCTGTTTGCAGAGCCCAGAGTGTGATTAATCACACACCCAGCTGTGCAAGCAGCTGCATTGTTCTCACAGCTCACAGCAGGTCACAATGTTATCTGCCACCTCCCACAGAGATAGTGTCTCTAAATAGACTGTTATCTGTGTCTGAACCATGGATTTTAAGTTTACCTTAAAATCATTGTTCAAACGAAAAGTGCACGATGCCCGCGTTAAAAAAATGCAGCATATTTATAAATCACTAGCTTACCCGTCGCGCGTTGCTGCGAAGACAGACAGACATACATTCATTCGTTTTTATATATCTAGATAACAACCAATCACAGCGCAGCGTTCATGTTGCCTCAGTGGTATAATATATAACAACCAATCACAGTGCAGCTTTCATGTTACCTCAGCAGTAAGAGAAATAACAACCAATCACAGCGCAACTTTTATTCTGCCTCAGCAATATAAAAAATAGCAACCAATCACAGCACAGCTTTCATGTTACCTCTGCGGTATTATATATAGCAACCAATCACAGCGCAGCTTTCATGTTACCTCAGTGGTCTAATATATAGCAACCAATCACAGCGCAGCTTTCATGTTACCTCAGTGGTCTAATATATAACAACGAATCGCAGCACAGCTTTCATGCAACCTCAGTAGTATAAGAAGTAGCAACCAATCACAGCACAGCTTTCATTTTACCTCAGCAGTATAAGAAATAGCAACCAATCACAGCGCAGCTTTCATTTTACCTCAGCATTCTCAATATGCAGCAATTCTCTTGTGAAACGTTCGGCGGATGCATTATTTTGTAGTTGAACACTCATCCCGTTGCTCGTAATGCCTTTTGCTTTTGTGCTTGAGATGGAAATCAAATGATCTTTGTCTGGGGGGGGCATAACTGTCGACGATGCTCGCACGCGCGCCACCTATCGTAGGATAGTTGTACTATGCCAGTAACCTTCCCAGGAGTGTACTCAACAACTTCCCAAAGTCTCATGGCGATTGGATGAATGGTGTAGTAATGCATAAAGGACAAACAGACAGACAGACATTCATTTATATATATCAGGAAGTGAGAGAATTAAATTCCGTACGTAAAATTTGGACGCTAATTGTTTTGCGCTTAGAATTGAATAATCGAGTTGGGACCCATTAGCTTTTCCTATTTATGGCATAATCAATGCCCGTGCCAAATTTCAAGTTTCTATGTGAGAAAATGACATTCCGTACGTAAAATTTGGACGCTAATTCTTTGGCGCATAGAATTAAATAATCGAGTTGGGACCCATTAGCATTTCCTATTTATGACATAATCAATGCTCATGCCAAATTTCCTGTTTCTGCGACATCGGGAAGTGAGAGAATTAGTGGCAACTATGGAAATCAAACGATCTACGTGGGGGGGGCGTAACTGTCGACGATGCTCGCATGCGCGCCATTTATCATAGGATAGTTGTACTATGCCTATAATCTTCCCAGGAGTGTACTCAACAACTTCCCAAAGTTTCATGGCGATCGGATGAATGGTGTAGTAGCGCATAAAGGATAGACAGACAGACACACAGAACGCATACATTCAATTTTATATATATAGACTAGCTTACCCGTTGCGCGTTGCTGCGAAGACAGACATACATACATACATTCGTTTTTATATATCTAGATGACATCAGGAAGTGAGAGAATTAGATTCCGTACGTAAAATTTGGACGCCAATTCTTTTGCGCATAGAATTGAATAATGGAGTTGGGACCCATTAGCTTTTACTATTTATGACATAAGCAATGCTCGTGCCAAAATTTCAAGTTTCTATGACCTTGGGAAGTGTGAAAATTACATTCTGTACGTAAAATTTGGACGCTAATTCTTTGGCGCTTAGAATTGAATTATTGAGTTGGGACCCATTAGCTTTTCCTATTTATGACATAATCAATGCTTGTGCCAAATTTCAAGTTTCTACGACATTGCAAAGTGAGAGAATTAGTGGCAGTGATGGAAATCAAACGATCTACGTGGGGGGGGGGGGGGGGTGCATAACTGTCGACGACGCTCGCACGCGCACCATTTATCGTAGGATAGTTGTACTATGCCAATAATCTTCCCAGGAGTGTACTCAACAACTTCCCAAACTTTCATGGCGATCGGATGAATGGTGTAGTAGCGCATAAAGGACAAACAGACATACTGACACACAGACAGACAGACACGCATACACGCATACATTCAATTTTATATATATAGATTTGCTCTACTTCAAAAGATGTTCATAGCCTTAAAGCATACCTGACTTTTCAGAATAAGCCGCCGTGTGAACATGACAACACAATTTTTTTGGCAATTACGTAGCTTATATCCTGCATTTATCACCAGTTTTCCCCTCTGCAGGCTGTATATCTAA
This sequence comes from Eleutherodactylus coqui, assembly GCF_035609145.1. Taxonomy (NCBI): domain Eukaryota; kingdom Metazoa; phylum Chordata; class Amphibia; order Anura; family Eleutherodactylidae; genus Eleutherodactylus; species Eleutherodactylus coqui. The sequence goes on from NC_089849.1 coordinate 123,172,634, forward strand.
TTTTTAGCTTTCTCGAAGCTAGTGGCAGGAGCCTGCTGTTATACCATGTTCCATACAATGCACCAGGAGAAAACGGCAGATTTTGCTCCCTAACTCTCTATAGAGAGACAAGCCATCATCTGAGAGAGAGAGAACACGAACCAAGAAAAAAAAAAGCTCGGCACCCGGCGTCCCTCATTCAAAAATGCTCGAGTCTCCCATTGTAGTCAATGGGGTTCGTTACTCGAGTAGAGCTCTCGAATTTTACGAAAAGCTTGACTCAAATAACGCGGACCCGAGCATTTGGGTGTTCGCTCATCTCTAGTACTGACCGATGTACATATTATTTCAGTAGCTATAACGACGTAAACAATCACCACCAACTGCAGGCAAGGTCCCTTTGTGTGTTTCCCTGCTTCTCTTCTCCCCCTCCCACCCTTTGCTCTCATAGACTTCTACGTGTGCTTTCAAACTTTTATGGAGGCATCGTTTTCCTCTGGTGAATCACACAAAAAGATGCTGTGCCACATTATGTCGGATGCCATCTGAGCGGAGGTATTCTTCCCTAGGAGCATTCTCTGTATATAGCTTGTTGCCGAAGTCTGTATTGTGGCTCTGCACTAAGAAGCTCTAAAGCCTCCGTGAACAAGGCTTGACGATGGCATGTATGAGCCATTATTAACCCTTTCCAGGAATGTATAAACCACCACCATTTTTTTTTCAGCCATATTTTTAGAAATAAAGGTACATTTATTTTAGTGGACAAATAAGTTAGCCGAACCCAGATCTACTTTCTGTGTGTTTTCTGATGCTCTCGAAGATGTGGCTTTTGGGAGAAACCTTTTCCACACTCAGAACATTTGAAAGGTCTCTCTCCGGTGTGGATTCTTTTATGCCGCAGGAGATCGGAGTTACTGATAAAGCCTTTGCCACATTCGGAGCATGAATACGGCTTCTCCCCGGTGTGCGTTCTCCGGTGTATGATTAACTGCGAGTTGCAGGGAAACCGTCTCTGACATTCTGGACAGCAGTAGGGTTTTTCTCTTGTGTGTATTCTCTGATGGATGAAGAGAGTGGATTTCTTAGCAAATTGCTTGCCACAAATAGTGCACACAAAGGGCTTCTCATGGGCAGCCAGACGGGAGCTGCTGGCCAAGCATTTCCCACACTCCAAAGATGGAAGCCTTCTGGTAAGGTTTGACTGGGACTTAAAGACAAACGCTTCTCCACACTCCACACAAACCACATTGCTGAGCGCTTGCTGATCATCTGATTGACCAGCTAGAAATGTCTGATGTTGATACCTCCGATGTCTTCCATCCATAATCTGATCTGGAACCAAATCTGCAGAATTCTTACCCTCCTTTTCTTGGCCGATTTGGTGTCTAAAGGTTATTTGATGTCTAAAAAGACCCAGTTTAGTACTAAAGCATTTATGACATACAAGACAAGTAAAAGTCTTCACTCTTGGTTGCGGTTTGGGGGGGTTTGTTATATTTGACTGATCAAACAAACTTCCATCTCCAGAACATGAATACTGTTCCTTTCCTGTTGTGTTACTTTGGTTTGCTGCCAAAAGCGACATACAAGATATCTTATTTTGTGAATGCTGCTCATCAACACCAGAAAGACTAGTGAAACTACCATCTATTTCATGAGTTCCACAACCCTTCGCAAAATCTCCTGCAATAGGAGTCATTGTATAATCCGGCTCCACACAACCCCGAGGCGTATAGATGTCCGAATCTATAAAACTGGCATTCCCACCCGGTTCCTTCTTAACCTCAGGAGATGGATCATGCTGTGTAGGATCTTTGGATGTGGTATGATCATGGCTGGTAAGATCTTGTTCTTCACGGGAGGCCGGTTCCACCTTAAAATAGGTAGAATGGGTGTGTGCACAATTGTTTGCGGCGTGTCCCCAATCACATGAGTCTGGTTCCTCCTTAATGTGCATCTGGTTTGTGGGTGTATACATTTCAATATCAACTAAATTACAATCTTCGTCTAGTCCTAGCTCTTTGTTCTTCTCGGGCTCAGATAAATCTATCGTAGAGGGAAAGCAAATTAATAATAAACACCCGATATAACGATTTCGGTAAATAGATTAATTCTAAAATTAGTTTGTAAAACACTAACACTGCTAACAATTCACAAAAACCTGCTATAAAAACACTCCAAAAGGCAGTAATATGGGATTCTACTAATTTTTTACTATACGTTTATGGCAAGACGTTTCCCTGACCTTTATGATGGCAATAGAATTGCTTCTTACCAAATGATGTGAGGAGCTGGCGATCCTCCATCACTATGTACTTGTAAAGACTTGTATGTCCTTCTAAATACTGCCACACCTGTAGGGAGATGTATACAGTGATAATCTCACCAAACACGTCTACGTTGTAATATATAATGCACCAACACCCCCGGCGCCGCTCACCTCTCCAGTCAGTAGATGAATGATCTTGTTGGCGAGTTCCAGAATCTTCTTGTCATTGCTTCTGCCTTGCAGAAAGGAGTTGTGTGGAAGTCCCATAATAGAACTCTGAGTCCTGTTCAACTCTTCTGGGCGATGTGAAATATGTGTCTTCTGTTCTCCAGAGGTCTTCTTCACAACTGCATAATCCTATGAAAAGACAGTGAATGAATACTGAACCACTCCCTGCCATAAAATACTTAACATTCAATCAGTTAGATGACCTTAGACAGGTATTTATTTAATGGGGTTTTCTAGGACTAAAGGCCTATTTACATGCAAAAATAATCTTTCAAATAATTGAAAGTTTTAGCAATCTTTTTGCATAAAGTGTTAATGGCAACTAATGTCCATTAACACTTTATCATCTTCGTTTGCATGTAAAAGGGCCTCCAGGAGCTGTTTGCAGAGCCCAGTTTGTGATTAATCAAACGCCCAGCTGTGCATACAGCTGCATTGTTTTTCTTGGGGCTGCCAGCAGGTTACAATGTAATCTCCTGGCTCCCAAGGAGAACATAGCATGCAGTCTATTGAGACACACTTTATCTCTGTGGCTGAATGATGGAATTTAAGTTCACCTTAAAATCATCGTTTAGACGAAAAGGGCATGATGCCCGCGTTCACATGTAATAATTATAACTCATTTTCGGTCATTTGAACGCCTTTTGAGCGTTCATCGTTACGTGTAAATGGACCATAAGATATTGATAGCCACTCCTCGGGATATGTGGTCAGCTCACAGAAAATGTATCCACCGCATTGCTGCTCATTGCTGTTGATGGCATCAAGAGGGTACTGGGATGTTCCAGTGGGCAACCAGACAAAGTGATTCCAGCACCACCATCCAGTTAAAAAATGAATTACTTTATTCTATTGGTTAAAAAGCTTCCCTGAAAAAGAGAGATCGGAGCAAAAGGTCTACGGGGTCCAACCGTACAACGCTGCTAATCTAGAGATGTGTGAAATGAAACCAAGGCATGTTAAAATCAAAGCCAGCCAATCACTACATCAGTCTAAATCATACCTTGTCTAATAGCAGCCAAACTAATACCAGAAACAAAGTATTTACTTGATAGCGGCAACAAATCATCTAAAACATCACTTTTATAATACAATTTAAAGGGGTTGTCCCGCGCCGAAACGTTTTTTTTTTTTTCAACAGCCCCCCCCGTTCGGCGCGAGACAAACCCGATGCAGCGGTTTACACAAAAAACAGGATAATGCTTACCTGAATCCCCGCGCTCCGGTGACTTCTTACTTACCTGCTGAAGATGGCCGCCGGGATCTTCTCCCTCGGTGGACCGCAGGGCTTCTGTGCGGTCCATTGCCGATTCCAGCCTCCTGATTGGCTGGAATCGGCACGTGACGGGGCGGAGCTACACGGAGCCGCTCTCCAGCACGAGCGGCCCCATTGAGAAAAGAAGAAGACCGGACTGCGCAAGCGCGTCTAATCCGGCCATTAGACGCTGAAATTAGACGGCACCATGGAGACGAGGACGCTAGCAACGGAGCAGGTAAGTGAATAACTTCTGTATGGCTCATAATTAATGCACAATGTACATTACAAAGTGCATTAATATGGCCATACAGAAGTGTATAGACCCACTTGCTTTCGCGGGACAACCCCTTTAACTGAAATATTCAATCTGCCTCTTGTGAAGGTGACGTTTGTAACAATATCCCCGTCATCCGGCCTCTGGATCCTCTCAATACCGTAAAACCTCCATATAAGTTGCCATTATGTGTTAGAATGAAATTCTATGCTGTTCTAGAAACGTTCCCATGAGAAAACGCAATTATGTCTGCAATGTGCTCCGAAATTCTCCACTTCAACCTGCGGACTGTACACGATGCATGACACATTCGGTGATGTACACGACATGATCTGTGTCACAATGATGCATTCTTTAATGTTGGATGTGGATATATTGCCATTATTTTGGAACGTCTGGCTTTTAAACGCACAGTTCCAAGTGCTGCCCTGATTTGATCCACCCCTGTAAATTCCAGCATGCCTTACCCAAGCAGTGGCAGAAACTCCTAAACATACTCTGGGCCACTATGGTGGCCAAACACTACTCTGCATTCAAGACAATTGCGAGAACACAATCTGGATACAATATTGGTGTTTTTTTGCACTGGTTGTAGGTTTAGGTTTTATGGTATTGAGAGGGTCTGGAATTTGGATTATGGAGGAGACTTGCACAAACTCCTCCTTCATCGGGAGGCATAATAGACGTTCCAAAATAACGACAATATATCCACATACAAATGAATGAATACATCAATTGTGACATGGACCATGTTGTGTACATCACTGAATGCTGTGTAAAATAGGTGGGTTGTACAATATGCAAGTTGAAGCTGAGAAGTTTGGAGCACATTTAACCTATGGGAGAATCTTCCCAGAATCCCTTACCTCCCCGGTGAGCATGTAGATGATCTCCAGTGTAAGATCCAGCACTCCGGTCATCTGACTTCTGGTAGACTCCATCCTCATTACGGGAGAAGACAACCTCAATTCAGGTGACCAATATGTACTGGTTCAAGATAACAAAGAAAAGATAAGAAATGAGGCATAATTAGGAAAATAAGCCTTATATTCTAAATAGGAATATCTGCTTTATCCGAGCGTGCTCGCTCATCTCTAGTTGGTACATAAGATAAGAACGCTTGGTCTGGGGGAGAATGTGTGTAAGTGGGTAAGTAACTGGTCAGTGATAGAAAGTACATGGTGGTTATAAATGGTACATACTCTTATTGGGTCACCGTTACTAGTGGGGTACCACAGGGGGCAGTATGGGAAGGGTCACCATTGCTAGTGGGGGTACCATGGGGGGCAGTATTGGGTCCTATTCTTTCTAATATATACACTAAGCAGGGGTTTGGACCAGATGACCCTGGAGGTCCCTTCCAAGTCTACCAGTCTATGAGTCTATTAAGACCTGATAGAAGGATTGTGCAGTAATATATCAATATTTGCAGATGATACAAAACTATGTAAAGATATTAACATAAGAGAGGACAGAATGCAGTTGCAAGAGGATCTGGATAAGTTGGGGCAGAAAAGTGGTAAATGAGGTTAAACACTAATAAATGTAAGGTTCTGCATATGTGGAGGGAAATCCATGTCACCATTGCACACTAAATGGGAAACCACTGGAAACACTGACATGGAGGTCTTAGGGATTTTAGTTAACTGTATTTCAACTGGAGCAACCAGTGTCAGGCGGCTGCTGCCAAGGCAAATAGGATCATGGGGTGCATCAGGAGAGCTCTAGGGGTACATGATGAGAACATTGTTATCCTCTTTACAAGTCATTGGTCAGACCATACATAGAATATTGTGGATAGTTTTCGGCGTTGGTACTCAAGAAGGACATATCAGAGCTTGAGCGGGCACAAAGGGGGCAACTAAAGTAATAACTGGAATGGGCGGACTGCAATACCCACAGAGGTCATCAAAATTGGGTTTATTTAGTTTAGAAAAAAGATGGCTGGTGGGTGACCGAATAACTATGTATAAATATATCAGAGATCACAACAGAGAGCTCTCCCATCATCTGTTATACCCAGGACTGTAACAAGGGGGCGCTCTAATAACTATGTATAGATATATCAGGGGTCAGTACAGAGATCTCTCCCATCATCTGTTATACCCAGGACTGTAACAAGGGGGCGCTCTAATAACCATGTATAATAAATCAGGGGTCAGTACAGACATCTGTCTCATCATATATTTATACCCAGGACTGTAACAAGGGGGCGCTCTAATCACTATGTATATATATATATCAGGAGTCAGTACAGAGATATCTCCCATCATCTATTATACTCAGGACTGTAACAAGGGGGCGCTCTAATAACTATGTATAGATATATCAGCGGTCAGTACAGAGATCTCTCTCATCATCTATTATACTCAGGACTGTAACAAGGGGGCGCTCTAATAACTATGTATAGATATATCAGGGGTCAGTACAGAGATCTCTCCCATCATCTATTATACTCAGGACTGTAACAAGGGGGCGCTCTAATAACTATGTATAGATATATCAGGGGGCAGTACAGAGATCTCTCCCATCATCTATTATACACAGGACTGTAACAAGGGGGTGCTCTAATAACCATGTATAATAAATCAGGGGTCAGTACAGACATCTGTCTCATCATATATTTATACCCAGGACTGTAACAAGGGGGCGCTCTAATCATTATGTATATATATATATCAGGAGTCAGTACAGAGATATCTCCCATCATCTATTATATCCAGGACTGTAACAAGGGGGTGCTCTAATAACTTTGTATAGATATATCAGGGGTCAGTACAGAGATCTCTCCCATCATCTATTATACTCAGGACTGTAACAAGGGGGCGCTCTAATAACTATGTATAGATATATCAGGGGTCCGTACAGAGATCTCTCCCATCATCTTTTATACCCAGGACTGTAACAAGGGGGCGCTCTAATAACTATGTATAGATATATCAGGGGTCAGTACAGAGATATCTGCCATCATCTATTATACCCAGGACTATAACAAGGGGGCGCTCTAATAACTATGTATAGATATATCAGGGGTCAAAACAGAGATCTCTCCTATCATCTGTTAGGTATTCTTGTATCTTGACGCCACCGGAAGTACTGGTCAAGATACAGGGTTCTTGACAGGGGGTTTACACCCCCTGTTCGTGATTGGCTGCACGCTGTCCCCTTGCTCAGCCTCACAGGTCCTGCAGCCAGCGGCTTAGCAGCAGCGCTACCCGCTTTGTGAAGAGCGGTGGACTTGTCCGGCAGCGGGTACGGGGTCTATGTTCTCCGACAAAACTGTGCGTTGCTTTTACCCTGCCCTGGAGGGTTAGGGAATAGGGATTAGTATTTGTGTCTGAAACACCAATCCCTAACCCTCCAGAGCACACTAAAAGTTTTCCAGATGCTGCTCCTAGGACCTTCTTGAATCTAGCCAATCGGAAGCTAGAGGTGTGACAGGGGTGTTCCCCTGTTAAACCCCTAGCTTCTGGTGGCGTCAAGATACAAGAATACTGATCTATTATACCCAGGACTGTAACAAGGGGACGCTCTAATAACCATGTATAAATATATCAGGGGTCAGTACAGAGATCTCTCCCGTCATCTATTTATACCCAGGACTGTAACAAGGAGGCGCTTTAATAACTATGTATAATAAATCGGGGGTCAGTACAGAGATCTGTCTCATCATATATTTATACCCAGGACTGTAACAAGGGGGCGCTCTAATCACTATGTATATATATATATATCAGGAGTCAGTACAGAGATATCTCCCATCATCTATTATATCCAGGACTGTAACAAGGGGGTGCTCTAATAACTTTGTATAGATATATCAGGGGTCAGTACAGAGATCTCTCCCATCATCTATTATACTCAGGACTGTAACAAGGGGACGCTCTAATCACTATGTATATATATATCAGGAGTCAGTACAGAGATCTCTCCCATTATCTATTATACTCAGGACTGTAACAAGGGGGCGCTCTAATAACTATGTATAGATATATCAGGGGTCAGTACAGAGATCTCTCCCATCATCTGTTTATACCCAGTACTATAACAAGGGGGCGCTCTCTACGTCTAGAGGACAGAAGGTTTCTACACAATATAGACGGGGGTTCTTTACTGTAAGAGCAGTGAGACTATGTAACTCTTTGCCTGAGGACGCAGTGTTGGTGATACCATATAACAGATTCTGGACGTCTTTCTTGAGTGTTACAATATTACATGTTACATCACTGATTACTCAGAAGGGTCGGTGATCCGGGGATTATTCCGATTGCCAGATTGGAGTCAGGAAGGATTTTTTTTCCCGTAAATGAGGAAAATTGACTTCTACCTTATTGGGGTTTTTGCCTTCCTCTGGATCAACATTGCAGCATAAAAGGCTGAACTGGATGGACGGGGGCTTTCTTTCAGCCTTACATTGGTACTATGTTATGTAAATTAATGCCCCCCCCCCCCCCCCCCGATATGTTATATTGTGATAGGCTACGGTTAGTTGAGGTTTTCTTATATTTTACGCCGTGGCCGCCTGGCATTGGGCTGTATCTGGCTAACAGGGATTCATTATTTTGGCCAGTAAAAATAGATGGCCTAGTGACCTCACTAGCGGGCTGAGAGGTTCTGGAGGTCCTAGAGCTGGCTGTTACTATGGACTCTGTGGTAATTTGTGTCTCCTCAGCCTGAAGAGCATCTGTGAGGCCAATTACTGAGAGGAGAAGGTTTCACAACAGGATGTCCCAGGAGCTATGGCACTATCTGTCAGGGCACACCACATACACAGCTGTGCCCCCTCCCGCCATATATCACCATCACCTAGAGTCATCCGCAGCCGCTGTGGGATGTCGACATGGGGGCCATGACACTATTTGCAGGGCACACCACACACACACAGTTGTGCCCCCTCCCGCCATCAGCCCTATATCACCATCACCTAGATTCATCCACTGCCGCCGGCCCTACATGGGGGGCTATGGCACTATCTGCAGGGCACAAACCACACACAGTTGTACCCCCTCCCACCATCAACCCTATATCACCATCACCTAGATCCATCCGCAGCCGCCGGCCCTACATGGGGGGCCATGGCACTATCCGTCAAGGCACACCACACACACACACAGCTGTACCCCCTCCCACCATCAGCCCTATATCACCATCACCTAGGTTCATCCGCAGCTGCCGGCCCTACATGGGGGGCTATGGCACTATCCGTCAACCGGCACCACACACACACACACAGCTGTGCCCCCTCCTGTCATCAGCCCTATATCACCATCAGCCGGATTCATCCACAGCCGCTGGCCCTACATGGGGGGACATGGCACTATCTGCAGGGCACACTGCGCGCACACACACATTTGTGCCCCCTCCCGCCATCAGCCCTGTATCACCATCACCTAGATCAGTGGTGGCGAACCAATGGCACGCATGCCAGAGGTGGCACGCAGAGCCCTCTCTACTGGCACGCGCCGCCATCGGCTGCTAACCACTTGTGAATACCGGCAGGGGCCGCAGCTCCCCTGACGGCATTCACCCAGCTGCGCTGCTAGTAGCCCTGTTCCAGGCGTACACTGTCACGTCAGTGTGCAGCCGGGATCCTCCTCCACCGACGTCTCCTCGGTATTGGTGTATTATATCGCCACCGGAAGTAAGGGGTGGCGACATAATACACCTGTCAAGCAACTGATTTACGCCCCCAGCTTCTGATTGGCTGGGGGCGCCGCCACAGGCAGCGCAGGGCCTGGCCAGCGGCCCCGGCATACAGGACAGCAGCAAGGCTGGGAGTTGCAGAGGCTGAGCCGCAGGAGGTGAGCGCACCACAACTATGAGTGACCAAGTGGGGAGTGAAGGCGAGGCCGCTATGGGATGTCACTATTACACTGGGGGCCACTGTGGGATGTCACTATTACACTGGGGGCCACTGTGGGATGTCACTATTACACTGGGGGCCACTGTGGGATGTTGCTATTACGCTGGGGCAGCCGTGGAATATCGCTGTTACGCTGGGGGCCGCCGTGGAATATCGCTGTTACGCTGGGGGCCGCCGTGGGGTGTCGCTATTACACTGGGGGCTGCTGGGGGGGTCACTATTACCACTGGGGTATGTTTACATGTGGCGGACATGGGCAGGGCTGTCTCACAATAGACAGGGTGCAGATTTTGACTGCTTTTTAGATGAGGATATGCTGCAGAATTTGCCGCAGTATTTTCCGCTGAGGACGTTCCGCAGTATTTCCGCATCCAAAAAGCAGTCACAATCTGCACCCCGTCTATTTTGAAGCGGCCCGATCCTTTTTAGGATGATGGGGGTAAAATCATACGTTGTAATAAGCCCCCCCCCCCACGACGTGTTGGCACTTTGCGATAAATTAATGGGTTTTGGGTTTCAGTTTGGGCACGCGGTCTCTAAAAGGTTCGCTGTCACTGACCTAGAGTCATCCACAGCCACCGGCCCTACATGGGGGCCATGGCACTATCTGCAGGGCACACCACACACACAGCTGTGCCCCCTCCCGCCATCAGCCCTATATCACCATCACCTAGAGTCATCCGCAGCCACCGGCCTCGCTCCCTTTATATATGGATGGGCCTGTCTAGAATGGAGTGGCTCCTGGTAGGTATGATGTCACAGGATGGGCGGGGCCTCCGGGGTGACAGGAAGCAGCAGCACCAGAGCTCATCTACATGTGTGTACTGGTGAGGGAGGGGGGTGAGGAGCTCACAGGGGCTGGAGGGCTGTATTTACATGGGACTGTGGGCTATATTTACATGGGACTGTGTGTCGGAGGGGCTGAGGGCTGTATTTACATGGGACTGTGGGCTATATTTACATGGGACTGTGTGTCGGAAGGCACTGGAGGCGACGAGGAGTGTTGTGTTTTACTTGGGGCCGGAGGCAAAGGGGAGTGTTGTGTTTTATGTGCGGCTGTGTATCTGAGGGGCCGGAGGCGAGGGATGTCTTTTACGTGGGGCCGTGTGTCGACAGGGGAGGATTGTGTTTTATGTGGGGCCATGTGTTGGGGGAGCCAGAGGTGAAGGGGAGCATTGTGTTTTACATGGGGCCATGTGTCATGGGGGCTGGAGACGAGGGGGATTGTGTGTTGGAGCAACAAAAAAAAACCAACTAAGCTCTTCCAGCCAGTGAAGTTAGGCTGGCTGTCCACGAGCGAGATGTCATAGCGAGATCCATGGCGATAAATCACACCCGGAGCTCGCATGTCACACTTTCCATAGGATGACTATGGAAAGCGCAGCCTGGCATCCATGATGAGCCTATAAATTAGATCGCCTCATTGAGGAGACCTTACAGTACTCCCCCCTCCTCCCCCACAGCGGAATATTGCTAGCAGTATTCCATCGTGGCCGTCGGCTGGTGCACTTCATACACGACTGCACCGCCTACAGTAACAAGCAGCGGCTGCGGCACCAGACACTATCTGAAGGAAGCGGCAGAACTGCTTTATATACTAACGGAATAACAATGTAAGGTCCTCAGCTCATACTTGATCAAAACATGTGTGCCCGTCTGCCACGTCCAAGTCACCACGGCTCTCCGATGAGTTTGTAACTCTGACACCTCTCTTTGGGCCAAAGCCTCAATGGATTCAGGAACAGTAGGATAGCAGCTATACAGGGTGCAGTCAGAAAGTGATCTGCCGCGCCGCTGGGGTCCTAGAGTGGAATAGCAGTAACATACATGAATAGGAAGGTGTGGATGTGCTACTCGATGGGATGGCACACGGGCTCCTGGGGGCCCCAGAACATGGATTTCAGTGTTGGGTTTTACTCTCTTACAGGGACCACAACACAACTGTAAAGTTGAAGAGTAACGTGTAGCAGGAGGAGCCCCCGCCAGTACGCTCCCCTTAGTGTAGCAGGAGGAGCCCCCGCCAGTACGCTCCCCTTAGTGTAGCAGGAGGAGCCCCCGCTAGTACGCTCCCCTTAGTGTAGCAGGAGGAGCCCCCCACCAGTACGCTCCCCTTAGTGTAGCAGGAGGAGCCCCCGCCAGTATGCTCCCCTTAGTGTAGCAGGAGGAGCCCCCCACCAGTACGCTCCCCTTACTTCCGTAAGGAACATTCATGAGCATGCCGACCCAAACATGGGAGTGTGCTGCTAACATCACTTTCATAAATGCCCCTTAGCGGGCTCGTGCCCAGGCAGCAACTTCTGCTCCAAGGTGGCCATTCATGTCCTGTAAGACTACAGTTGCCCAAAGGAATTGTGAAGCTGGCTGTAGCTTACCGTCCGAGGGCAGGACCCCGGGGTATTACATGTCCCCCCGGGCCCCCACCGTCTGAAGCGCACAACCCTTTACTGTAAAGTACTACAATGAAAGCAAGAGAGAATGTAGTTTGGGAAATGTTTATTAAACAGCTAGTGCAGGAGCCCCGGAGGTGCAGCTCCAGATGCACCCATCGCCCACCGATGGCACTCGCAGTTGACTTAGATGACAAATTCTTTGACCATTAAAATCCTCTATTTTTCTGTTTTTCCACAATTCCAGGCAGTGTCGCACTCCACTTTGGAGGAAGAACATATAAAACAGTTCATTCAGAGCGTTGTGGTCACAGGTAGATCTGAAAACTACAGAAGACAGACGGGCAACATCAGGAGAGAGGGAGGGGGGTAGTCATTCTCCGAAAATGTGGGTGGCAACGCCATTGGGCACCAGGCAGCCTCAGCATCTGTCACCAATGTAGGATATGCCATCTTCTCTCTGCTGGGTTCCAGGACTCTACAACTGCACAAGTACCAAGTCCTGAAGGAGTCAGAGGGGCGGAGCAGGACGAGGAATTGTCTTTGCCGTACTTCTCCATCCCCCCTGGGCTCTTGTAGTAGGCATCACTAAATGTACATGGAGCGCACCTTTAAATGGCTGAATAGAATACTAATCCACTTCACATTGGAAGACGTCTCGGGGATTGAGAGTTCCAGTTTTTTATTAATTAAAACCAAATAGTGAAGTATTTTCCACTTTTTTAATCGCTTTTCATTTTCTGATTGTAGACTTTTTTTTATTCTATCATGACTATGGGGGCGGCCATCTTGTCTATACATATCTATAAATCAATAGAGAGCAATTAACCCCATTCTTCTTCATTAGATAATTAAAAACATCCAATAACAACACATTTCAGGGACGGCTGAGAAAACTGCAGATCTTAACAAAATTTCTTCTGCCGGACAGTAGGTCTGAAGTGACAGACTGTTACAGGACTCTGTGGTCAGTGCGAAAAATGCAGGATTTTTTGTTAAAAGATAGGTTGTAACCGAAAATGAAAATAAAAAGTCACCAAAAATCCTTAAACATATTTAGGACAAAACTGTGACTTATATAATAGGTCATTTTCTGATGACACATTCCCTTTAAACCTGATGATTTGTGACAAAATGTTAAACAGTTTCAAGGAATTAGGTTAATCTCCAACCAATGAAATCTGTTTTAGACATATAGGAGTTGTCGCACTTCTAGTGGTTGTGCTGCAGGAGACAGATATCTCCGTACAGTGCACAGTGGCCCAGGTTGGTACTGCAGGTTGAGTCCTACTGAAGTAAATGGGACTCAGCCTACACTATCACCCGGCCATTGTGCACAACCGCTACAAGTGGAAAAGCCCCTATAAGCTATCAGGTTACACCACATCTTACCCCCCTCCTGACTGGCAATAGTGTATACTTTACTCTCATGGACAGTCCCCTGTGACTACTAGGAAAGGTACATTAGGGGAAGCCATCCACACATTGAGGTAGGACCATCCACATTCATGCCCTGGGAAGAATGCAAACTTCATGGCTTTGGCTTTCTATTCATTTCAATGGAGAAACCTGCCATACACAGCCTAAGAGCCGGCGGCCATGGAAGTGTACAGTAAGACATGCATTACTAACACTGTATCCTGAGGCAAAAAGAAAAGAATACATGGAAATCCAGTTACAATAGCAACTCCACCTAAATCTAAACATAACTTTCCTGTTCCTCTGTCACTTTATACCCAGTTTATTTGTGTGGGCCTAAATTCTATATCTAATTTACATACTATGTACTAATAGCTTATTTAGAAATTCTCATAACCACTAGTAAATAAAAAATGACTAGGTTAATCCTCCCTCCCTCCATTTGCAAACATGTAGCTTTGCCTAAAACTTAATGCCTAGTGCCTCCAATGGAGTAGATCAGAGAGGACCTTCACTAACCAATCCTTAAACCCTGCGTACTCTTGGCCAAGAGTCACACACAAGCCTCACATGTCTCCCAGGCTTAGCACATCAAGACTTGGGATAGAAGTCAGAAGAAAGGTGAAATGCCACTTTCTCACCCGAATTTGGCAATATGAAGGTGCGCAGCTACCTCAAAACGCATTAAAGGTTGATGCCCTTCCTCCGTGAGTATTTCTCAGATACATTTATATAGTGTTTGTCATTTTTTTTTTTTAGCAACCAAAGTTTAGAGGCCACAAAGTCCAAAACTCATGCAATGGCACGTGTGATCTATAGAAATGGAGGCTCCAGAGTCTAGGGCTTTCTAATATGTTTGGGCAATGGCATGATCTTGGTTAAAGAGATGGAATGGAGCAAATATGTTAATACTGTGCTAAAGTTATGGAAGGCCTAGATTGTGCAGGTGGAAAACACAACCAAACTTATCGCAGTGGAGCACACGGAATAATGAGTTTAGCAAAGCCTTTTCCTTCCACCACCTTGTGGAACTCTACACTATATAGCACCAATAAAGTGTTGCAAGACATTAATAAGACCGGAGCTTTTACGACTCTTCGTCATATCCTTTATCTAAAAACGTTTCAAAATTGCTGAAGGATGTGTGAAATGTGTCTATAGCTAAACGTGTGGCATACCAAGTGCTTCACATCATGTTCAGTGAATCTTCCCCAATACATCTATATCTTCAATAATCTAATTTGAAAGAATCCCCTTCTTCAAAAGGCTCTCTGTATCGGTGTTGATGTAGACCGTACCAAGGGGAACGTGTTAGGCCATGTTTTCAGTTCGCTCCTTCCTTCCACACTTTGCTTATTTAGCTGGAAGAATGAGGCCAGAAACCATCTCGTCTGCCAGTTGGGAAAGTACTTCTGGGGGGGGGGGGGTTGGGCTGCTTAAGGCTCCGTGTTCTAAAATACGGACAGCAATTTATGAGTTTATCACCTCCGTGCCTATGACCATTTTTTCCAAAGTATTGAGCTAAATTCTAACTCAACTTTTGCCATAAACCTGGCTTTCATGTTTCATACCACATTCATTGTATGTTGTAGATACTTCTTGAGATGGTATAAAGTTAGGCAAAATTGTGTAGAGCTGCACCAGGTCACTCATCCAGCAAAAGCCTCCATAATACATCTGATAGAGGTTCAGACTGCTTTGTCTAGGTTTACACTGTCTATCAGACATAATTAGTAAATTATGGCTATGACCAGCCAATTCTAACCACGTCCATGCACTATAGGGCAAACATTGTGTCAGGCGCAGCATATTTCTCTTTTCCTTGCTCCATTAGAACGTTTGAGCACACTTAAATAACCGCAAGTACTATAACACCGAGTGGAATGTGACAGCATTGCCTTCATGCAGAAAAACCATAATATACAAACTACACTTTCAGCAATATCAAAAATAGCTTCAAAACCCCACAATGTACCAATGTGAGTAGAACTGCCATCTATCTGGACCCAAGCAGTACAAAAAACGTGTCATTCTATCATTAAGCCTTGATCTGTTAGGAATAAGAAAATAACTCTTACAGCATACTGTAAAGAGAGATCCCCCGCTGTGGCAGTCTAGACTTGTGGGTCCATGTTGTGCTGACATATGGTAGCCACTATGAAAATTGCTATATTTAAGACTTCTAGGTTGATGTTCCCCATGAACTCAGTACACCTGCTTGAGTAGACAATGAACAGGCCTCAGCAGTTACTTGGGTGCCGTGATCCCTTCTTTCTATTAATTTTCAGGATGCCCGGGAGTCTAATCCCCATCAATCCCCAAGCATTACCTGCCTCTTAGATGGAAAGGACATATAATGTTGGAGTCTCTAAATCCCTTCGTTTAAAATGAAAGATCACTTCACTCAACAAATAGTTTGATGCCAATAGTTTAGGGTACAAACGGGCCATCAAGACACTGGAGCAGGAAAGCCAAATGAAAGTGGTTAGTGGCCTTTTCTTTCAGCACAATTACTACATTAATATATACGCTCATTGTCAAAAACAATTCCCCATATAGGAGGAGTTGTCAGAATTGAATGAAACTTTCTTTGTGTGATTGTAAGTAAGTGATTACAATATCAGCGCAAAAGGATTATTTATTATGGAAAACTGAACCCTTGAAGGGAGGCTCTAGTACCCTGTTGTATCCAAGCTAGAGGCGGTACAAGATATCATACGGGTGGGCGTGGAGGCTCTAGTACTCTGTTGGTCCACTTCTAGCTTCGATGGAAGATGTGATATGGACGGGCATGGAGGCTCTATTATCCTGTTGGACCACCTCTAGCTTGGATACAAGATGTGATACAGATGGGCATGGAGGCTCTGGTACCCTGTTGTACTGCCGGTAGCTTGGATACAAGGTGTGACACAGGTGGGTATGGAGGCTCTAAGACCCTGTTGGGCCGCCTCTAGCTTCGATGGAAGATGCGATACCGGTGGGCATGGAGGCTCTAGTACCCTGCTGGACAACCTCTAGTTTAGATACAAGATGTGATATGGGTGGGCATGGAAGCATACAGGTTCCATATGGTATCCTGCAGCATATCGTTACACATTTGATGTAACAGCCTCTAGATCATGCAAATACGTAGACTGTTGAAGTTGGTATCCCAGATGGTCCCATACATGTTCTATTGGTAATAAATCTGGTGACCTGGCAGCCACGAGAGTGACAATGTTGTGAAGACATTCCTGTAACACCCTTCTGTGTGCAGCCGAGCATTATCTTCCTGGAACATGCCTCTTGAAAGCCCTGCAACAAGAGGAACACATGTGGCTGCAGGAGGTCCTGAACATATAATTGAGCTGTCATTGTCCCTCGTACCACTTAAGGACTGATTGATTGCCATAGGCGATGATTCCCAGACCATCACACTAACTGTGGGGGCAGTGTTCCACTCCACAGCAAAGGCACGATTGAGCCACTCGCCCATAGGCCTCCTGATAAGAACACAGCCATCTTCAGTGTCCAAACTAAACCTGGATTTGTCACTGAAGACAACCAAATTCCACTTCATAGCAGTCCAGTTTCATCATTCACAACACCACTGCAAACTGAGGCGATGATGGGAGCGTGTCAAACGCAGTATGAGCACCGTGAGACCAAATGTCCTTCAGCCAAGCCCCTGGAAATGGTTCTGATAGACATAGAGGCCTGTGACAATGGTGCTACCTGTCTCTGGATATTGGACAATGAAACAGTTGGAGCTGCTCATGCTTGTCAGGTGATCAGCCAATGCTCTCTAGTGGTGGTCTGTAGGGGGCGTCCTGAGCCTGGTCACCTTGTGTGCCCTCACGCATCCACTGGTCCCAACACCTCCTAACAGTCTGGTCAGAACGGCCCATGTGGCAGGCAATCCGTCGATATGACCATCCGGCTTTTCACATTCCAATAATGTGCCTCCTCTCAAACTCTGTTAACTGGGCAAAATCTCTGATGGTGTCATAGAGTAATATCTGGTGTTCAACAATCTCTACATAATCATAAAAAAGGTCCACTACACACACAGGGCCTCTGGGAGCCTTTTTATAGGCTAAGGGTGGAACCACTTTCGGGGCTTCAGGTGGCAAGACAGTTCATCTAATCACACTACAACTCTAATCATTTGCATATTTGCCCAAGATGTAACTGCATGCCATGTTTTGCAGCAAAACGACAACTCCTCCTAGGTTGATGTTTTTTGACAAAGAGTGTATAATCAGATCAGCCATAAAACATCTCTAATCTCACTTCATCATGACATTTTTTTTTCAATAGTAATAACAAATCATGATCCATGTCCTAATAATACTGAGGCTCATCTTCAGCCTTTAATCCCTAATTTAACGAACATGAACAAATTCTAACCTCATATAATATAAACCTCCTCTTGTGCAGAAGACCGGGGGTTTTCAGTTGCATGAATCTGACTGTGTTGAATAAGACGTGCCTGAGAACTGAAATATTTCCCACAGTCCAGGCATGGGAAGGCTCTCTTTCTTGTATGACATTTTTGATGTCTTTTGAGATGGGAGTTTCTTGAGAAACACTTTCTACATATAGGACAAGAATACGGTCTCTCTCCAGTGTGAATTTTTTGATGCCTATGAAGATATGATTTACACGTAAAACTTTTACCACATTGAGAACAAGAATATGGTCGTTCCGTCCTGTGTATCCTCTTGTGCTGGACAAGATTTGAGTTGGTGGCAAAACCTTTCCCACATTCTGTACAAAAATGTGATCTCTCCATTAAGGAAACTCTCCAATCTTTGGTGGGATCTGCTGGATCATTTATGTATTCCTCACCAACAGTCTCAGAATCCACTTTCTCTTCAAAATGAGCTCGTTGATGTCTTTTGAGTTCATAATTGCTAATGAAACACTTATCACATTCCATGCAAGAGAAAGGCTTATCCCCTGTGTGGACTCTTTGATGTCGAACAAGATGGGAGTTTATTGAGAAAGATTTCCCACAATCTGGGCAACAGTATGGTTTTTCTCCTGTGTGAATCCTCTGGTGAAGAGCTAGGTTTGCACTGGTGGTAAAGCTCTTGTCACATTCGGAACAGTGATACAATCGGGCACCTGTGTGGATCTTCTGGTGCAGAACGAGATTTGACTTTGTGGTAAAACATTTGCCACATTCTGAACAGGAGTATGGTTTTTCTCCTGTGTGTATCCTGAGATGTATCGCAAGATTGGAGTTATTTGTAAAACATTTGTGACATTCAGGGCAGTAATATAAATTTTCACCTGTGTGGATTCTTTTGTGGATGGTAAGATTGGAATTTGTGGTGAATCGTTTTCCGCATTCAGAGCAGGAATATGGCCGCTCTCCTGTGTGTGTTCTTTGATGTATAAGAAGGTGCGAGTTCCGAAAAAAACGTTTTCCGCATTCTGAGCAGGAATATGGCCTCACACCGGTATGTATCATCTGATGTCTATGGAGCTGTGACTTACGGGTGAAGCACTTCCCACACTGAAAACACATGAATGGTCTGGGTTTGGATGGATAAACTTGTCCATTCTGCTGTATATGGTTTACTCCCAAATATATCTCTGTGAGATTGTCTTCATCACATAACATTGGTTCCTCTTTCAGATGGTGAGATAGATTTTGCTGAATATGATCTGACGTACAAATGTTTGGGTCTTCCAGAGTTACCTCTTCAAAGGAAAGTGGTTCTACCTTAATATGAGATGGATAAAGCTGTCTATGATTTATGTAGGTGTATGTATTCGTTTCCGAGAGAGTTTCTTCATCACACGAGAGCGGCTCCTCCTTAATTTGAATAGTTGGATATTGCTGGGCCGAATCTGTTACAGTATAAATGGTGGTATGTTCTGGATCTTCTTCCTCGTAGGAGAAGGATTCCACTTTAATATAAGAAGCGGGATAGTATTGTTTGTGAGTGGTGCTTCTATACATCTGGGATTCTTCGAGAACATTATCCTCATTCAGTTCCTCTTCAATATGAGGTGTTAATAATAGTTTATTAGATCTTATGTCACATTTGACAAGATTCACTTCTTCACATGAAGGAGGCATCTCAGTAACATTTTTCAGACAGTTGATCATATTTGTAGTCTGAATATTAAAACCGCTGGAACTGTTATTCATACAATCCAGTGAAGAATCGGAGATGTCGGATGCTTGAGATGTTTTTGTGGCTTCAATAAGATCTGTGGGAAAGAAACATGTTGAGCTTACAATATATAAATGCTACGGTCAATAGGAAGGTAAATTAAGCAGCAAATGTTCATGATGGGTTATGTACTTTCCAGAAGTACATAACCCAAGTAGGGCAAATAAGAGGAAGAAGAGGTAAGCGTTTCAATTTGTTGTCCAAGTCAATATAAAATATGAATATTCTAAAATACCAACAATTTTACACGAGGAACATCATTTCAATCACGACTGGTGTATAGCCCCTTAAAAGTTAGGGAAAATCTAAGACGATCAGAAGATATATCAAAAACCTCTAAGTGTATATTAAAAAATGCATAAGCAGCTTTTAATCTTACTGCTTAGCTAATATATGATCAAATGCAGTTAAAAAGGAGCCAGAACGGAATTAGGCTTCATTCACATCTGTGCTATGGAAGCAGGAAAACGGAACACGGGCCAAATTGATCTATCTGATAAATGGGACTAAACGACACCAAATGGACCCCACTTGACTATAATGGGGTCTGTTCTATTTTGTCCTGTAAAATGTTGGATGGAAACGGAGCAGCATGCAGCACTATTTTGTCCTGCGTTTTAATGGAAATCATCAAAGGAGACTAAGCGGAACCTCCGATGCTGGTGTGAACAAGTGCTTACTCCAAGAATGAAGTTGTAAGGTGGACCCCACACAATGCTCCTTTTCCTCTGCAGCACCTTTAAAAAGCCAAAGCTTAAGCCTGAAAGATGCTGATGCCAACCTTTCCTGATCTGATTTCTGCCAGCTCCAGCGCCGGCGTGGAGACCTTGTGTGGATGGCGTTTTGGTGCTAAACCGCACCTTTGTAACAAACCCAGAGGAAACATTTGGTAGATAAGCAGAGCCTTTGGAAAATTCAGCAAAATTGTATTGTGCAACCATAACAATCCAAAGGACAAGTTATGTATCGAAGATACTTAGTGGCCAATTAGTGGTCATTTAACTACACAACGCACCACCTCACATGTCACCACAGCAGTTTAGTAGACTAGAAACAAGTCTCCTCTTACCCAGTGAATGGAGCGGCTCTTGAGTCTTTAGAACCTCCTTGTACAGATCCTTGTGGTCTTCTAAATACTCCCACTCCTCCATGGAGAAATGGACGGTGACATCCTGACATCTTACCGGCACCTGACAACACAATGATGAAGTCATCATGAAGGCACCTCCTTTACAATTCCTATATAACGTCCCATTCTCACTGACGGCGCTCACCTCTCCGGTCAGCAGCTCAATGATCTTGTTGGTGAGTTCTAGGATGGTCATCCCTTGGCTTCTCTTACGGATCTGTGATTGAGATAGGGGCTCTGCAATGGAGATCTGGCTCCTGTCCCATCCTCTTGATAAATCTCGATGCGTTTTCGCTTTCCGCTGGTCTCTAGACTTCTTTACGGGTCCATAGTCCTATGATACAGGTATATAGGTCATCAAAACACCGCTACTTGTGACGTCACATGATATAATTTCCAGAATTCCTCATTAGTAATGTGTCTCTTTCGTTATTAAAGAGGATTGATGTGGCATAATGACTAGACTCCCTCCCCAGGGATTAACCCCTTCACTCCCAGGCAGTTTTTGTTTACTTTCCTCCCTGCTTTTAGAAAATCATAACTTCTTTCATTTTCCATCGACATAGCAATCTGAGGGCTTGTTTCTTGCAGGACAAACTGTAATTATACCACTTAAAGTACCATGTAATGTACTAAAAAATGTTTAAAAGTTTAAGTGGGATGCAATGAAAATACAATTGTGCCATTTTGGGGGGTCTCGTTTTTACAGCAGCAGTAATGACATGCTAATTTTATTCTGTGGGTCAGTACAATTACGGCAATACTAAATTTATATCGGTTTTTGTTGTACTACTTTTAAATAGCAAAATAACTTTAACAAAAAATATTGATTTGATGCCGATATCTTCTGACCACCTTAACCGCGGCGCCGGGTGAGGGCTTGCTTTTGTGCTGGACAAGCTGTTTCTATTGGTATCATTTTTAGGTACATATTCATTTTTGATTGCTTTTTCTTCAGCTTTTTGGGCGATTGGGTGACCAAAAAACACAAATTTATTTTTTTTACAGTGTTCACTTTGCTGGATAAATAATGAGTTTTTAATAGCTCAGATCAATTATGTCTATTCTTTTTATTTGATCTTATTTGATAAATGGGAAAAGAGTTTTTGTAAATTATAATGGACTCCTCATAGAGGCCTTAGGCTGCCATTAGCTGATCACCAGCCCAGTAGGCCGCAATACGTCAGTAGAGATATCAGCTCCCTCCCTCGGTCCAGCCATTTAAATGCCATGGTCAGCATTGACCCATGCCCGCTTCATAGAAACCCCACCCACATCTGCCATACATGTCCAAAAGGGGTTAAAAATCTAACCCAAGCAAGACCATCTACAAAAGAACTTTAATGTGTGCAAAGGGCATGCGTACCATACTGCTGCATTACCAAAGAGTATTAAAGTAGTAGAAAGGCAAAAGCTTTGAAGAAGTCAAGTCAATGTAAAAAGGTGTTGACTCCTCTCCCCCCTAAAATAACAAAATACCACCAAGCACAATATTTTCCCCAAAAGTAGAAAACCTGAGCGTTGCAAGGTGGTACGGAGCTACTTACAGTTATGGCCACTTTAATGCATTTCTCAACTTATGCTTGGATACAACAATCCTCTGTAAATTGACAGCTCATAGTATACAAGTGTTGTAGACATCCTGGGTGTCCACGTGTCCCAAGAACAAGGAAACAGCAAACGGACTTCATCAATTCATGACTTGGGAATTTGACAAAGGCATCTACTGGTGGGAACCCGGCGTGCCCGCTTGGTGCGGAGCTCCTACCCCATCACAGCCCGGAAGCCACATCATAGCAGCTGAATTATGGACCACACCGCTCGAATCTATTGCTGATCAGCAATTATTGTGTTCATCAGAGCCCTCACCACTGAGCTGAATTAATAAATCATTAGGGGAAGATGGCAACTGTGTGCAGTAATACATGGGTTTTGTTTATTTAGCCCCTTAGAGTTCCTCTGACCCCGCAGGGCCGACATGTTCTCACAGCCCCGTAGAATACAGCCCAGTCACCCATGACGTGAAAACACGTATGGCTGGTCACTAAAGGGTTAAGCTGGTAATTATTTTCACGCTTACATGCTTCCTTTTCTATTTCTTTTTGTTTTATCTTCCAGATTGTTTTATAATCTTCAATTTATTGCTCAAAACTGTTATAAAAAAACGTCATAAACTGCAAAATGCGATGTGACCCCGTGAGCGCAGACTGCTGGGGGTCAGTTTTAAAATGTGAAAAAAAAACACAATAAAATTGGAACAAAAACATATATTGACACCCCAACGAGCTATCGCACTACTACAATCTAGCATCTGTATTTACACCCCGTGTCAGTAACCTCCCCCCCCCCAGAAGTATAATCTACACATACATACACATGGTCAGTAACATCCACCTCCCCAGAAGTATAATCTACACATACATACACATTGTCAGTAACATCCTCCCCTAGGAGTATAATCTACTCATACATACACATTGTCAGTAACATCCTCCCCTAGAAGTATAATCTACACATATACACATTGTCAGTAACATCCTCCCCTAGAAGTATAATCTACACATACATACACATTGTCAGTAACATCCTCCCCTAGAAGTATAATCTACACATACATACACATTGTCAGTAACATCCTCCCCTAGAAGTATAATCTACACATACATACACATTGTCAGTAACATCCTCCCTAGAAGTATAATCTACACATACATACACATTGTCAGTAACATCCCCCCTAGAAGTATAATCTACACATACATACACATTGTCAGTAACATCCTCCCCTAGAAGTATAATCTACACATACATACACATTGTCAGTAACATCCCCCCTAGAAGTATAATCTACACATACATACACATTGTCAGTAACATCCCCCCCCCCAGAAGTATAATCTACACATACATACACATTGTCAGTAACATCCTCCCCTAGAAGTATAATCTACACATACATACACATTGTCAGTAACATCCCCCCCCCCCCAGAAGTATAATCTACACATACACATTGTCAGTAACATCCTCCCCTAGAAGTATAATCTACACAAAAATACACATTGTCAGTAACATCCTCCCCTAGAAGTATAATCTACACATACATACACATTGTCAGTAACATCCCCCCTAGAAGTATAATCTACACATACATACACATTGTCAGTAACATCCCCCCTAGAAGTATAATCTACACATACATACACATTGTCAGTAACATCCCCCCTAGAAGTATAATCTACACATACATACACATTGTCAGTAACATCCCCCCCTAGACGTATAATCTACACATACATACACATTGTCAGTAACATCCTCCCCTAGTAGTATAATCTACACATACATACACATTGTCAGTAACATCCTCCCCTAGAAGTATAATCTACACAAAAATACACATTGTCAGTAACATCCTCCCCTAGAAGTATAATCTACACATACATACACATTGTCAGTAACATCCCCCCTAGAAGTATAATCTACACATACATACACATTGTCAGTAACATCCCCCCTAGAAGTATAATCTACACATACATACACATTGTCAGTAACATCCCCCCTAGAAGTATAATCTACACATACATACACATTGTCAGTAACATCCTCCCCTAGAAGTATAATCTACACATACATACACATTGTCAGTAACATCCTGCCCCCCAGAAGTATAATCTACACATACATACACATTGTCAGTAACATCCTCCCCTAGAAGTATAATCTACACATACATACACATTGTCAGTAACATCCCCCCTAGAAGTATAATCTACACATACATACACATTGTCAGTAACATCCCCCCTAGAAGTATAATCTACACATACATACACATTGTCAGTAACATCCCCCCTAGAAGTATAATCTACACATACATACACATTGTCAGTAACATCCTCCCCTAGAAGTATAATCTACACATACATACACATTGTCAGTAACATCCCCCCTAGAAGTATAATCTACACATACATACACATTGTGAGTAACATCCCCCCTAGAAGTATAATCTACACATACATACACATTGTCAGTAACATCCCCCCTAGAAGTATAATCTACACATACATACACATTGTCAGTAACATCCTCCCCTAGAAGTATAATCTACACATACATACACATTGTCAGTAACATCCCCCCTAGAAGTATAATCTACACAAAAATACACATTGTCAGTAACATCCTCCCCTAGAAGTATAATCTACACATACATACACATTGTCAGTAACATCCCCCCTAGAAGTATAATCTACACATACATACACATTGTCAGTAACATCCCCCCTAGAAGTATAATCTACACATACATACACATTGTCAGTAACATCCTCCCCTAGAAGTATAATCTACACATACATACACATTGTCAGTAACATCCCCCCCCCCCCAGAAGTATAATCTACACATACATACACATTGTCAGTAACATCCTCCCCTAGAAGTATAATCTACACATACATACACATTGTCAGTAACATCCCCCCCCCCAGAAGTATAATCTACACATACACATTGTCAGTAACATCCTCCCCTAGAAGTATAATCTACACAAAAATACACATTGTCAGTAACATCCTCTCCTAGAAGTATAATCTACACAAAAATACACAGTCAGTAACATCCTCCCCTAGAAGTATAATCTACACAAAAATACACATTGTCAGTAACATCCTCCCCTAGAAGTATAATCTACACATACATACACATTGTCAGTAACATCCCCCCTAGAAGTATAATCTACACATACATACACATTGTCAGTAACATCCCCCCTAGAAGTATAATCTACACATACATACACATTGTCAGTAACATCCCCCCTAGAAGTATAATCTACACATACATACACATTGTCAGTAACATCCTCCCCTAGAAGTATAATCTACACATACATACACATTGTCAGTAACATCCTCCCTAGAAGTATAATCTACATATACATACACATTGTCAGTAACATCCTCCCTAGAAGTATAATCTACATATACATACACATTGTCAGTAACATCCTCCCCTAGAAGTATAATCTACACATACATACACATTGTCAGTAACATCCTCCCCTAGACGTATAATCTACACATACATACACATCGTTAGTAACATCCTCCCCTAGACGTATAATCTACACATACATACACATCGTTAGTAACATCCTCCCCTAGGAGTATAATCTACACATACATACACATTGTCAGTAACATCCCCCCCCTAGAAGTATAATTTACACATACATACACATTGTCAGTAACATCCCCCCTAGAAGTATAATCTACACATACATACACATTGTCAGTAACATCCTCCCCTAGAAGTATAATTTACACATACATACACATTGTCAGTAACATCCTCCCCTAGAAGTATAATCTACACATACATACACATCGTCAGTAACATCCTCCCCTAGAAGTATAATCTACACATACATACACATCGTCAGTAACATCCTCCCCTAGACGTATAATCTACACATACATACACATCGTTAGTAACATCCTCCCCTAGGAGTATAATCTACACATACATACACATTGTCAGTAACATCCCCCCCAGAAGTATAATCTACACATACATACACATTGTCAGTAACATCCCCCCCTAGAAGTATAATCTACACATACATACACATTGTCAGTAACATCCCCCCTAGAAGTATAATCTACACATACACACACATTGTCAGTAACATCCACCCCCCCAGAAGTATAATCTACACATACATACACATTGTCAGTAACATCCTCCCCTAGAAGTATAATCTACACATACATACACATTGTCAGTAACATCCTCCCCTAGAAGTATAATCTACACATACATACACATTGTCAGTAACATCCTCCCCTAGAAGTATAATCTACACATACATACACATTGTCAGTAACATCCTCCCCTAGAAGTATAATCTACACATACACATTGTCAGTAACATCCACCTCCCCAGAAGTATAATCTACACATACATACACATTGTCAGTAACATCCCCCCTAGAAGTATAATCTACACATACATACACATCGTCAGTAACATCCCCCCTAGAAGTATAATCTACACATACATACACATCGTCAGTAACATCCCCCCTAGAAGTATAATCTACACATACATACACATTGTCAGTAACATCCTCCCCTAGAAGTATAATCTACACATACATACACATTGTCAGTAACATCCCCCCTAGAAGTATAATCTACACATACATACACATTGTCAGTAACATCCTCCCCAGAAGTATAATCTACACATACATACACATTGTCAGTAACACCCCCCCCCCCAGAAGTATAATCTACACATACATACACATTGTCAGTAACATCCTCCCCTAGAAGTATAATCTACACATACATACACATTGTCAGTAACATCCACCCCCCCAGAAGTATAATCTACACATACATACACATTGTCAGTAACATCCTCCCCTAGACGTATAATCTACACATACATACACATTGTCAGTAACATCCTCCCCTAGAAGTATAATCTACACATACATACACATTGTCAGTAACATCCTCCCTAGAAGTATAATCTACACATACATACACATTGTCAGTAACATCCACCCCCCCCAGAAGTATAATCTACACATACATACACATTGTCAGTAACATCCCCCCCTAGAAGTATAATCTACACATACATACACATTGTCAGTAACATCCACCCCCCCCAGAAGTATAATCTACACATACATACACATGGTCAGTAACATCCTCCCCTAGAAGTATAATCTACACATACATACACATTGTCAGTAACATCCTCCCCTAGAAGTATAATCTACACATACAATATCGGACACGTGCATCTTCCCATCACAAGCGCTACAAGGCACAATAACTAATTCCAAAACCCTGTAAAGACCCCACAGCTTGCGAGAACTACCGCCCCATTTCCTTATTAAATATCGATACTAAGATTTTTGCTAAAATCGTGGCCACCCGACTACGTCCATTGACCCCGGGGATCATCAATAGAGACCAAGTGGGATTTGTCCCTGGAAGGGATGCCAGGGACAATACCATAAGATCACTTTCTCTGAGCGGGCAAAGGAGGCAAATTTGCCACTATGCATGCTCACAGTTGATGCAGAAAAGGCCTTTGATCGAGTCAATTGGACGTTTTTAGAGGCTACGCTGAGACACATAGGCCTAGGGGACAGGTGCAGAAATTGGATAATGGCCCTATACAACAACCCGACAGCTCAAACACGTGTAAA
Source organism: Eleutherodactylus coqui (assembly GCF_035609145.1). Lineage (NCBI taxonomy): Eukaryota > Metazoa > Chordata > Amphibia > Anura > Eleutherodactylidae > Eleutherodactylus > Eleutherodactylus coqui. Next base: position 123,200,851 of record NC_089849.1, read on the forward strand.
TGGCACATTCTCCAATCCAGTCAGAATAAGGAATGGAACGCGTCAGGGATGCCCCCTTTCCCCGACATTATATACCCTGGTAATGGAATCATTGGCGAACGCCATCAGAGAAAACAAAGAAGTCACGGGATTTAGAGTAGCAAGGAGTGAGCACAAGGTTGCACTATACGCGGACGATTTAATGGTCTATATGACTAGCCCCAAAACGGCCCTACCCGCGATCCTAAAAGAATTTGAAAAATATAGTAGGGTCAGTAATTTCAAGATCAATTTGACTAAATCGGAAATACTAAACATTTCACTCCCCACTGAGGAAATCACAAAATTAAAAAAACAGGTTCCCTCTGAGATGGCGGGAGGACCACATAAAATATCTAGGAATGGTCCTTTCCCCTGACACGGAGAAGTTATTCGAACTAAACTTTGAACCCATCCTCACCTCAATACTGAAGGACTAAGACAAATGGCGGCCACTAAATCTCTCCTGGCTCGGCAGAATAAACGCGCTCAAAATGAACTCCCTCCCCAAAATCCTCTATCTTTTCCAAACGTTACCCATAAAAATCCCAAGAGATTATTTCAAGAAATTTCAAAAAGCAGCAACCCGCTTCATATGGAAGAGATCAAAGCCACGACTTAGTTACAGACTAATGAGAACGGATAGGGGAGGACTGGGACTCCCAGACCTACGTCTATACTACAGAGCGGCAATCTGCAAAGTGGTGCTAGACCTTGTTCGTAGAGGATCCACGGAGCGTTGGGTGGAGCTGGAACAGGCAACCTCCTCAGGACGAATCCAAGGATTATTCTGGTTGAAGGGAGGCCTGGGTAGACGGGGCTGTAGGGTCTCACCCCTAATGAAGTCAGTGTTGGGAGATATGGGATGGCTTTGCAGTAAAGAGTTGACTAGTGAGGATACCAGGCCCGTGGACACCCCTGAAAGGAAATCCAGATTTCCCACAGGAGGACGGGGGATTGCCTCTATTGGAGGGCGTGAACCCACAGTTTCCCAGAGTCCGGGATATTGTAGGGACAGACGGATTGTTAAAACTGAACGAGCTAGCAGGAGAGGGAGGTACCCTGGCAGGTGCGTGGTTCCAATACCAACAGTTAGCCTACTATATAGGAACTCTGGGCCCGGTAGCTAATCTGATAACGCCCCCAACACCCTTTGAGGTGCTGTGTGACACTCCTGGAAAAAAGAGGGGTGAAATCTCCGCGGTCTAACCTTCCGCAAGTCGGCTGAATTCGATAAGTGGTTGGTGGAGGGGGTCTTGCCAGCAAGGTAAGAGATCACGGGAAGGGTGGTCAACCAGGAACATGAGTCACTATGAACACCTCTTTCCTCTTCTTTTCTCCCACATCTTCCTTTCCCTTCTTTTCATCTCGCTCTCTTTCCATTTCCCAATAGCTCCCTAATTCTCCTCTTTTCGTTCCCCACGATACGTTAACTGTATTGTACTTAAGCTGAAAGCCGGTCCCGGTTGGCTCGGCGCCCGGGGGCGGGGAGAACACCCGGTTCCAGAATTTAAAATATAGTTTCTATACTACTGTATTAGTGTTGGATTACATTAGCAAAATTAAAGAAGTATTTCTGAAGTTTTAAGTAGCTACCCACTGAGGGCTACAGAGACTAACAAGAGACTTATTGCACAAATCAAGAACAGAAGAGAAGGGTACGAGACGAGGGCACGTCCTCACAACTCTGGAAGCCATAGAAATATAGTACACCGGTTTGTAACAAAGCAGATGTTGTTATAGTTTGTATGCTGCAAAGTCTCAAATAAAACACTTTTTGAACATAAAGGCTCTAGTACCCTGTTGTACCGCCTGTAGCTTGGATACAAGATGTGATAGGGGTGGGCATGGAGGATCTAGTACCCTGTTGTACCGCCTGTAGCTTGGATACAGGATGTGATATGGGCAGGCATGGAGGCTCTAGTACCCTGTTGTACCGCCTGTAGCTTGGATACAGGATGTGATATGGGTGGGCATGGAGGATCTAGTACCCTGTTGTACCGCCTGTAGCTTGGATACAGGATGTGATATGGGTGGGCATGGAGGCTCTAGTACCTTGTTGTACCGCCTGTAGCTTGGATACAGGATGTGATACGGGTGGGCATGGAGGATTCCATTTTCTGTATAGTATCTTGTGTTACATCGCTCCAATATGCAGTAACTGAGCCTGTGGATTGTGCCAACTGACACTATGCTGATACCCGAGCTGACTTTACTAAACAAGGCAGTGGCGCTGCAGAAAGGAGAGCATTGGCGCCGATTTGCTAATAACGTCCTATTATGTCTTATGATGCCGTTTCCAGCAGGTGTGAACGTAATCCTGGAGTGGTCGCAGTAACATCATGCACCATAATGCATTCCCAGAAGCCCTCACCTCTCCGGTCAGCAGGTAGATGATCTCCAGGGTGAGGTGCAGCACCGTCTCGGTTACGTTATTCGCGCCCTTGTCCATCCTCGAAGCCTCATTCAGAATAGGGCTATACGATGGTCCAATAGTTTGGGATTTCACACTTTGCCCTTCTGTCCATCACACACAGAAATAAAAACACAAATCACACTCATTAGCCACAATGCAAGTCTATTGTTTCACATCACTACTACTTCGTATTAGACTGTCAGCTCTTGGGGTTAGAAAATGCCTCGTACATCATTTAGAACCTAACTTGCATTGTGTCGAATCTCATTGTAGTGAAGCAATAACTACAGTGCCCCTACTGGTTGTGGGCAGGTATGACGCTAGAAATGTATAGCATGAAGCCCCAGCATCCTGTGTTATGTGTCTTAAGACACCATCGCTCCTTAGGGAGAGCACCAGTAAGGCGAGTGAGGAGACTTATAAGGCATCCATGCTCCTCTGGGAAATATGCAAATAAGGGAGATGGAACAATACCTCTGCAGCGCCACCTATTGGATGGCAGCATTCCTTCAAATCAATGCTTTACCCTTTATAAAGGTCTGTAGAGCAACGACTGGGAACAGAAAACCAAGCCAGAATCCATACACAGAAAACCCCGAAACGGCTGTCGGACCATTCGCTGCACAGATGGAGACTACAGCAGACGGGTACACGGGGGGCTCCGGCCGGGGTTGGGGCTGGATTCTGCTATGGGCTTGTTTTATTCTTTTATTGCAGTTGTACATGTTATAATAAAACAGGATGGAACAGAAGAAAGGGAATAAAACAGCCAAACATTGAAAGTTCGAGCATTTCATGCTGCAAAACATGGGGCATGTAAATCCGCCGGGCGGCGCGGTCACACATCGCTTATACACTGCAGGTCTGCTGGCAGAAAAGGCGAAGCTACAAGAAATCTCAGTTAGCCGCTGTGGGTTGCCGACATGGCACTATCTGCAGGGCACACACGGTTGTGCCCCCTCCCGCCATCAGCCCTATATCACCATCACCTAGAGTCATCCGCAGCCGCCGGCCCTACATGGGAGCCATGGCACTATCTGCAGGGCACACCACACACACAGTTGTGCCCCCTCCTGCCATCAACCCTATATCACCATCACCTAGAGTCATCCACAGCCGCCGGCCCTACATGGGAGCCATGGCACTATCTGCAGGGCACACCACACGCACAGCTGTGCCCCCTCCTGCCATCAACCCTATATCACCATCACCTAGAGTCATCCACAGCCGCCGGCCCTACATGGGAGCCATGGCACTATCTGCAGGGCACACCACACGCACAGCTGTGCCCCCTCCCGCCATCAGCCCTACATGGGGGCCATGGCACTATCTGCAGGGCACACCACACACACAGCTGTGCCCCCTCCCGCCATCAGCCCTATATCACCATCACCTAGAGTCATCCGCAGCTGCCGGCCCTACATGGGGGGCCATGGCACTATCTGCAGGGCACACCACACACACAGCTGTGCCCCCTCCCGCCATCAGCCCTATATCACCATCACCTAGAGTCATCCGCAGCCACCGGCCTCGCTCCCTTTATATATGGATGGGCCTGTCTAGAATGGAGTGGCTCCTGGTAGGTATGATGTCACAGGATGGGCGGGGCCTCCGGGGTGACAGGAAGCAGCAGCACCAGAGCTCATCTACATGTGTGTACTGGTGAGGGAGGGGGGTGAGGAGCTCACAGGGGCTGGAGGGCTGTATTTACATGGGACTGTGGGCTGTATTTACATGGGACTGTGTGTCGGAGGGGCTGGAGGGCTGTATTTACATGGGACTATGTGTCGGGGGGGGGGCTGGAGGGCTGTATTTACATGGGACTGTGTGTCGGAGGGGCTGGAGGTGATGGGGAGTGATTTATTTACTTGGGACTGTGTAGAGAGGGATTGTAGAAAGAGATGATGGCAGGAAAGTGTTGTATTTACATGGGACTGTATGTTGGAGCAACAAGAAAATCAAAGTCAACACTTGGAACAAATAACTCGGCAGGTGCAAGTAAAGGCTCCTTTACAGGGGGTGAGCTGTGGGGTGCAGAGCGCCCGTCAGTCGTCCCAGCCATGACCACCCCAGTGCTGTCATACAGGAGAGATCATCCCTCAGTGTCTGGGGGCACAGCGGGCCGAGGGTCACTTGTGCCCACCCGCCTCCAGTCAAAGATGAACAATTGCCTGTTGGCACAGGCCGAGGCAGTGGGCGACCGAGATGATTTCAGGTCTGATGAATGATCCCCGCAGCCGCTTCCCCCAATCGTTCCTCACTGCAGATGTCTGCACAGAAATTGTTAGGTCTAAACGGCTGATAATTCATTCGGCAAAACCCGCGATTCTTGTGTCTAAGAGAAGTGTATTTGTTCCTGTTGCCTTATTGTAAGATATAATGGAACATAACTTTCATATAAAAAAAAGTTTGCTTTTGTGGTCCGGACATCGATAATTAAAAATATATGATTTTGTATTTCGAATGTTTCCCTGACATTCCTTACAACCATGAGCCAAAGTCATTCCACAATGCAGAGCGTGTCCACACAGGGCACAATGAAAATGTCTGGTTCCTTTCATTAATCCCTTCCTGTGGCTCCCCGCATCTCAAGGAGGAGGACAGTAGCATCACATTCCTGCAAGTTCTGAAGTACAATCAGTATGGGGGCGTAATTGGAGACTTCAAGATGGTTGCTTTCCTAATGGGTTTTCAAGGTGGTTTCACAATGCTTCCTTACTATCTTTGTCTTTGAGATAGCAGAGCCAAAACTGATAACTAACATCGACATGACTGGCCTGAACGGATTGACTTCACTGTTGGACGAAGCAACGTCAAGTGGGAACCCCTAGGAGATCCTAAGAGGATTCTGATGCCACCTCTTCACATAAAACTCAGGCTTATGAAACATTTTGTCACAGCTGTAAATAAAGAATCTACAGCGATAAAACATCTACTAAACTTCTTCCCGAAGCAGACTTAGGCCAAGGTAAAAGCTGGCATCTTCATGGGACCACAAATCAAGAGAATCATAGAGTGGTAGAGTTGGAAGGGACCTCCAGGCTCATCTGGTCCAACCCCCTGCTCAGTGTAGGATTCATATTTGTCCAGCATTTGTTTGAACTCTTCCATTGAGGGAGAACTCACCACCTCCCGTGGCAACCTGTTCCACTCATGGATCCCCCTCACTGTCTAATATCTAATGTGTCTCCTCTCTTTCAGTTTCATCCCATTGCTTCTAGTCTTTCCTTGTACAAATGAGAATAGGGCTGATCCCTCTGCACTGTGACAGCCCTTCAGATATTTGTAGACAGCTATTAAGTCTCCTCTCAGCCATCTTTTTTGCAAGCTAAACATTCCCAGATCCTTTAACCGTTCCTCATAGGACATGATTTGCAGACCGCTTACCATCTTGGTAACTCTTCTCTGAACTTGCTCCAGTTTGTCAATGTCTCTTTTAAGGTGGGGTGCCCAGAACTGGACACAGTATTCCAGATGAGGTCTGACCAAAGAAGAGTAGAGGGGATAATAACCTCACGTGGTCTAGACTCTATGCCTCTCTTAATACATCCCAGAATCATGTTTGTCTTTTTGGCTGCTGCATCACATTGTTGACTCATGTTCAGTCTATCATCTATTAGTATACCCAAGTCTTTTTCACATGTGCTGCTGCTTAGCCCAATTCCTCTCATTCTGTATGTGCTTTTTTTCATTTTTTGTGCCCAGATGTAGGACTCTCCATTTCTCCATAGAATGTCTGAAATTTCCTGACATGCTCACAGAAGTACAGACAGCAGCTTGGAGCAGTTTAGTTCCTGTGGTTCAGGGGTTCTTGGGAAATCACAAAGCAAACAACTATGTGGAGTTGGTGGAAACAATGGTAAAGAAATACCATGCTATGGGCTGCTGGATGTCGTTCAAGGTTCATATCCTGGATTCTCATAAATTCAAGCAGAACATGGGAGCATACTCCGAGGAACAAGGAGAGAGGTTCCACCAAGTTATGCAGCAGTTTGAGCACCGCTATGAAGTACCCAGATGCTATCTGAAGGAACCTGCAGAACTGTTTTAAACATAGTAATCTAACAGAAAAAAGTCCCTATCCATCCACTTTAGCCTATTATGCTGCAATGTTGATCCAGAGAAGGCAAATAACCCCAGTGAGGTAGAAACTAATTTTCCTCATTTAAGGGAAAAGAATTCCTTCAATCCTAATATGGCAATCGGAATAATCCCCGGATCCCCGGATCCCCGACCCTTCTGAGTAATCAGTGATATAACATGTAATATTATAACACTCAAGAAAGCCATCCAGACCCTCTTATACTCTTATATCGTATCACCATCAAGCCTCTTTCACACTGGTGACAGCGATATCGCATCTGTGTTCTGTTGTCGTCATGCGCCCCTAGACCTCTTTTGATGCACCCCATGATACTGATTGCCTTGGCAGCAGCTGGCTGACACTGGTTGCTCCAGTTAGGCCTCATGTCCACAGGCGGGTAGGACACCGTGGCAGAGAACTTTTTTTTACCTGTGCGGGTGTTCTCCCTCCTGTCTGGATCTCCCTTCTTCTGCACTGCGGGTGTGTCGGCCAGCCGGCACGTCGCGTGCATATGCAGTACACTTTTTTTTAAACTCCTGCTTTCCTGCAAATCCGCAGCACATCTGCAGTGTCAGCTGTGGGATGGCCGTGGATCGGACGGCTTCCATTGACTTCAATTGAAGTAGTCAGTGTGAGATCCACACAGCAATGGAGCATGCTGTGATTCGTTTTCCGGACCAGAAGGTCTGAAAATCAAATCCACATGCTTTAATTAATTTGCGGACACCCATGCATCCCTATGGGTGGCTTGATTTTCAGATCTCCTGCGCAGGTGCCCCGCTCGGATTCCGCAAATCCAATCTGCCCGTGGACATGAGGCCTTAAGCTTACAGTTAACTGAAACCCCCAAGTTCTTTTCTATGTCAATGTTCCCCAGTGGCTTCCCATTTAGTGTATAATGGTGACATGGATTTCTCTGCCTGTGTGCAGAACCTCACATTTATCAGTGTTAGGCCTCCTTCCCACGAACGGATTTCCGCCGCGTAATTCGCGGCGAAAATCCGCTGCGTTGCACGCAGCTATTAGGTTCTATTGAACCTAATAGCTCAATGCTCACGATGCGTAATTCCACCGCGGAATTACGCACCGCGATTTCTCCCGTCCTCACCCGCAGCATGCTCTATTTTCTGCGGGTGAGGACGGGCTGTACGCACTGACGGCTTCCATTGCAGTCAATGGAAGCCGTCCATTCACGCTATCTCCCGCTGTAACCAGCGGGAGATAGCGTGAAAAAACGCTTTCCCGCCCACCGCCGAGCGTCATATGACGCCAAATGACGCGGTCCGGCCGCCTCACGTGACACGGCCGGCCGTGCACGTGACACGGCTGGTGACGCGCGGCGGTGGGCGGTGACGAGCGGTGACGCGGCGGCGGTGGGCGGGGAAGCGATTTCACGCTATGTCCCGCAGGTAAGTATAGGGGCTCTGGGGGGCGCCGTGACGGGCTTCACTGCGTAATATTACGCTGCGGAGCCCGTCACGCTCGTGGGAAGGAGGCCTTACACCTCCATTACCACTCTTCCGCTCCCAACTTATCAAGATCCTCCTGCAGTCTCCTTGTGTTCTCTCGTATTTATATCTTTACATAGTTTTGTGTCATTTGCAAATATTGTTATTTTACTGTACAATAGTTCTAACCGGTCATTAATATATTAAAAAGAATAGGGCCCAATACTGCTCCCTATGGTACCCCCCTAGTAACAGGGACTATACAATAAGAACCCCTGTAGTACTCCACTAGTAACAGTGACCCCTGCAATACTGCCCCTGTGGTATCCCACTAGTAACTCTGACCCACTCAGAGTACCATTAACAACCCCCCTCTGCTTTCTATCACTGACCAGTTGCTTACCCATTTTCACACATTCTTGCCCAGACCAAGCATTCTCATTTCATATACCAACCTTTTATGTGGCACAGTAGCAAACACTTTGGAAACTTTCAGATCCACTGACTCCCCGGTCCAGTCTAGAACTTACTTCCTCGTAGAAGCTGATCACATTGGATTGACAGGTGCGATCTCTCACAAACCCATGCTATTATGGAGTTATACAGCTATTTTCCTAGAGGTACTCCAGGATAGCAGCTCTTAGAAACCCCTCAAACATTTTACCGACAATAGAAGTAAGACTTACCAGCCTGTAGTTTCCAGGTTCACTTTTTGAATATCAGCACCAAATTTGCAATGCACCAATCCAGTGGAACAGACCCATCACTACTTAAATATAAGAAACAACTGTCTGTCTATCACATTACTTCATTCTTTTAGAACCCAGGGGTTTATGCCAACAGGACCTGTGATTTGTCTATCTTAGACGGCTCTGCACTTCTTCCTGGGTTAGACTGGTGACATTTAGTGGAGAGTTTACTTTATCACTCTGCATCTCATCTGACATTTCATTTTCCTCTATGAATACACTGAAGAAAAAACTATATAATAGATTTGCTTTCACCTCATCACCTGCTACAATTCTTCCCTCATTACTTTTTAAAGGGGAATAATTTAAGGTTTAAAGGAGATGTCCCGCGCCGAAACGGTTTTTTTTTTTTTTTAAACCCCCCCCCCGTTCGGCGCGAGACAACCCCGATGCAGGGGTTAAAAAAACCACCCGCACAGCGCTTACCTGAATCCCGGCGGTCCGGCGTCTTCATACTCACCTGCTGAAGATGGCCGCCGGGATCCTCTGTCTTCATGGACCGCAGGGCTTCTGTGCGGTCCATTGCCGATTCCAGCCTCCTGATTGGCTGGAATCGGCACGTGACGGGGCGAAGCTACACGGAGCCCCATAGAGAAGAGGAGAAGACCCGGACTGCGCAAGCGCGGCTAATTTGGCCATCGGAGGGCGAAAATTAGTCGGCACCATGGAGACGAGGACGCCAGCAACGGAGCAGGTAAGTATAAAACTTCTTATAACTTCTGTATGGCTCATAATTAATGCACAATGTACATTACAAAGTGCATTATTATGGCCATGCAGAAGTGTATAGACCCACTTGCTGCCTCGGGACAACCCCTTTAAGCTTCTTACTATTTACATAATTGAAGAACAGTTTAGGGTTAGTCTTACTCTCTTCGGCAATAAGTCTCTCTGTCTCCATCTTTGCTGCTTTTATTTGCTTTTTACTTAATTATTTTTTTTCCTTATAGGTTTTTAGTGCTTTTTTGCTGCTTTCTTGCTTTAATAGTTTAAACGCTTTCTTTTTGCTCTTTATTGCCCCCTTTACATATTTATTAAGCCATATTGGTTTTCTCCTATTACTAACCCTTTTATTCCTGCAAGGTATGAACCGCTCACAGTAAGTAGTTAGGATGTTTTTAAACGTTTCCTATATACTGCTGGTTCTCTTATTTCTCAGTCAATAACGTTAAGAGCATCTTGAAGCTGAACAAACTTTGCCTTCCTGAAGTTTAGTACTTTTGTGATTTCCCAGCAAAACACCCTATTGAAAGAGAAATCGAAATATATTATATTATGGTCAATATTTCCCAGGTGCCTCCTGACAGACCCCTGTTATTCTGTGTGTTATTAAATCCACAATGTCCGTCCCTCTAGTTGGGTCCTGTGCAAGTTGGGTGAGGTAATTAGTTTTAGTAATTGACAGAAACTTGTTACCTTTATGAGATCCGCAGGTTTCAGAAAACCCCTATGATGATTTTATTGTTGTTTTTTCCTCTATTTCTATCTATAGAGACTAACCACAAAAATGGCAAAGTTATACACATATTTTGATCAAAACATGTGAGCCCATCCCCCACATCCAGGAAACTATTGCCAGTTCCTAACTTTAACAGACACCTACCTTTCGGCATAAGCCTTAATGGATTCAGGGAAAGTAGGATACAAGGCTACCTACTCAAAGATGAAAGTAGGGTGAGTGCTGAAGGAAGGGGGCCATGGGGTGCAGTCTGTGAGAGAGGAAGAGGCTGGTGTCAAATATGTAATGAATCCAGAACTGCTGTAATTTTAGTTCTACCTCTGAGATGAGGATCCGACCCGGTCATGTTAAGCCGGCCTAACTCCATTCTTGTCAGTTGTAAAGTCAGGCAACCCTATAAGAATACACAGAGCGTGCTACAGTATTGTGATGATCATGCATGGTATATCCAGAAATGTCACCCTGGTAGAACATTTCTCAGGGTAGTTCTCAGGTCATATCAAAAGTGGGAGTGCCCTTTAGAGCGTAGATTGTACAAAGGGACATGTCAGCATACAGGGTGTGTGAGAACAAGAGCCAGAATGAAAACGAGCTGCGACGGAAAAAGAGAGAAGAGAAAAAGGCGGAGTACATAAAAAGTGAGGGCAAAAAAAAGAGATGGGGAGAGTTAGAAAAAAAGACAGAAGGCAAGAAAAAAGAGACGAAGAGAAAGACGGAAATAAGAGACAGAGCAAAAAAAAAAAAAAGAAATGGAGAGAGTGTGGAGGAAGAAGAGAAGGAGATAGCATTATTTAAAATTATTTAACCCAGATGGTGCATGCTGTGAAAAAATATATTTTAAAAAGACATGAAAAAATAGCTAATTTTACATATCTCATCTTTCAAAAATTAGAATAGAGAGTGATCAAAAACTGATATGGATCATCATATTGTACCATTAAAAGATACGACTTGTCCCACAAATAAAAAACCCTCATTCTGCACCATTGACAAGGGAAAAAATGTTAGGGGTCTTTGAATATGGCAATACAGAAAAATATCCATTTTTTTTAAAAGTGTGAGAAAGTAGCAGAACATAAAAAATAATATAAATTTGCTATAGAAATAATCATACTGACCCGCAATGTTGCTGCAGTTCTGGGATCACTTCCTTTCTGGTGGTCTGGTGCAGGTTTTGTAGGTGTTTCTCCATCTTCTGACTCCGATGGGAGTGGTATTAGGGGAGACATGCTTGGCCTCACCTAGGGTAATTGTCAGGGCTATTTAGCCTAGCCTGCTGCTTAGCTCATTGCTGTTTAATTTTAGTCTTCCTTCGACTGTGATAGAAATCAGAGCTTTGTGCTGGATCTCCTATTTGCCTGAGTCATCTCTAAAGTACTGCACTTGTTATCATTTTCATCTTGTTTCCTGTTATTCCCCTATCTCACGTAGGGTCTACTAGTTTGGCATGCATGTGCTTATTTTAGATTTACAGATCCAGCGCATCTTGCCTGAATGTAACATATTAAACAGCCTACACTTACTTGGTGGGATATCTTCACTTATCTGCTATGGATCCCATTTAGGTTTTGGGTGGGCATCGTCATTTCCAGGTTCCAGTGGGCTCCCCAGGCGTGGGTTTTTTCCTTGCCTCCCTCCTCTGAAGCTTTGTGCTCGGTGGATAGTCTTTTCTCTGCACTAGGTTTAAAATGTGACAATCCTGATAGGATGTCACTGGCAGAGGGAAAACTCAGAGGTTTAAATCAGGGAGATCCTTCTATTTAGAATTTCTGCACTGAATTCTGTTGTTGGGCGACAGAAGCTTAGTGGAATAACGATGCTTTACAAAACCAGTTTTATTGTGGTCTGGCTAATAAAATGAAAGACTTATTGGTTGCTTATCCAGTTCTTCACAATCTTGAGGATGCAATGTCTTTAGCCATTAGAGTTGGTAGATAGGTTAGAGAAAGACACAATGAGTTTTCCTCTACTTTAACGTTCTGATGGGGAGGAACCCATGCAACTGGGTTTATTAGCTGGCAATATCAGGAGAGAGAAGAAGGTTCAGTTTAGAGGACGGTGCTTTTTCTGTAATCATACTGGACATTTTGTTCAGAATGGTCTTTGCCAATAGGTCTCTGACGGAAAACTAGGTGGCCTGGAGGTTAGAGGGAAGTTCCCTCCAGGCCCTCAGATTGTTTGGATGTCGTCCTCCAGGCTGGTTCTTCCCACGGAGATCCTTCTTGGGGGGTGATAGTGATCTGATCACAGTCTATTTGCATTGTGGAGCTGGTGTTGACTTAATCCATCATGAAACGGTTAAATACTTAGGGTTAGAGGTAAAACCTCTGGATTCACCTGTGTCCACCATCGACATCTCTCCATTATCACAGAAGTGTTTGAAGTTCTGTGTTCCAGATGTTTGTCTAAAGATTGGATTATTTCATACTGAGACTATCTTTCTATATGTCATGAAATCCCTCCCAATGCAGGTTGTCTTAAGGCCCATTTAGACAGACCGTTTATCGCTCAAAAATCGTTGTGTCTAACTGCACTGACATCGTTCAGTTTTCGTTAAGCCGTCCCACATCGTTGTCTTTCAGCATGCTTATCAGGAATTCACAGCGGGATACAGCTGATACTATTGTTTCAGCTGTATTTCGCTCCCTGAATACAGGCTGGGTATAAAGAACAGAGCTGTCCAGTTGTGTTCTCCATACCCCACTCGGAGTGCTTGGTTGTATAAAACCCACGCGCTCCGTGCAGAGAACAGCTGGATGCAGAAGACAAGCGGCCTCGCTTGTCTTCTGCATCCCCTGCTCGAGCGATCACCTTGTGGCATAAATAGATACGACGATCGTTGTGTCTAAATGGCCCTTTAGGTTTGCCTTGGTTGCATTTGCATAAACCTGTGGTGGATTGGGAGAAGGGGGACATCTCTAAATTGAGTCCTTACTGTATTTTTTGTTGTTTATTTGTAAAAGTATCTTCCATGCAAGTTGATGAATTTCCTGAATATATTGCGGATTTCTCTGATGTCTTTGCTCAGGAGGGGACAGACAAGTTACGACCTCACGGAGAGGGAGATTGCTCTGTGGAAATTATCCCAGACTGTAGGGTCAAGAAAAAGGATTGGGGTTTACAGCCCTGTCTTGATTTCAGAGAGCTAAATAAAACCACCAAGCGTAATACTTACCCATTGCATCTCATTGCGGACCCGTTTTCTCAGTTGAATGGCGCCAACTAGTTCTTGAAGTTGGATTTATGAAGGGCATATAATTTGATTAGGATTAAGGAGAGGGATGAATGGAAAACTGCCTTTAACACCCCGAAGGGCATTATGAGAACCTGGTGATGCCTTTTGGTGTAACAAATGCCCCTACAGTTTTCCAGTCCATCATTATTGAGGTTCTTTATAAATTTATCGGCCACTTTGTACTGTTATATCCCGATGATATTGTTCTCTTTTAACAGATTTTGATTCGCACATTTCTCATGTTCGGCAAGTTCTTTAAGCATTGAATAATAATAATTTGTTTGATAAAAGGAAAGAGTGTGGTTTTTTTCTATGCAAGAGATCACATTTCTGAGACACGTTATTACCGCAAACAGGGGCATAACTTGAAGCTTCTGGGCCCAATGCAAAATCTGTAACAGGACCCCCAACTCTAATGCTTTATTCATAGTACTGGGCTCCCTATATGGAGAAGAAAGGCCTTATGGGCCCCCTAAGGCTCCTGGGCCCGGGTGCAACTGCATCCTCTATAGTTACGCCCCTGACCGCAAAGGGTTTCCAGATGAAATGGGAGAAGGTCAGGGCGGTGTAGGACTGGGTGCTACCTGAAAATGTGAAAGCCCTCCGAAGGTTTCTGGAGTTAGCCAATTACTATTGAACATTTATTAGAGGATTTTCGGTGGTGATTAAGCCTCTAATGTGACAAAGAAAGGTTGTTTTCCTTCTAGATGTCTCCAAGGGCATTACAATCTTTTCTTGCCTTAAAGAGATATTTTGCGATGGCTCTGGTTCTAATGCAACCAGACTCATGCAGATCTTTCGTGAAGGTTTATGCCTTCGAGGTTGGGGTTGGAGTGGTGCTTTCTCAGGGAACTACTACATTGCAAAATCTTCGTCCTTGTGCATTTTTTTAAAGTAAATTTACTACTGAGCAAAATTATGATATTGGTGACAGAGCTGTTGGCCATTAAGTGGGCTTTTGAAGAGTAGCGTCATCTCCTCAAAAGGGGCTCGACATAAGGTGACGGTTTTTATGGACCACAAAAGCCTGATCTACTTAGTGGCAGCTAAAAGACTCAATCCGAGACAGGCGCGGTGGTCATTATTTTTCTCGCGTTTCGACTTTATAGTTACATATCTTCCTGGCAGTATAAATGTAATGACCAATGCCCCTTCAAGGAATTTTTGTCCCAGTGTTTTCGGACAAACCTCCTGCGCCCAATCTTTCTGAGGGGTTGATTGGGTCAGCAGTTTCACTAGATTTGGAGGAACAGGTCCGTAAAGTGCAGGATTTAGCCCCATTCGAGCCTTCCGGCGTAAAACTTTTTGTTCACGTTTAGTTGAGACTACAGGTGCTATATGAAGTACATAGTTCCGTGTTAGCTGGTCATCCAGGGATTAATAATACCTGAAAATTACAAGAATCTTTTGGTGGCCATCATTACGACGAGATATATTCAGCTTTGACTCTTCTTGTGAGGTTTGTGCCAGAACAAAATTGCCTTGTAATCACCCTGCTGGGAGGTTGATGTCTTTGCCAATACCCGTTAAACCTTGGACTCATTTGTCTATGGACTTTATTACGGATTTGCTGCTTTCTGAGGGTAACACTGTCAACTGGGTTGTGGTTGATCGTTTTAGCAAGATGTGTCATTTTATGGCTCTTCCCAGTCTTCCTAATGCTAAAACCTTATTTTAGATGTTTCATTACTCATATTGTGAGATTACACGAGTTAGCAGCGAATATCGTTTGTGATCATGGGGTCCAGTTTGTTTCCAGATTCTGGTGTTTTACTTTCTTTCGGGTGGGAATTCAGCTCTCCTTTTCTTTGGCACACCATTCAGAGACTAATGGCCAGGCAGAGAGATGTAACCAGAGTCTGGAACAATACTCGCGGTGTTATGTCTCAGAGAATCAGGAGAATTGGTCGGGATTGTTGCCATTAGCTGAATTTGCACTGAACAATAGATCATTGGAATCTTCGGGAACGTCACCTTTCTTTTGTAATTTTGGGTTCCATCCACGTTTTGGTCTCTGTTCTAAAAATGTGTCCAATGTGTCAGAGGAGAATGAGTTCTCTTTTGACATCGAGGCAGTGTGGAAAAACATTCAGAAGAATTTTCGGAGGACAGTTCAAAATTTCAAGTGAGTGGCAAATAATAGGGGTTCTAAGGGAACTAATTTCTTGGTGGGAGACTTGGTTTGGTTCTCGACTAAAAACGTAAAACTCAAACAGTCCTTCAAGTTATGTCCACGTTTTTTCGGCCCTTTCGAAATCATTGAAAAAATTAATCCTGTATAGTTTTGTTTGGAGACCCCCAGTTTTGTGAAAATAACTAATTGTGTTTCATAAATCTCTTTTGAAAATGTTTGTTGTTTCAGGAAATGGTTCATCTACTCCTTCCCCTGTTCTGATTGATGGAAATTTTTAATTTGGGCCCCTTCTAAAAGGTGAGGTACTGTTGCAGCGGTTCTGGGATCGCTTACTTTCTGGTAGTCTGGTACAAGTTTTGTATGTGTTTCTCCACCTTCTGGCTCTGGTGGGAGTGGTATTAGGTGAGACATGCTTGGTCTCACCTGTGGGTAATTTGTCAGGGTTATTTAGCCTGGCCTTGTGCTTGACTTCATTGCTCTTTCATTTCCGTCTCCCTCTGACTGTGATAGGAGTCAGAGATGGGTGCTGGATCTCCTATTAGTCATCTCTAAGCTAAGTACTGTGCTTGTTATCATTTGCATCTTATTTCCTGTTATTCACCTATCTCACGTAGGGTCTACTAGTGGCCAAGTTACGTGGTCGGGTTCTTCCATGTCAGGGTGGGTTATCTGTGTATAGACAGGTCCCTTCTTTGGGAAAGGTTAATAAGGGACAAAGGTTTTTCCTTTTTGCAGTTGGCTTTATTGTTTAGCACGGTTTGGTAGGCAGTAGCGCGAGTATTTCAGGTTTTCGGATGCAACGCGTCCTGTCTAGATGTAATACGCAGAATTTATTTAACATATTTTACTGCACAGTGAACACCATTCAACGCAAAGGAAACACTGAACGCATATAAAAGATCTTGAGAACCATAAGGTGTTCGCATGGAAAGTTAAAGAGAATATTATATAACTTCATTATACAAGGATTCATCCTGACCTGCTGACACATGTACTACTTAAAATATATTGACAACATTTTCCACCTGCTTCCTTCTACTTGAAACACATGGCCTGCATGCGGCCAGACCAAGCCCACTCACATTGGCCCGTGGCTGTGTAATACTGCTACTGCGAGTGGGTGTGGCCTTGCTGCATGTGGCCCACCAGTCTGTGTGTTGTCATCTAAGTGTACTCACTGATGTCCCTGCCTTGTGACTAGCCATAGATACCTGTAGAAGACTCAGTGGATCTGTGTGGCACTAGTATCACTGTTGGAGGACCACATTAAGTCTGCAAGATAAACTGTGTGATTTCAAGTTTTTGATGTTTTACATTTTTATCCAAGTATTTTTTATTTGTGTGTAATTTATCAGCATCTAGAGCAAATGTGAAGAATGAATGGGATAATTTATTTCTTTATTTCTAGAAGAACATGGGGATCTCAATGAGGACGTCATGATGGAGATTCACCAGACCCTCATATCAGCAGGTAAGAGTAGGCTTCATAAACTGGAGTTAGACTCTAGTAAGACATTCTAATTACATTGCCTTTCTCTCAAATTGTTCTAAAGGTGAAGAATTGGTTTCATGTCATGAGGAACATTCATTAGATACCTGCAGTCATGTACAACATCCATCCACTCATTCGAATGAGACATCCATTCTATGTGAAGGACAAGATCTCACCATTGGTGACAGTTGTAGCTTTCCAGATGATACAGAACAAGAGGAAACAGTCTTGTGTGATGGAGGAGATATCACAGCAAGTGAAATGTATATGTCTCTTCATATTAAAGAGGAATCAGTTTCCGACAAGGAGGAGGACCACCTCACGGACACGGATGTGCAAACACTAATGGAACATGCAGATTATATCTCTCTTCATATTAAGGAGGAATCCTTTTCTGGTGAAGAGGAAATTCTCACAGATTATTCCCAGGATCTGTGCCTTCGTATCAAGGAGGAATCCATCTCTTGTGACGAGGGACATGATACAGATGGCTTTTCATCCACAGTGCATGCTCAACAAGATCCATCCAGTCCCATGACAGAGAAGTTGGTTCGTTGTGAAGAACATCTTGCCGAACATCAGCCAGGGAATGCGAGTAAACGAAAACCGTTCAGATGTTCGGAGTGTGGTAAGTGTTTTCTGAAGAGCTCTTTTCTTTCTGTACATCTGCGAATCCACACAGGAGAGAAACGGTTTCAGTGTTCCGAGTGTGGAAAGCGTTTCTTGGACAGTTCTCATCTTGTTGTCCATCGAAGAATTCACACAGGAGAAAAACCTTATTCCTGTTCTCTGTGTGGCAAACATTTTCGGAGCAAGGGCCATCTTGTATCGCATGAAAGAGCGCACGCAGGAGACAAGCCGTATGCCTGTTCTGAATGTGGGAGGTGTTTTTTATGGAAGGGTCAGCTAGTGGTTCACCAGAGAACACACACTGGAGAGAAGCCCTTCCAGTGTCCTCAATGTGGAAGGAGGTTTATCGCAAAGGATAAGATGGAGAGGCATCAGAGAACACACACCAGAGATAAGTGCTTCATATGTTCCAGGTGTGGGAAAAACTGCAGGGATAAATCAGCCCTTTCTACACATGAAAAAATTCACTTGAAGGAGAAGCCAGTCATCTGCGGTGAATGTGGAAAGGGTTTTCTAACAAACACTCAACTTATACATCAAAGAATCCACACGGGGGAGAAGCCATTTCAGTGCTCGGATTGTGGAAAAGAATTTCCAGCAAGAAGCAACTTAAACAGACATTACAAGACCCACACGGGTGAGAAGAAGCACAAGTGTACTCATTGTGGGAAAGGTTTCACTGAGAAGTCATCGCTACTTGTGCACCAGAGAATTCACACAGGGGAGAAGCCATATGCCTGCTATGAATGTGGGCTGCCATTTTCTGACAAGAGGACACTAAAGACACATGAACTGAGCCACACAAAGGATCAGCGGCCCTATGTTTGCAATCGGTGTGGGAAAAGGTTTGCTCAGAAGTATAGCTTAAAAAGGCATCAAAGAGGCCACACAGGTGACAAATAATACCTACAGACTGTAGGAGGGTGCTCCGCGGCTACATCATCACTTGCACGACAAGAGAGTCAATTCTATGACTTGGTAAACCAAATCTAGACCTGTAATGAAAGAGCTTCACTTATTAATGCCCTAATTACAATACTAATAACACTTCCGTCTTCTTGATGCTTTTTCAAGGTTTCTTGAAAACTAGACTGAAGGAAGACGTTGAGTGGACGTAGGGCTCTTTCACACATGTGCGCTTTCATTGTGTTGACATTGAGGTTCCAGATCCGCATGCTGGACAGATCCCATGTGACGTCAGGCTTCCATTGTGTCCTCCATCGGTTTCCCAGATGACATAACACTGCATGCGGTGCCTTTTCATCCTGGACATTAATGGAGTCTCTAAATTGAACCTCTGATGCAGATGTTAACGAGCCCTTTCACTGCTAAGGAACTGCAGCCTAAACCTCCATTCACATGTTCCACATCTGATGTAGAAGTTTCTCCCATTTAAATGATGAGACTTTGCAGAAATCGATGTACATTCTGCAGAAACCACTCAAATTCAGATGCCTGGAAGGTCAACGTAAAGACGTACTCTTACTCATCATTACTGTGACACCTCCCTTACATTAACAAGAGCCGTCGCTGAGAATTAGCAGACTATGGTGGGTGTTACAATCAGTTAATCCTCATTTTAAGGATAGGCTAATAGTCAGAAATACTGGCCAGTGTTGAATGTAGATGATGCAGCTGTAAAAGCAAAGTGAGTCAGGTGGCGCTGCAGAGGTATTCTTCCATCTCCCTTATTTGCATATTTCCCAGAGGAGCATGGATGCCTTATAAGTCTGCTCACACATCTAGGTGCTCTCCTTAAGGAGAAAGGATACCATTCCTGACTCAAGTGAAGGAGAGAATGCTGCATTCCCTCTGTAGTCATTGCCCTTCCCCATGCGCACGCAATAAAGAATGTCTTACATGCATGGGGATTTGTTGGCACGCAGCGGTACACAATGCATTGCGCGCTCTCCACGCGGGAGATACATGTGTGTTAAATGCTCATGTGAGAGCCAGAACTCAGCAGGTAGTAGTTACATGTAGTAGATGCCCAGGTGTTTAGCTGGTCTGTATGGAATAAGACTTCCTAGTATCTCCTCCACGACTGTAAACCGGATCGCGGGGATCTGAAGCATCGTTCAGCGTGACTGCCGGCAATGGCGAATGAATCTGTTTGTTGTTCGTGTCGTGCAGGCATAAAAATTAAATGATGATCGGCCTCTTAAAACAGACAGTTGCTCATCTACCTACAACTGCTTGCTTACTGTGAATTGAGGCGAGTGGCCTGAATGATCCCCGGCTGCCCAGTCTCCATTCACTGATCGATGATCGCTGTGAAAGCCGCTGTTACAGACAGCTGTTGGGTGCAGCATGTAAAAGAGCCCCAAGCTCCTGTAGTGGTGATCAATGTGAGACAGAAGAGTGATATGGGAGGTGGGCGTTATACACTACCGTTCAAAAGTTTGGGGTCACCCAAACAATTTTGTGTTTTCCATGAAAAGTCACACTTATTCACCACCATGCGTTGTGAAATGAATAGAAAATAGAGCCAAGACATTGACAAGGTTAGAAATAATGATTTGTATGTGAAATAACATTGTTTTTACATCAAACTTTGCTTTCGTCAAAGAATCCTCCTTTTGCAGCAATTACAGCATTGCACACCTTTGACATTCTAGCTGTTAATTTGTTGAAGTAAGCTTGTGAAATTGCACCCCACGCTTCGAGAAGCATCTCCCACAAGTTGGATTGGTTGGATGGGCACTTCTGGCGTACCATACGGTCAAGCTGCTCCCACAACAGCTCAATGGGGTTCAGATCTGGTGACTGCGCTGGCCACTCCATTACCCATAGAATACCAGCTGCCTGCTTCTGCTGTAAATAGTTCTTGCACCATTTGGAGGTGTGTTTAGGGTCATTGTCCTGTTGTAGGATGAAATTGGTTCCAATCAAGCGCTGTCCACTGGGTATGGCATGGCGTTGCAAAATGGAGTGATAGCCTTCCTTATTCAGAATCCCTTTTACCCTGTACAAATCTCCCACCTTACCAGCACCAAAGCTACCCCAGACCATCACATTACCTCCACCATGCTTAACAGATGGCGTCAGGCATTCTTCCAGCATCTTTTCATTTGTTCTGCGTCTCACAAACGTTCTTCTTTGTGATCCAAACACCTCAAACTTGGATTCATCCGTCCACAACACTTTTTTCCAGTCTTCCTCTGTCCAATGTCTGTGTTCTTTTGCCCATCTTAATCTTTTTCTTTTATTGGCCAGTCTCAGATATGGCTTTTTCTTTGCCACTCTGCCCTGAAGCCCAAAATCCCGCAGCCGACTCTTCACTGTAGATGTTGACACTGGTGTTTTGCGGGTACTATTTAATGAAGATGCCAGTTGGGTACCTGTGAGGCGTCTGTTTCTCAAACTAGAGACTCTAATGTGCTTATCTTCTTGCTTAGTTGTGCAACGCGGCCTCCCACTTCTTTTTCTACTCTGGTTAGAGCCTGTTTGTGCTGTCCTCTGAAGGGAGTAGTACACACCGTTGTAGGAAATCTTCAATTTCCTAGCAATTTCTCGCATGGAATAGCCTTCATTTCTAAGAACAAGAATAGACTGGCGAGTTTCAGATGAAAGTTCTCTTTTTCTGGCCATTTTGAGCGTTTAATTGACCCCACAAATGTGATGCTCCAGAAACTCAATCTGCTCACAGGAAGGTCAGTTTTGTAGGTTCTGTAACGAGCTAGACTGTTTTCAGATGTGTGAACATGATTGCACAAGGGTTTTCTAATCATCAATTAGCCTTCTGAGCCAATGAGCAAACACATTGTACCATTAGAACACTGGAGTGATAGTTGCTGGAAATGGGCCTCTATTCACCTTTGTAGATATTGCACAAAAAACCAGGTATTTGCAGCTAGAATAGTCATTTACCACATTAGCAATGTATAGAGTGCATTTGTTTAAAGTTAGGGCTAGTTTAAAGTTATCTTCATTGAAAAGTACAGTGCTTTTCCTTCAAAAATAAGGACATTTCAATGTGACCCCAAACTTTTGAACGGTAGTGTTTATGACATGGTAGAGCAGTGCAGCAGACGTCCTGGTGGTGTCGGCCGTTCACAACACAAATACTCATTATGGATAGAACTGGCAGAATGAACTGGCCAATCAGACAGAGGCGGGAAGACGCATCTCTTGTAGCCCTCGTCCCCAAGGAGAGTGCAGCCCCTTTGGTGATGTACAGGGAGCTGTCTTGGTGTATTTAAACATGTTTTGGCGGTTTTACAGAGCAGACCCCAATAATAGTACCCCACAATGCAATGCAGCCCCCCAACCAGCTGTACAAGACTCTCCCAACTATTAGTAAGTAGAATGCAGACCTCTGCTTCAGGGCGCCCCACAGATTATTACCCACGCCTGCCCTGTAACGGGCTTATGCCGTGTTCTCACCACACTTGTGGCGCAGTGCCTCGGTCTCTGGACGGGTCCCCTCACGCCATGATGAACACGGTTGTCGGCTGTTGTGTGATATATGTGGTATAACTCGGAGGGTCACTCAGCGTTGTACTTTATCCAGGCCTCTTTATCTCATTTACAATAAAGGGTAAAGATCAGCCGCACCCCTTTAATTCACAAATCTAAGGATATATTCACACATTGGCGCAGCAGTGAATTAAACCCCTTGTTTCCAATGGGTTCGTTGATATAAGCCCATTTTACCTGAACATTTCATTTGCCAAAATAATATTTTTCTGCACTTTTGCACACGAAATTAACACAAATTGAACTAATTAATTTAATTGTCCATTTAAATAAATGGTAGCATGCCTCCGTGTTACACTGAGTGCTCAAAAAGTACTGTAAAACACCCATCGGTGCGCGCAAATACGCATACGCCTGTGTGAAGCCGGCCTTAGAAGGGCACCTCTGCCTTGTGTTGTGCTCCACTCTATGTTGTAATAGGCGTTTAGTTTGGGAGGTGGACAGTATGGAACGGCCACCATGTTAACTAAATGGAAAGGGGCCGGGGGAGAGCGAGAACTGAAACCTCCTGCAGACGCCCTGCTGTGAGCCAGCGATACTAGCTCCCCTGCAGCAGCACAGGAGCGTGTATTTGCAGGGACGAGTGTCTGGCATCGTTTGCCCGACATTCGTCGTGTCTAAATGGGCCTTAAGATGCTTGGTGAAACCTCAAACAAATCTGCCGTGTGTGTATGTGTATGTATATATATATATATATATATATATATATATATATACATATATATATATACATATATATATATATACACACACACACACACACACACACACACACACACACACACACACACACAGTTCAGATTAGAATGGAATTTGATTACTTAACTAAAGCAACCAGTGTCAGGCTGCTGCTGCCAAGGCCAATTGGGTCATGGGGGGCATCAGGAGAGGTCTAGGGGTATAATAACTGGAATGGGCGGACTGCAACACCCAGAGAGGTTATCAAAACTGACGGTATTTAGTTTTGAATAAAACACGGCTGAGGGTCTACCTAATAACTATGTATAATATACCAGGGGTCAGTAAAAAGATCTCTCCCATCACCTATTATACTCAGGACTGTAACAAGGGGGCGCTCTAATAACTATGTATAATATATCAGAGGTCAGTACAGAGATCTCGCCCATCATCTATTATACCCAGGACTGTACCAAGGGAGCGCTGTAATAACTATGTATAGATATATCAAAGGTCAGTACAGAGATCTCTCCCATCACCTATTATACCCAGGACTGTAACAAGGGGGCGCTCTAATAACTATGTATAAATATATCAGGGGACAGTACAGAGATCTCTCCAATCGTTTATTACACCCAGGACTGTAACAAGGGAGCGCTCTAATAACTATGTATAGATATATCAGGGGTCAGTACAGAGATCTCTCCTATCATCTGTTATACCTGTAGAACAGTAAGAAGGAGGCGCTCTAATAACTATGTATAGATATATCAAAGGTCAGTACAGAGATCTCTCCAATCATCCATTATACCCAGGACTGTAACAAGGGGGCGCTCTAAGAACTATGTATAATATATCAGGGGTCAGTACACAGATCTCTCCCATCATCTTTTATACCCAGGACTGTAACAAGGGAGCGCACTAATAACTAGGTATAGATATATCAGGGGTCAGTACAGAGATCTCGCCCATCATCTATTATACCCAGGACTATAACAAGGAGGCGCTCTAATAACTATGTATAATATACCAGGAGTCAGTACAGAGATCTCTCCCATCACCTATTATACCCAGGACTGTAACAAGGGGGCGCTCTAATAACTATGTATAGATATATCAGGGACAGTACAGAGATCTCTCCAATCCCCCATTATACCCAGGACTGTAACAAGGGGGCGCTCTAATAACTATGTATAGATATATCAGGGGTCAGTACAGAGCTCTCCCATCATCTATTATACCCAGGACAGTAACAAGGGGGCGCTCTAATAACTATGTATAGATATATCAGGGACAGTACAGAGATCTCTCCAATCATCCATTATACCCAGGATTGTAACAAGGGGGCGCTCTAATAACTATGTATAGATATATCAGGGGTCAGTACAGAGATATCTTCCATCATCTATTATACCCAGGACTGTAACGAAGGGGCGCTCTAATTACCATGTACAGATATATCAGGGGTCAGTACAGAGATCTCTCCCATCATCTATTATACTCAGGAGTGTAACAAGGGGGCGCTCTAATAACTATGTATAGATATATCAGGGGTCAGTACAGAGATCTCTTCCATCATCTATTATACCCAGGACTGTAACAAGGGGGCGCTCTAAGAACTATGTATAAATATATATCAGGGGTCAGTATAGAGATCTCTCCCATCATCTTTTATACCCAGGAATGTAACAAGGGGGCGCTCTAATAACAATGTATAGATATATCAAGGGTTAGTACAGAGATCTCTACCATCATCTATTATACCCAGGACTGTAACAAGGGGGCGCTCTAATTATGTATAGATCATCAGGGGTCAGTACAGAGATCTCTTCCATCATCTATTATACCCAAGACTGTAACAAGGGGGCGCTCTAATAACTATGTGTAAATATATCAGGAGACAGTACAGAGATCTCTTCAATCGTTTATTATACCCAGGACTGTAACAAGGGGGCGCTCTAATAGCTATGTATAGATATATCAAGGGTTAGTACAGAGATCTCTACCATCATCTATTATACCCAGGACTGTAACAAGGGGGCATTCTAATAACTATGTATAATATATCAGGGGTCAGTACAGAGATCTTTCCCATCATCTATTATACCCAGGACTGTAACAAGGGGGCGCTCTAATAACTAGGTATAGATATATCAGGGGTCAGTACAGAAATCTCGCCCATCATCTATTATACTCAGGACTGTACCAAGGGGGCGCTCTAATAACTATGTATAATATACCAGGAGTCAGTACAGAGATCTCTCCAATCCCCCATTATACCCAGGACTGTAACAAGGGGGCGCTCTAATAACTATGTATAGATATATCAGGGGTCAGTACAGAGCTCTCCCATCATCTATTATACCCAGGACAGTAACAAGGGGGCGCTCTAATAACTATGTATAGATATATCAGGGACAGTACAGAGATCTCTCCAATCATCCATTATACCCAGGATTGTAACAAGGGGGCGCTCTAATAACTATGTATAGATATATCAGGGGTCAGTACAGAGATATCTTCCATCATCTATTATACCCAGGACTGTAACGAAGGGGCGCTCTAATTACCATGTACAGATATATCAGGGGTCAGTACAGAGATCTCTCCCATCATCTATTATACTCAGGAGTGTAACAAGGGGGCGCTCTAATAACTATGTATAGATATATCAGGGGTCAGTACAGAGATCTCTTCCATCATCTATTATACCCAGGACTGTAACAAGGGGGCGCTCTAAGAACTATGTATAAATATATCAGGGGACAGTACAGAGATCTCTCCAATCGTTTATTATACCCAGGACTGTAACAAGGGATCGCTCTAATAACTATGTATAGATATATCAGGGGTCAGTACAGAGATCTCTTCCATCATCTATTATACCCAAGACTGTAAAAAGGGGGCACTGTAATAACTATGTATAGATATATCAGGGGGCAATACAGAGATCTCTCCCATTATCTATTATACCCAAGACTGTAACAAGAGAGCGCTCTAATAACTATATACAGATATATCAGGGGACAATACAAAGATCTCTACCATCATCTATTATACTCAGGACTGTACCAAGGGGGCGCTCTAATAACTATGTATAGATATATCAGGGTAAGTACAGAGATCTCTCTCATCATCTATTATAGCCAGGACTGTAACAAGGGGGCGCTCTAATAACTATGTATAAATATATATCAGGGGTCAGTATAGAGATCTCTCCCATCATCTTTTATACCCAGGAATGTAACAAGGGGGCGCTCTAATAACAATGTATAGATATATCAAGGGTTAGTACAGAGATCTCTACCATCATCTATTATACCCAGGACTGTAACAAGGGGGCGCTCTAATTATGTATAGATCATCAGGGGTCAGTACAGAGATCTCTTCCATCATCTATTATACCCAAGACTGTAACAAGGGGGCGCTCTAATAACTATGTGTAAATATATCAGGAGACAGTACAGAGATCTCTTCAATCGTTTATTATACCCAGGACTGTAACAAGGGGGCGCTCTAATAGCTATGTATAGATATATCAAGGGTTAGTACAGAGATCTCTACCATCATCTATTATACCCAGGACTGTAACAAGGGGGCATTCTAATAACTATGTATAATATATCAGGGGTCAGTACAGAGATCTTTCCCATCATCTATTATACCCAGGACTGTAACAAGGGGGCGCTCTAATAACTAGGTATAGATATATCAGGGGTCAGTACAGAAATCTCGCCCATCATCTATTATACTCAGGACTGTACCAAGGGGGCGCTCTAATAACTATGTATAATATACCAGGAGTCAGTACAGAGATCTCTCCCATCATCTAGTATACCCAGGACTGTAACAAGGGGGCGCTCTAATAACTAGGTATAGATATATCAGGGGTCAGTACAGAGATCTGCCCCATCATCTAGTATACCCAGGACTGTAACAAGGGGGCGCTCTAATAACTAGGTATAGATATATCAGGGGTCAGTACAGAGATCTGCCCCATCATCTATTATACCCAGGACTGTAACAAGAGGGCGCTCTAATAACTAGGTATAGATATATCAGGGGTCAGTACAGAGATCTCTACCATCATCTATTATACCCAGGACTGTAACAAGGGGGCGTTCTAATAACTATGTATAATATATCAGGGGTCAGTACAGAGATCTCTCCCATCATCTATTATACCCAGGACTGTAACAAGGGGGCGCTCCAATAACTATGTATAAATATATATCAAGGGTCAGTATAGAGATCTCTCCCATCATCTTTTATACCCAGGAATGTAACAAGGGGGCGCTCTAATAACTATGTATAGATCATCAGGGGTCAGTACAGAGATCTCTACCATCATCTATTATACCCAGGACTGTAACAAGGGGGCGTTCTAATAACTATGTATAATATATCAGGGGTCAGTACAGAGATCTCTCCCATCATCTATTATACCCAGGACTGTAACAAGGAGGCGCTCTAATAACTAGGTATAGATATATCAGGGGTCAGTACAGAGATCTGCCCCTTCATCTGTTATACCCAGGACTGTAACAAGGGGGCGCTCTAATAACTAGGTATAGATATATCAGGGGTCAGTACAGAGATCTCTCAAATCATCCATTATGCCCAGGACTGTAACAAGGGGGCGCTCTAATAACTATGTATAATATATCAGGGGTCAGTACAGAGATCTCTCCCATCATCTATTATACCCAGGACTGTAACAAGAAGGCGCTCTAAGAACTATGTATAGATATATCAGGGGTCAGTACAGAGATCTCTCAAATCATCCATTATACCCAGGACTGTAACAAGGGGGCGGTCTAATAACTATGTATAAATATATCAGGGGACAATACAGAGATCTCTCCAATCGTTTATTATACCCAGGACTGTAACAAGGGAGCGCTCTAATAACTATGTATAGATATATCAGGGTACAGTACAGAGATCTGCCCCTTCATCTGTTATACCCAGGACTGTAACAAGGGGGCGCTCTAATAACTATGTATAATATATGAGGGGTCAGTACAGAGATCTTTCCCATCATCTATTATACCCAGGACTGTAACAAGGGGACGCTCTAATAACTAGATATAGATATATCAGGGGTCAGTACAGAGATCTCTCAAATCATCCATTATACCCAGGACTGTAACAAGGGGGCGCTCTAATAACTATGTATAATATATCAGGGGTCAGTACAGAGATCTCTCCCATCATCTATTATACCCTGGACTGTAACAAGAAGGCGCTCTAATAACTATGTATAGATATATCAGGGGTCAGTACAGAGATCTCTTCCATCATCTATTATACCCAGGACTGTAACAAGGGGGCGGTCTAATAACTATGTATAAATATATCAGGGGACAGTACAGAGATCTCTTCCATCATCTATTACACCCAAGACTGTAAAAAGGGGGCACTGTAATACCTATGTATAGATATATCAGGGGGCAGTACAGAGATCTCTCCCATTATCTATTACACCCAATACTGTAACAAGAGAGCGCTCTAATAACTATATACAGATATATGAGGGGTCAGTACAGAGATCTCTCCCATCATCTATTGTACCCAGGACTGTAACAAGGGGGCGCTCTAATAACTATGTATAGATATATCAGGGGTCAGTACAGAGATCTCTCCTATCATCTGTTATACCTGTAGAACAGTAAGAAGGAGGCGCTCTAATAACTATGTATAGATATATCAAGAGTCAGTACAGAGATCTCTCCCATCATCTTTTATACCCAGGACTGTAACAAAGGGGCGCTCTAATTACTATGTACAGATATATCAGGGGTCAGTACAGAGATCTCTCCCATCATCTTTTATCCCCAGGACTGTAACAAAGGGGCGCTCTAATTACTATGTACAGATATATCAGGGGTCAGTACAGAGATCTCTTCCATCATCTATTATACCCAAGACTGTAACAAGGGGGCGCTTTAATAACTATGTGTAAATATATCAGGAGACAGTACAGAGATCTCTTCAATCGTTTATTATACCCAGGACTGTAACAAGGGGGCGCTCTAATAGCTATGTATAGATATATCAAGGGTTAGTACAGAGATCTCTTTCATCATCTATTATACCCAGGACTGTAATAAGGGGGCACCGTAATAACTATGTATAGCCGTGATGGCGAACCTATGACACGCGTGTCAGCACTGACACACGTAGCCATAGTCGTGACACGCGGCCGCTCCCCCGTTAATGAATACTGGCAGGGGCCGTGACTCCCCTGCCGGTATTCATTAACCAGCACTACTAGCAGCGCTGATCCCGGCGCACACTGTGATGTCAGTGTGCACCAGGATCCTCCTCCCCCCGTCCCCCGACGTCTCCTACCTGTTGGTTCCTCGGGAGCGTACGGGGGAGAAGGCGTCCTGCAACACAGACTTCACAGTGTGCGCAGGAGATCATCGCTGCTGGAGGGCGCCGGGCACAGGAGGAACAGAGCATCCAAGCATCCACAAGGTAAGTACATGGGTCGGGGGGGGGGGCGTCCACTGTGAGGGGGCAGTCACCGCTGGGGGTCCGCTGTGGAGGGGCAGTCACCTGTGGAGTGCATTCACAGCTCTGGGGCCGCTGTGGGGGGCAGAAAATGCTGGGGGCCTCTGTGGGGGGCAAGTAATGCTGGGGGCCGCTGTGGGTGGCGCTGTCGCTGTTGGGGGGCCGCTGTGGGGGGGGAGTCACCTGTGGGGGGCATTCACCGCTGAGGGGACTCTGTGAGGGGGCAGTCACCACTGGGGGGCCGCTGTGGGGGGCAGTCACCGCTGTGGGGCCGCTGTGGGGGATCAGTTAATGCTGGGGGCCTGTGTGGGGGGCAAGTAATGCTGGGGGGCTGCTGTGGGGTGCGCTGTCGCTGCTGGGGGGCCGCTGTGGGGTGCACTGTCGCTGCGGGGGGCCGCTGTCGCTGCTGGGGGCTCATCATTACTGAGATAAGTGAGGGGGAATCAGCGGGAGTTGATGGCCTGTGCTATGGGTGTTTTGGGTTTATTAAATACAGTTATACATAACAAATATGTATAATTGTAATTTAAACTATAAATATCGCGAATTTATGGATTTTTTTCTCGAAGTGACACACCACTGAGTTATGCTCGGTTTTTTGGCGAATTTTGACACACTGAACTCAAAAGGTTGCCCATCACTGATGTATAGATATATCAGGGGGCAATACAGAGATCTCTCCCATTATCTATTATACCCAAGAGTGTAACAAGAGAGCGCTCTAATAACTATATACAGATATATCAGGGGACAATACAGAGATCTCTCTCATCATCTATTATACTCAGGACTGTACCAAGGGGGCGCTCTAATAACTATGTATAGATATATATCAAGGGTCAGTATAGAGACCTCTCCCATCATCTATTATACTCAGGACTGTACCAAGGGGGCGCTCTAATAACTATGTATAAATATATATCAAGGGTCAGTACAGAGATCTCTCCCATCATCTAGTATACCCAGGACTGTAACAAGGGGGCGCTCTAATAACTAGGTATAGATATATCAGGGGTCAGTACAAAGATCTGCCCCATCATCTATTATACCCAGGACTGTAACAAGGGGGCGCTCTAATAACTATGTATAAATATATATCAAGGGTCAGTATAGAGATCTCTCCCATCATCTTTTATACCCAGGAATGTAACAAGGGGGCGCTCTAATAACTATGTATAGATATATCAGGGGTCAGTACAGAGATCTCTCCCATCATCTATTATACCCAGGACTGTAACAAGGGGAGACTCTAATAACTATGTATAATATATCAGGGGTCAGTACAGAGATCTCTTCCATCATCTATTATACCCAAGACTGTAAAAAGGGGGCACTGTAATAACTATGTATAGATATATCAGGGGTCAGTACAGAGATCTCTCCCATTATCTATTACACCCAAGACTGTAACAAGAGAGCGCTCTAATGACTATATACAGATATATCAGGGGACAATACAGAGATCTCTACCATCATCTATTATACTCAGGACTGTACCAAGGGGGCGTTCTAATAACTAGGTATATCAGGGTTCAGTACAGAGATCTCTCCCATCATCTATTATACCCAGGACTGTAACAAGGGGGTGCTCTAATAACTATGTATAGATATATCAGGAGTCAGTACAGAGATCTCTCCCATCATCTATTATACCCAGGACTGTAACAAGGGGGCGCTCCAATAACTATGTATAAATATATATCAAGGGTCAGTATAGAGATATCTTCCATCATCTATTATACCCAGGACTGTAACAAGGGGGCGCTCTAACAACTACGTATAGATATATCGACCACAGTGTAGCCTGCGACCTGCTTACCATACGGAAGTGCGGCTGCACTATACATTACACACAGCTCCGCATTTGGTCTCACAGGGGGCGCTCACGGCCATGGTGTGCACATCAGGGGACGCATATTAGCCTTTTTCTCTCAAGCTCGGCCCGAACAACCAATCAGGTTGAATCACACAACCCAAACAACCAATCAGGATGCTGGAAGGGGGATGGATATCCGAGTAGCCCTCAGGGAGAAACATGTCCGTGTAAAGCGGACGGAACATTTAGTGGGCAACAGAGGGCGCTGTGCTCCTCACTTGTGTATTCTACACTGACACCTAGCGGTGGGACTCGTCACTGGTCCGCTTACACCGACCCCTAGGGGTGGGACTCTTCATCTCCTCGGCAGCTCCCGTCATTCCCCCCCCCCCCCCTCCGGCATATTCTGGTTTCTTCTGTCCACCTAGGAGTCATCACACCAGCCATGACATACATCAAGCCCCGCCTTCTTGATAACATGATACTGACATCATCAAAGGTCTTTCAGCCGCTAGTCTCAGGTTTGTTGTGGAATATAGTAATATGCCTCGTGTCTTGTGTCTGCTTGATACTAGAATGCAGAGAGGAGCTCCTCCCCCTGAGCTTCCAGACCTTTTTACAGGCTGCTACAGAGTCATGTGACCAGAGAATGTCACCTGACGTCAGACCTCCTTTCAGCAGCTCCACTCTAGTCTGTTTACCTGTCATTAGAGGAGGCTGCCATATTGCTCCCCTCTTGGCTGGTCCTTGGTGGGTATCCATGGGTGTATGCACTGTACTGTGCTTAAAGGGCACCAGCCGGCTTCTCCTGTTGGTCGCCCAGTAGTCCTCTGGCTCCAGGACCCTCCCCCGGTAGGAGCGCGGTCAGGTGACTCTTCGTTGCGTCTCGTTCACACCACTAAGTTCCACGGAAGAAAAGCTTTCGCTTTCTGACGTGCAGGTGAATTACTGACGTGGATTCACCATGAAGGAGCGCAGCCGCGTGACAACACACAGACCGAGGACATGAAGGCCATGGTTGTGCCGCCTCACTGCCCCCTTCAGGCTGTTGTACAGATTACACCTCTATCGCTCCCTGTGGATATAGTATTCTGGTCCAGACCCATAATAATAGGGTCTACAGTCAGTGCAGGGGGTGCAGGAACCACTGGGGGTCCGCTCAGCTCTCTGTGTCTCCTCCCCTCTATGGTCGGTACAGGGGGTGCTGGAACCACTGGGGGTCCGCTCAGCTCTCTGTGTCTCCTCTCTATGGTCGGTACAGGGGGTGCTGGAACCACCGGGGGTCCGCTCAGCTCTCCGTGTCTCCTCCTCTCTATGGTCGGTACAGGGGGTGCTGGAACCACCGGGGGTCCGCTCAGCTCTCCGTGTCTCCTCCTCTCTATGGTCGGTACAGGGGGTGCTGGAACCACTGGGGGTCCGCTCAGCTCTCTGTGTCTCCTCCTCTCTATGGTCGGTACAGGGGGTGCTGGAACCACCAGGGGTCCGCTCAGCTCTCTGTGTCTCCTCCTCTCTATAGTCGGTACAGGGGGTGCTGGAACCACTGGGGGTCCGCTCAGCTCTCTGTGTCTCCTCCTCTCTATGGTCGGTACAGGGGGTGCTGGAACCACTGGGGGTCCGCTCAGCTCTCAGCGTCTCCTCCCCTCTATGGTCGGTACAGGGGATGCTGGAACCACCGGGGGTCCGCTCAGCTCTCTGTGTCTCCTCCTCTCTATGGTCGGTGCAGGGGGTGCTGGAACCACTGGGGTCCGCTCAGCTCTCTGTGTCTCCTCTCTATGGTCGGTGCAGGGGGTGCTGGAACCACTGGGGGTCCGCTCAGCTCTCTGTGTCTCCTCCCCTCTATGGTCGGTACAGGGGATGCTGGAACCACCAAGGGTCCGCTCAGCTCTCTGTGTCTCCTCCTCTCTATGGTCGGTGCAGGGGGTGCTGGAACCACAGGGGGTCCGCTCAGCTCTGTGTCTCCTCCTCTCTATGGTCGGTACAGGGGGTGCTGGAACCACTGGGGGTCCGCTCAGCTCTCTGTGTCTCCTCCTCTCTATGGTCGGTGCAGGGGGTGCTGGAACCACCGGGGGTCCGCTCAGCTCTTTGTGTCTCCTCCTCTCTATAGTCGGTACAGGGGGTGCTGGAACCACTGGGGGTCCGCTCAGCTCTCTGTGTCTCCTCCTCCCTATGGTCGGTACAGGGGGTGCTGGAACCACTGGGGGTCCGCTCAGCTCTCTGTGTCTCCTCCTCTCTATGGTCGGTGCAGGGGGTGCTGGAACCACCGGGGGTCCGCTCAGCTCTCTGTGTCTCCTCCTCTCTATAGTCGGTACAGGGGGTGCTGGAACCACTGGGGGTCCGCTCAGCTCTCTGTGTCTCCTCTCTATGGTCGGTACAGGGGGTGCAGGAACCACCGGGGGTCCGCTCAGCTCTCCGTGTCTCCTCCTCTCTATGGTCGGTACAGGGGGTGCTGGAACCACTGGGGGTCCGCTCAGCTCTCTGTGTCTCCTCCTCTCTATGGTCGGTACAGGGGGTGCAGGAACCACCGGGGGTCCGCTCAGCTCTCCGTGTCTCCTCCTCTCTATGGTCGGTACAGGGGGTGCTGGAACCACTGGGGGTCCGCTCAGCTCTCTGTGTCTCCTCCTCTCTATGGTCGGTACAGGGGGTGCTGGAAGCACTGGGGGTCCGCTCAGCTCTCTGTCTCCTCCTCTCTATGGTCGGTACAGGGGGTGCTGGAAGCACTGGGGGTCTGCTCAGCTCTCTGTGTCTCCTCCTCTCTATGGTCAGTGCAGGGGGTGCTGGAACCACTGGGGGTCCGCTCAGCTCTCAGCGTCTCCTCCCCTCTATGGTCGGTACAGGGGATGCTGGAACCACCGGGGGTCCGCTCAGCTCTCTGTGTCTCCTCCTCTCTATGGTCGGTACAGGGGGTGCTGGAAGCACTGGGGGGCTGCTCAGCTCTCTGTGTCTCCTCCTCTCTATGGTCAGTGCAGGGGGTGCTAGAACCACTGGGGGGCTGCTCAGCTCTCTGTGTCTCCTCCTCCTTATGGTCGGTACAGGGGGTGCTGGAACCACTGGGGGTCCGCTCAGCTCTCTGTGTCTCCTCCTCTCTATGGTCAGTGCAGGGGGTGCTGGAACCACTGGGGGTCCGCTCAGCTCTCAGCGTCTCCTCCCCTCTATGGTCGGTACAGGGGATGCTGGAACCACCGGGGGTCCGCTCAGCTCTCTGT
The DNA here is from genome assembly GCF_035609145.1 of Eleutherodactylus coqui. Classification (NCBI taxonomy): domain Eukaryota; kingdom Metazoa; phylum Chordata; class Amphibia; order Anura; family Eleutherodactylidae; genus Eleutherodactylus; species Eleutherodactylus coqui. The sequence continues at coordinate 123,235,211 of NC_089849.1, forward strand.
GTCTCCTCCTCTCTATGGTCGGTACAGGGGGTGCTGGAAGCACTGGGGGTCCGCTCAGCTCTCTGTGTCTCCTCCTCTCTATGGTCGGTGCAGGGGGTGCTGGAAGCACTGGGGGTCTGCTCAGCTCTCTGTGTCTCCTCCTCTCTATGGTCGGTGCAGGGGGTGCTGGAACCACTGGGGGTCCGCTCAGCTCTCTGTGTCTCCTCCTCTCTATGGTCGGTACAGGGGGTGCTGGAACCACTGGGGGTCCGCTCAGCTCTCTGTGTCTCCTCCTCTCTATGGTTGGTACAGTCTATGTACCCAAAAGTGGCACCGATAAAAACCACAGTTCGGCACACAAAAAACAAGCCCTTATACGGCTGCGTCGACGGAAAAGTAAAAAAAGTTATGGCTTTTTAAAAATGGAGATGAAAATCCGCCAAAAATCGTTGCGACCTCAAGCCCGAAATAGGCCATGTCCTTAAGGGGTTAAAGCCACTCAGTCACCTACTTGTAGCTGTATAAGCTAAGCTCATGGGCTGACAGTAGGTGACCCACTGAGTCTGGGGATGGAAGTGTTATACTTACCTTCCCCATCATTCCCTGCTGTCAGCGCTGGAAGTGGGGCTGTTAAGTAGTCCGCCCATCCTAAGATAAGTATAACCTACATCCCCGCACTTAGCAGATCACTTACATTAACCCTTTCCAATCCTCTTTCTGATGACTGAAGACATTATAATTTAAGGCTGTACAGCTCCGATGTTGCAAGATGCCCGTCTGGGTTCTCTTACTGTAGATTGCCAGCCTCTCTGCTATCAGAGCCTATCCATTGTGTCACCTCATGCAGTACTGGCTTTAGCCAGCAGATAGCGCTGCTGTATAACGGCAGAAAAAGAGTAAGCCCCTTAAGAAAACCAGGATACAAAGTGGATTGGAAAGGGTTAAGCTTAACTAATAAGGCTAGAAGCAGAACTCTGCTCAAAACATTTAGGCTTGACTTTGGTTAAGTGTCAGAATCCCACCCAAGTTCAAAAGATCCCATCAAAATTGGTAGCCTCGGCTCATGTCTCGGGGGTTGTCTGTTTGTGGGGGAGTACATTGCCCCTGTAGCTGTTGGCTTGTTATCTGTCTTTACAGTTCTGCCAGTATACATACATACATACATACATACTAGTTTTTGCTTCTTGGTGCCCTAAAGAGCAGAGGAGATAATGGCAGCGAGCGCGGCACCACGGTTGGGCAGGAGAGGTGCCCGGGATGAACTGCTGGAAGCAGAAAAACTATTGCAGCTCACTCTTACTTTGAGCATTGGGAGTATTACATTTCTGGGGCACAACGTGAGCATTATTACAGTGCGGGGACACGGATGGGAATTATTACTATGGGGGGCATAAAGAAGTGATATTACAGTGGGGGGGGGGGGCTCAAAGGAGGCACTATTTCTTGTGATTAATATGAGGAATTATTACTGTGTGCCAGTATTGTGGGGAGCAATGGGGGTAACAACAGGATGGAGAGAGTATGCAGAACTGGGTCGTAGCTTTAAAGGGGTTCTGACATAAAAAAAAAAATTTACTCACCTTGCCTGGCCAGGACCGATCGCCAGGCATGTCCCCTCCAGCCGGCATCTTTTTCTGTGGCTTGTAGAAGCAGAGCAGGCGCGGTCAAAATGACCGCTTCCTGCTCTGCTCCGTCCGTCCGTCAGCCACTTCCAGGTCGTCATCCCGACGGCCCCATTACATATGGAGTATACCAAATTATACGTGGCTTTAGGGTGAGACCACTGCCTGGAGGACTTTTCGTCCATAGCCTAGGTCTTTGTCCGACTGGACGTTAACCCTATAGTGTCTGATTAATGTATGTATACTAGACCAGGTGGCTGCTTTGCAAATTTGCTCGGCAGACGCCTGGCCTTTTTCTACCCAAGAGGAGGAGAGAGAGCGTGTGGAGTGGGCTCTAATTTTCCCCGGGGGATCGAGGCCCCTGGCTTTATATGTCTCTTGGATGGCAGTCTTGATCCATCTCGCAATGGTGCCCTTAGATGCCGTCTTTCCTTTTGCCGGCCCCTGAAATTGGATAAAGAGGTTGTTATTTTTACGGAAAGAGTGGGTAGCCTCTAGATACGCTAGAACGGCTCTCCTAACATCTAGGCTGTGACATTCTCGTTCTCTATCATTGCGGGGATTTTGACAGAAGGAGGGCAGAGTGATCGTCTGCTCCCTATGGAACTTCGACACTACCTTCGGTAGGAAGGCTGGGTCCAGTTTAAAAGTAATTCTGTTATCTTGTATTACCATGTATGGTTCAATACAGTATAAAGCTTGTAGTTCTACTCTCCGGGCCGAAGTTATAGCGACTAAAAGGGTAACTTTTAGTGTGAGTAATCTTAGGGGGAGTTGGGAGAGGGGTTCAAAGGGGGGGTTGGCAAAAACTATTCAAGACTAGGTTTAAGTCCCAGGTAGGGAAAGTTTCCCTAATAAAAGGGCGAAGCCTATCAGCCCCTTTGAGGAATCTACGCACCCAGCGGTGTTCTGCCAAAGGAAAGTCTAGGTAAGACCCCAGTGCTGCTGTATGAACTTTAAGGGTTCTTGGGCTAAGGCTTTTCTCTAGGCCTGCCTGCAAAAATTCCAGGATTGCGGGTATGTCGATCTCTGGAATTTTGCTTGGATCTATTTTGCAGAAGTCTGCGAACTTCCTCCATATCCTATCATAGATGGCTGTAGTGATAGGTTTACGGCTCTTTGTCAGGGTGGTAATTACTTTATGGGAAAGTCCCTTCCATCGCAGTATCATGCTTTCGGCATCCATGCCGCTAGTTTCAATTTTCCGACTCCCGGGTATGTTAGCAGGCCCTGGAGAAGGAGATCTTCCACGGCCGGTAGTAGAAGTGGACCCTGAATAGTCAGGGCTTTTAGTAAGGGATACCAGGGCCTTTTGTCCCACATGGGGGCAACTAGGATGACTCACCTCCGGCTGGTCTGGATTTTCCTGAGGGTGTGGGGGAATCAGTGGGAAAGTCGTAGGCTAGGCCCATGTCCCAGCTTTGGGACAGGGCATCTACTCCGCACGGGTTGTCTCCTGGATTTAGCGAGTAAAAGTCCCGGCACTTTGTATTTCCCCTCGTGGCGAACAGGTCTATCTGCGGTTCTCCCCACTGGCAGATTAGTTGGTCGAAGACTTGCTGGTTCAGCCCCCATTCTCCCGGAAGGACGCTCTGTCTGCTCAGGAAGTCGGCAACGACGTTTGTGGACCCTTTTAGATGGATCGCTGAGAGGGACAGCACGTTGGACTCCGCCCAGCGGAGTATCTTTGCCGCCAGTTGTTGAAGGTGTGGGTGTCGCGTTCCCCCCTGGTGACGAACAAACGACAGAGCTGTCATATATTATCAGTCAGAATTTTAACATGCCTTCCTCTTAAAAGGGGTTCTGCTGCCTGAAGGGTCTCCCAGATTGCTCTTAATTCTCTATAATTTGATGAGCACTTTGCTACTTGGGAGTCCCAGGTTCCCTGTAGATTTAGGTCGGCTACTTGCGCTCCCCATCCTGTTTTGCTGGCATCTGTTGTGACAGGTACAGCGGGTTCTCGCGACCAGGTGGTACCTTTGCTTAGGTTCCTCTGTGAGGTCCACCAGAGTAGGGACTCTTTGACTTGGATGGACAGGCTCACCTTCTTATCCAGGGAGGTCTGCCGTTTGTCCCACCTGGCAAGGATGAACCCTTGTAGTTGCCAAGTATGGGCTTGTGCCTATGGTACTATCTGTATGCAGGCTGTTAGAATACCGAGCACCTTCATTGTTTCTCTGATAGATACCGTAGTAGCCTGACAGAGGGAGGTTACTGCTTGGATAAGGTCTTCCTTCCTAGATGATGGAAGTCGAGATTCCTGGATGTGGGAGTCTAATAATACACCCAGGTATACCTTCTGTGTACCTGGGTTCAGGTCGGACTTCTGTTCGTTGACTATTCACCCTAAATTGTTTAGGGTAGACAGGACAATGGATAGGTCTGCGCGTATGGCCTTTTCCGTTCTTGACACCAACAAGAAATCATCCAGATATGGAAAAATAAGGATTTGGTTCCGTCTGAAATAGGCTACCATCTCTATTATTATTTTTGTGAAAACCCGAGGAGCGGTCAAGATTCCAAACGGTAGGGCCGTAAACTGATAGTGGTGAATTTCGTCACCCTCCCGCAGGGCGAATCTCAAGTATTTGTGATGGACTGCAGCTATTGGGACGTGGTAGTATGAGTCTTTGAGATCTATAGTGCACATTACACTATCAGGGTCTATTAGTGAGATGATAGACCTCACCGTTTCCATCTTAAATTTTTTATATGAAATAAACTTATTTAGGGCCCTGAGATTAAAGATACTCCTAATAGAACCGTTTGGTTTTTTTTATTAGAAACAGGGGGGGGGGGGGGAATAGAATTCCTCACCCCTTTCATGATCAGGGACCTGTGCAATGACCCCTAAGTCCTTGAGTTCCTGTACGCCTTTTATGAGGTTCCCTTGTTCTTGTAGGGACCCAGGGGAGGTTATGAGGAATCTCCTAGGGGGTAGAGAGTGGAATTCAATTCGGTACCCTGCTTCAATTATTTGGAGTACCCAGGGGTTAGATGTTATCCCCTGCCACTGACTTAGATAGCCCGCTAATCTACCCCCTGTTTGTTCAGGGGAGGGTTGAGCTTCCTTACCCCGACCTCCCTTGGGGTACGACCATCTTCCAGTCTTCCCTTTCCCTTTGACTTGAGGAGGTGGCTGCCGTGTCCTTCTCGGAAAGGATGGTTTTCTGTAAGGCTGTCTATCGAGAAGGGTCTTGCTCTTGTTGCCGACTTTCTCCAGGATCTTGTCCAAGACGGGCCCAAACATGTATTCCCCTTGGAATGGGATGGCGCAGAGTTTGTTTTTTGATGTTACGTCTGCGGCCCATGTCTTTAGCCATAATGCCCTTCTTGCTGTATTGCTAAGGACCCCGGTTTTTGCGCCATATCTCACGGTCTCCGCTGATGCGCCGGCCAGAAAAGCGGTAGCCATTTTTAGGAGGGGAAGACAACTGGCTAACTTCTCTCTAGGGGCCCGATCTTTAATGGAGGTTTCCAGTCTGTTTAGCTATAGGACCATGGATCTGGCCACAGAAGTTGATGCTATGCTGGCCTCGACGGTAAAGGATGTTGCTTCCCAGGCCTTCCTCATCAATCCGTCGATCTTTTTATCCATTGGATCAGAGAGTTGCGAGGCGTTTTCAAAAGGGCAAGAGGGTTTTCTTGGCTACCTTTGCGATTTGTATATCGACCTTTGGGGGTCTCTCTGTATAGGCGGACGTTCTCAGGAGAAAACGCCTCTTCTCAGGCTCCTGCCATTCATCTGCAATCACCTGTTGCAGGGTCTGGTTGACCGGGAACATGGTCTTTCTCCTTGACCAGAGGCCGCCAAACATTTCGTCCTGGATTGTCCTGGGCTGGTGATCCTCTTCTATCTGCATTGTCTCCCTCACTGCCTTGATGAGGTCTGCAATGTTGTTTGAGGAGAAATAGTATTTTTTCTCATCCTCTATTAGTACTTGCGGGTCCTCTAGTTCTCCTTCTGACAGGAGTTCCAGGGATTCACTGGAAATTGAGCTCGCCGATTCGGTTTGTCTTGGTCTTTTAGGGACCCGTGATGGACCTGGCTGAGCCTGGGGGAAGGACGCCATGGAGGCCTGTAATTCTTCCCTGATCATACAGTGGATGTCAGATTTAAACGCCGCTTTTTCCTCTGCTAATATTTTTCCTGCGCATTCCTCGCATAGGGGCTTTTTATAATTTTCCTCGAGCTTTTTGCTGCAGAGGACACATTTTTTAGACTTTTTTCTGGGGTCCGTCTTAGTCTTCATACCTTCCTTATCCATCTAACCCATACAAAAAAATGGGGGAGAGAAAAAGGGGAACATATATGCATCCGATCCAGTACAAGTGGCAATTTGCGCATTCCATTTTTTGACATATAGCCTAGTCACGGTTTGTAGGGTCTCTGTTTCTCCCTCTCGTGCTGAGCTGTCACGAGTAGACATGCTTTTTGGCACTTCTGGCAGTCAGCAGGATACCTCCATGGAGCAGAGCCTGCTTATATAGGGAGAATTTTCAAATTTGGCGCCATTTCCGGGTTCCCTGCCGGTAGCCACGCCCCCCTACGTTGAACGCGTGACGTCACCACGCCGGATGAAGTCACCGCTATGCGCGCTGAGGATCCAGGAGCTTCAGGGAACACCTGAACATGCGGACCGTGCGAGGGAGACCCACGCTGCTGAGGCGACTTACGGCTCCTTCGGCGGCGCAGGTCGGGGATGCAGGGACTACAGCAGTATGCAGCCCCGACCTCTACCCTCCACGGGGATCGCACAGCGTGCGGTAAGTTTTTTCTCCGAAGATTCGCATGGAGTTCTCTGATTCATCTGGCCACCGTAGGGACAGGAAGACACTAAAGCATGGTGGAAAGGGAGGTGCTTTAAACTCTCCTCCTGTCCCTACTGAGGTCAGAGGGTAACCTCCATATGTAATGGGGCTGTCAGGATGACGACCTGGAAATTCTTGTTTTATGAAGAAAATGAAAAAATTATTTGTGTCACTAGATTCTAAAAGCCATCTTATTTTTCCGTCAATATAGCCTTTGTAGGGGGTGGAAACAAAGAGCAAATCCATCATTTTTGCTTCCTGCTAAGCGGTTTCTCTCAGAAAGTAGATGGAACATCAACTGATCTTTCCTGTGCTATTGGGGGAATAAAATAATGAAGGCTATCTGTAAGCAGAGAGATGGTGAGGGAATACATAGGTAACGTATAGGAGTCCAAGTCTCCAGGTCCAGGTGAATTAGATCCTAGGATACTAAAGGAATCAGCGGAGGTAATTGCTGAACCACTCGCTGGAATCTGTGAAAATTCCTGGAGAACAGAAGTCGCAGAAGATTGGAAAAAGGGCAAATGTTGTCCCCATCTTCAAAAAAAGAAGGTGGATCCAGGAAACTACAGGCCTGTGAGCCTGACTTCTATACCGGGAAAGATCTTTGAACAAATTATTAAGCAGCATGTATGCAAGTACTTGGATGAGAATGGAGTAATTAACCAGAGCCAGCATGGGGTTGTAACAAACAAGTCATACCAGACTAATCTAATTTCCTTCTATAACAGAATCACCGACTGGGTTGATCAGGGAAATATGGTGTATATAGTATATCTTGACTTTAGTAAAGTATCTTATACCATACTTATGGGAAAAAAATGCCCAAATATTGGATTGACAAGGCAACTGTTAGGTGGATTCACAACTGGCTGAGTGATCGTACTCAAAGAGTGGTCATACATGGCTGCATATGCAAGTGGAAGAATGTATCAAGTGGGGACCACAAGGCTCTGTCCTAGGCCCAGTGTGGGTCAACATTTTTATAAATGATCTGGAGGAGGGAATTGTGGGAAACTGATCAAATTTGCTGATGACACAAAGCTAGGAGGGATAGCTAACACTAGGGAAGAGAGAGAGAGGATTCAAAAAGATCTAGAAAAGCTTGAACAGTGGGCGGCGACTACCAGAATGGTATTTAACAAGGAGAAATGCAAAGTCCTACATCTGGGCAAGAAAAATGAAAAAGCACATACAGAATGGGAGGAATTGGGCTAAGCAGCAGCACATGTGAAAAAGACTTGGGTATACTAATGGATCACAGACTGAACATGAGTCAACAATGTGATGCAGCAGCCAAAAAGGCAAACACAATTCTGGGATGTATTAAGAGAAGCATAGAGTCTAGATCACATGAGGTCATTATCCCCCTCTACTCTTCCTTAGTCAGACCTCATCTGGGAATACTGGGACCAGTTCTGGGTGTAAGAGAAGCATAGAGTCTAGATCACGTGAGGTCATTATCCCCTCTACTCTTCCTTAGTCAGACCTCATCTGGGAATACTGGGTCCAGTTCTGGGCACCCCACTTTAAAAAAGACAGACAAACTGGAGCAAGTTCAGAGAAGAGTTACCAAGATAGTGGGCGGTCTGCAAATGATGCCCTATGAAGAACGGTTAAAGGATCTGGGAATGTTTAGCTTGCAGAAGGCTGAGAGGAGACTTAATAGCGGTCTACAAATATCTGAAGGGCTGTCACAGTGCAATGTGCCGTCCATGCAGAGCATCGCGCCCCAGAGCCCCCACAGTCCATGCAGAGCATCGCACCCTAGAGCCCTCACAGTGCATGCAGAGCATTGCATGCACTCAGTCCATGCAGGGCATCGCACCCCAGAGCCCCCACAGTCCATGCAGAGCATCCACCCCAGAGCCCCTACAGTCCACCGCACCCCAGAGTCCCAACAGTCCACGCAGAGCATTGCGCCCCAGAGCCCCCACAGTCCATGCAGAGCATCGCACCCTAGAGCCCTCACAGTGCATGCAGAGCATTGCATGCACTCAGTCCATGCAGGGCATCGCACCCCAGAGCCCCCACAGTCCATGCAGAGCATCCCCCCCAGAGTCCCAACAGTCCACGCAGAGCATCGCACCCCAGTCCACAAGAGCATCACACCCCAGAGCCCCCACAGTCCACACGAGCATCGCACCCCAGAGCCCCCACAGTCCACACGAGCATCGCACCCCAGAGCCCCCACAGTGAAAGCAGAGCATTGCATGCACTCAGTCCATGCAGGGCATCGCACCGCAGAGCCCCCACAGTCCATGCAGAGCATCCACCCCAGAGCCCCAACAGTCCACGCAGAGCATCGCACCCCAGTCCACACGAGCATCGCACCCCAGAGCCCCAACAGTCCACGCAGAGCATCGCACCCCAGAGCCCCCACAGTCCATGCAGAGCATCCACCCCAGAGCCCCCACAGTCCATGCAGAGCATCCACCCCAGAGCCCCCACAGTCCATGCAGAGCATCCACCCCAGAGCCCCCACAGTCCATGCAGAGCATCCACCCCAGAGCCCCAACAGTCCACGCAGAGCATCCACCCCAGAGCCCCAACAGTCCACGCAGAGCATCCACCCCAGAGCCCCAACAGTCCACGCAGAGCATCGCACCCCAGTCCACACGAGCATCGCACCCCAGAGCCCCAACAGTCCACGCAGAGCATCGCACCCCAGAGCCCCAACAGTCCATGCAGAGCATCGCACCCCAGAGCCCCTACAGTCCACGCAGAGCATCGCACCCCAGAGCCCCTACAGTCCACCGCACCCCAGAGCCCCAACAGTCCACGCAGAGCATCGCACCCCAGAGCCCCTACAGTCCACACGAGCATCGCACCCCAGTCCATGCAGAGCATCCCCCCGAGAGCCCCAACAGTCCACGCAGAGCACAGCACCCCAGAGTCCCAACAGTCCATGCAGAGCATCGCACCCCAGAGCCCCGACAGTCTATGCATTGCAGTTGTAGTGCCCTCAGCGAGTACTGCACAGACCATCCCGGCTGCGGCTCCCCCGTATACAGTGTAAGAAGCCCCACAAGCTCTTCAGCTCCAGACCAACTTTTCTGCTACAGCATCCTAGGGAACTCCAGCTCCTCCCACGCAGAGTCACGTGTCCAGTCACATGAGCGCTTCCTAGGGAACTCAAGCATGCATCCTCCCTCCCACACGAGTCACATGGGCGTGACGTCACCGCAGGTCCTGCAGGTCACTAGGATGTCGCCTGTACCGTCCGGTCAGCTGACCCCGCACACCGGAAGTGAGAGCATCTCCGAGCTGGATGTGTTGTCTGTCATTGTTGGGGCTGCGGGGAGTCACCGACCGCTGTGTGTCCCCGCGGGTGCAGGTAAGACTGCTAGCCCTCCCCCACCTCTACCGCGCCAAACACCCCCGTACATCGGGCCGTGTGATAGGCCGGTACTAGCCGCCTATCGCTGAGAACGGTGCTCCGCAGATGAAGGGCCCGTCAGCGGCGAGACCCACGTGATGGCTGTCCTCCACTCCAAAGCCCGAATGTTCTCCCCGCCATGTCCTACCACACGGCGGGTGCGGAGAGGACCCGGTGTACCGGGGTCCAGCAGCGCCGGCTGCCGCTGTACACTAGTGTCCAGTATATCAGGCCGGTAAAGCACACCTAACAGAATCCACCCCGCAGGGAAGAGGAAGCCGCAGTATCCAAGCAGGATAGGTAGAAGTGGGAGGGGTTATAATCCCGACCCGGAAGAGGACCTCTGACCCCGGCCACCCCTGGAGAGGACCCCTCACCCCCGGCCACCCCTGGAGAGGACCCCTCACCCCCGGCCACCCCTGGAGAGGACCCCTCGCCCCCCTCCCCCGGCCACCCCTGGAGAGGACCCCTCACCCCCGGCCACCCCTGGAGAGGACCCCTCGCCCCCCTCCCCCGGCCACCCCTGGAGAGGACCCCTCACCCCCGGCCACCCCTGGAGAGGACCCCTCGCCCCCCTCCCCGGCCACCCCTGGAGAGGACCCCACCCCTGTAAAGGACCCCACCCCCGTAAAGGACCCCCCGGCCACCCCTGGAGAGGACCCCACCCCCGTAAAGGACCCCCCGGCCACCCCTGGAGAGGACCCCACCCCTGGAGAGGCCCCCACCCCCGTAAAGGAGCTCCCTGGCCGCCCCTATAGAGGACTCCTCACCCCCCGGCCACCCCTGGAGAGGACCCCTCACCTCTCCCCCTTCCCGGCCACCCCTGGAGAGGACCTGCCTCGTAGAGGACCCCTCACCCCCCGGCCACCCCAATTGTGTCAAAGCTGATGGGGAGGGGGGGGGGAGGGGGTTGGACCCTCTTCTCTGTCCTGTTCTAGAAGACAGATTGTAGGGAAGAGGTGAAAAGTTCTTCTGAGAAGCTCCAGTCCTATCATAAAGGTCCCTCTGTCCCTCCGGTTCATGCGGGGGGTCTGACTCCTCCCCCGGGGAGTCTGTGGATAGAGATGAGAATGATCCGTGACCTCTGACCTGTCCTCCTCGGGTGATGTGGGAAGGGTTCTGAGAGGGTAAAGCAGGCAGAGCTACCATGATATTGAAGGTACTGGAGCTACAAGATCTGTTGAAGATTCTGAGTCTGAAGGTCCCAAACATCTTCTATTAATAAGAATGGAAGAGTTTGACTAAGACTGAATGGAAGAATCCGGATGGGAAGGTTCTTTGTACCCAGAATTATCAAGAGAAAGTATCCCTTCAGTGGGGGGGGATTCCAACCGTTGGGACAGATGACCTGAAGCTGATACTCCTGTGGCAGGAATGGTCAGGAAGGCTGGTCTTCGCTTTGAAGATGTGGGGTCCCTCCTGATGCTCCAGATGTAGAGCGGATGGGCATGGGAGGGCGCTACACAACTAGAAATACATATCAGAGATGAGACTGAGGGAAAACATTGTATCTTCTCGTCCTTCTCTAGGATCAGCAGTCACCAAGGCTATCCACCAGATCCACAGCCTTGTCTAATTCAGCCGTAGGGCCTCATGGCTTCAGTCTTGGAAGGGGGATTTGGCCTCCAAGAACAGACTGCATGCCATTCCTTGTTTGCCCCGCTTCTGAATGATCTTGAAAGGCTTTTGACGGGAAAAAAAGACTTCCCCGTTCTGCTTGGATCTTCCAGTTCCTTTCGTTTTCATAAACAACAATTCAAGAACAAAAGTCAAAAAGCTTCAGATTCCAAGAAGTCTAAATTTTCAAAAAATACCAGTGGTTTCTCACTTGAGCCTCAGAATGACCCTAAGAACACGGAGTCTCCGCACTAACGGCAGAAGAAGTCTAGCGCTGCTTGTTTCATCCTGGCAGGTCCATGGGCTCTGGATACGCTAAAAACGGGGCTTCTTCTCAAGTTCAAGAACATTACTACAGACTCGATAATACAGGATCCAGTGAGACGGGCGTTGGAAGAGGAAGTTAGCTTGTTGTTAAATAATAAGGGGTTCTTATTGAAGTCCCCAAGTTCAGAAGGGCCTTTATTCCACTCTTTTTCACAATGGATCTCTCAGGGTTACAGTAAAAAAAAATGTTTTTCCTTTCTTACAAGCATTTCAAGATTTGAGTCCAGAGCTCCTGCCATAAACTTGCCTCATCCAGGGTCTTTGGTGCCAGTAGATCTACAGGGTTGGTACTATCATGTTCCAATCCATCCTGCTTAGCAGAAATATCTGAGTCACAGTATTTCTTCAAGGCAACTTGGTTCATCTCCAGTACAAAGCACTTCGGTGGAGCATCTCTGAAGCTCCAAGAGTCTTCACAAAGATGGTGGCGGAGATGATGGCCTACATCAGGAAAAGGGACATTGTGATTATCCCCTTATCTGGACGACTTTCTGGTGTCAAGATCAGAACATCGACTTCTGGAGGACATCAGAAATGTTTGTTAAAGACCTTGGTTGGAACATCAGTATGAAGTCCAGTATGACACCCTCAACCAGATGCATTTTTCTCGGGATTTTGCTTGACTCTACTTGCTAAATGTTGTTTGTCCCTTAAGAGCTAATGAGGATTAGACCTTTTTTGACCCCTTTTTGTACTATCAGACAGGCCTTTCCATGTTAGGATTAATGACGTCTTGCATTCCAGCTGTCGGATGGGCTTAATTCCGATCTCACCCTCTTCAACGGGACATTCTTCGAGGATGGAACAATGATCTCCTGTCACTAGACCAAATGATCTGCATTGCCTCAACAGCCAGGCTTTCCCTTCTGTGGTGGACCCAACTGTCCAATCTGTCCTTGGGGGTTCCTGTATCCAAGAGACGATTAATCTGCCTGATGACGGATAGCAGTCCATGGGGAGATGGGGTTTCATTATGGCCTGTGGGAGCCTGTTCATCTAGCACAGTTCTCAAACTACAAGGAGATTCTAGTGATTTATTACACCTTGAAGACCCATCTTCCTCAGGTGCAGAACAAGGATGTGAGACTCTTAACAGACAACACAACAGCTGTCATACCTCAATCATTGGGGAGGAACGACATCCCACTCCTTGATGGCTTTAACCAATGGGATTTTTTTCACTGGCCGAAACGTATCCTTTCCTTGATGGCAGGCCACCTTGGTGGGAAAAGACAGTGGTGTAGTAGATTGAGCAGGGTCAGACTGAAGCAATCAGAGTATTGCCTAAATCTGATAGAGAAGTGGGGAGTCCCAACAATAGATGTATTTGCCAACCCAGACAATGTACAACCAGGAGGTTTTACTCTCTCCATCCCTCGGACCATCGCCTAGGTCTTGGACGCTTTTACACCTCTTATGTTTAATTTCTCTACTAATACAGAAGATCAGACTCAACAAAGCCTGGGTCGTTCTGATTGCTCCGTTTTGGCCCAGGAGACCTTGGTTCTCATCCCTGGCAGTGGACCAGCCTGGATACTTCCCGCATGAAGGCATCTGTTATTTCAGGGTCCAGTCTTCCACCCCCAAATCCCGAACTTATGTTTGACAGTATGGATGCTGAAAGGCTGATATTAAAACATAGGGGTTACCCATCCTGCGATATCTACGTTACTCACTAGCAGAAAATAAGTCACTTCTGACATTTATCTCGGGGAGTGGAAGGCCTTTACGTTGTGCTCAGGGCAGGCTAGATCCCTTCAAAGAACCAGACATCCCTCTTATACTTGAAGTTTTACAGGCGGATCTTGAGGAGGGTCTCAGACCTAGAACTATCAGCTCTTAGTGCCTTTCTTGATTTAAAAGTTAGCTTTTCATTCCTGGGTCAAGAGGCTTGTGACAGCAAATACGCTTGAAGGCCGTTTACACGGACGATAATCGCGCAAAATTTGTTCAAACAAATGAAAATGCTGGATAATCATTACGTCTAATTGCAAAACATCGTTTACTATTCATTTACTCACATTCAACTAGCAAAAAAATCTCTGGTCCGCTGACTTCTCACTGCGTGTAAACGCTGTCCGCCCGGTGTATGCATAGAATGTGCAGCGCTGAGCGAGGAGTCAGCCATTTGTCTAAACGCTCTGCGCGGGCGCTGACAACTTAGCAGTGACGTCGGCGCTTGTGCAGTCATTTAGCCATCAGTCGTCCTGCGTGAAGCGTTAGAACTGGAGAGAGGCCAGGGTTTCCTTCATGGAACCTAAACTTGGGTTTATCAGTTTTGTCTGCTCCTCTTTTTGAAGCTTTTGGAAAATGTTTCTTTTCAGTAAAGTAGCCTTTTCGCTGGGTATTACTACTGCTAGAAGAGTTGGTGAGCTTGGTGCCCTCTCGGCTTTTCCTCCATATAGCACCATTTTAGAGGATAGAGTAGAGGTGTAACTTGAAGCTGCCGGGCCCCAGTGCAAAATCTGGAACTGAACCCCCAACTATAAAGCTTCATTGATAGTATTGGTTTGCAATATGGGGAAGAGAGACTTTATGGGCTCCTGGGCCCAGGTGCAACTGCACCCTCTGCACCGCATATACGCACACCCCTGGGATAGAGTAACTATGTGAACTTTACCCACTTTTGTTCTAAAAGTAGTTTCAGAGTTGCATAAAAATCAGGGGATAATCTTGCCTTCCTTTTTCAGTGATCCAAGTAATGACCAGGAAGAATCTTCCCACTGCCTTTTGGTTCACCTTGATGTTACTGGAGATGGGAGATCTTCTGAGAATCTTCTCTTGCACCTTCAGGGGAAGTATAGGGGTTGTGCAGCTAGCCGTTCTGCTGTTGGCAGGTGGACCAGGCAGCTATCTCGTTGGCTTTGGAGATGAAGGGGAGATTAGAGATGGGTCGGTAGATGGCAGCATCAGTCGCGTCCAGAGTCGGCTTCTTTAGCAGTGGGGATATGATGGCGTGTTTGAAAGGAGAGGGAAAGATGCCAGAGGTCAGAGAGAGGTTGAATATAGTGGTGAGATGGGAGATGACCACTGGGGAGAGGGACCGGAGGAGGTGTGACGGGCGAGGGTCGCTAGCGCAGGTGGTGGGGCGAGCAGAGAAGAGCAATTATAGTCTTCGTTTAAATCCTGTAGCTGAGCTTTCCTTTGGCCAAAAAGTCTTGCAGACCATTATTCCTCTCTAGATATTGGCTTCTTTTTATAGCTCTCCAGGGCTGCCAACATGGGTGAGAGCGTAAAAGTGTGATTACACTTACTGGTAACTGGTAAAAATATAGAAACGCCTTAGAAATGCTTGGAATTTTAATAGTTGGTACTGAGCTGCCTTTTGATCCCTGCTTGGCTGAGCACATTCCCGCCACATTTGTGTTTACTTCACCTCTTGCCCTGCTCTGGGGGGTTTTGGGAGCCGGCTGGTAACAGCAGCTGAGTGGCTCTAACCACTGACCAATGGAAGTTTGTTGCTTGGCAGATGTTCACTTCTGCCCAGCGGCATCTGTGTTAACTTACCTCCACTTAGTCGGTCTCTACATGTTCTATTGAAATATGATTTATAATCCTCTGCACGTGTGTATAGATATACGACATATAAGGGGTGTTATTACCGGGTGAGAGCGTTCTGTGACAGTCGGTATGTGACATCTTTCCGATAAGTTGCCTTCTGTTCAGGGTACAATATGAAGTGGGTTTAGAAGTCTCTCTATGCAGGAAGCATCGTTAAAAGTTACAGGAATGTTTCCTGCATAATACGTTTTTAACCCCATGTATGCCTGTGTATTGTTAATTTGAATTATGCAAATTGCAGACTCCTCCTTGGCTTAAAAAACACCTGAAAATGCCAAAAGGAGTATTTTTCTTTTGCTCTTCTGGAAAAGATGTGCTGCTACCTCTTCCCACATGCCCACATATGGTCCCACGCCTTCTGTCCATGGTGGCCCCGTCGGGCAGTATGAGAAGTGCGTGCAGGTCCTACTTTTTTCTGTGCGCGCCGAACACACTCATCAGAATGACCCATTTGAAATCAATAGGTCCTATTCTCTGTGTTTGGCGCGTGAATATTTTACGTGTGCAAATACGGTCGTGTGAAGAGGCCCTTACAGCTATTTCCACAAAGTTACATGTATAGGATAGAAAATCATTAGAAATGTGAGGTCATAAATCAGTGTAACTAAACTCTGGTGTGATGTCACCAATAAAATATGCACAGGGGCATTCATAAGATTACAAACATTAACACGTTCCTAAACACTGGTGTCCACATAGCAGGTAATGGGGTCCACGAGATCCCGGCGTCCGGTCACTCCTGCGCACGTCCCACCTTCAGCTGAGTCCAGCGCAGGTAAAGGGGATGGGAAATGACAGAGACCTACGCGAGCGCGCCTGTCCGGTTTATACACCCATGATGTCATTGAAGACACAACACAGGCTCCGGATCATATGTTAGCAACTAACATTGCCATCAAGGTTCCTTTGTGTCCCCGTTGTGTCATTGACGCCCCACAGTCCTGGTCACTTGGCATGAAAGTCTCCCCAGATCGCAGCTTCTAAACACACGACACCTCTAGGAGGACTCTAATTTTTAGCTCTTGCCCAGAGAAGTGCCATTGGATTGTTGCTATGTGGACAGTGACATGAGTAAAGCTTTCCTGAGAGATACAATATTACATGTTATATCACTGATTACTCAAAAGGTCGGTAATTCGGGATTATTTTGATTGACAGATTGGAGTCAGGAAGGATTTTTTTCCCCCTTTTAAGGAGGAGTATTGGCTTCTACCTCATAGGGGTTTTTCCTTCCTCTGGATCAACATTGGGGGGTGACGGGCTAAATGGGTGGACTTAAGTCTTTTTTCAGCTTAACATACTATGTTACTAAGCTGCGCTGTCCAGATATGTACAGTTTTTGGAGCAGCCCCCCAGCAGTAGGTATTGCTGTGTGCAAAGAAGCCTGGTGTAGGACATGGGGAGACCGTGAACTGAGTGCCTGAGTGCATAGAAGACAGGAACGTGTCTGGGATAAGTGTTCTGGTTGGCATTTGTACAGCTGGTGTAGTCCACCGGTGGAGAACCCCTGCCCTCTATACTACACCAATATAACATGGCACCTAACATGCCTTCCTAGATCCCTCATGCACTGCTTTGTATAGCTACCTTTTATAATATGACATTCAATATATCTCTTCTTTTTGTTTTTAATAGGGTCAGTTGGCAAGAAATGTGTGTCTATTAAACCCAGCCGGTGGTGTGAAGTCTCTCCATGTGTTTGTGTTCAACCTGCATGTAGGATATGTTTGATAAGTTTAAGATGGAGAAAGACAGAGATCAATTGACAGAAACTATATTGAGTCTGACCTTCAGGATCCTCTACTTGTTGACTGGAGGGGTGAGAAGTGTCTATTGTCATAATACTGGGTCTTAAGTAAATATTGACTGCTTCTATTGAGGAGTAACAATTTTTGTTCCTAACTTCATAGCAATATGTTATTGAGAAGAAGACTGATGGGAGTAAATCAGCCAGCAGTTGTAGTGAATCAGAAGACCTGGATGAGACTCAGAGCACCACTGGAGAGCCTTCACCTCCCTACGAAAGAAATGGGACAATTAATTATCAGAAGATCCTAGAAATCGCCAACAAGATTGTTCAACTGCTGACTGGAGAGGTGAGCGCCGCCGGGGATGCTGGGACACTGTACAGTAACGGCAATAGAGGTGTGTGAAGGATGACCGTATCATTGTGTTGTCAGGTTCCTGTAAGATATCAGGATGTCACCATCTACTTCTCCATGGAGGAGTGGGAGTATCTAGAAGGACACAAGGATCTGTACCAAGATGTAATAACTCAGAATCTCAGGCTCCTCACGTCACTGGGTAAGAGATGGTTTGAAGGTTAATAATCAGGATCTTAGTAATGTTTGGTGATATTTCTAAAATGATATATTTCTTTTAAACAGGTCACAAAAATATTGAGGAAATGCCTGATGATTCCTCATCAGAACCTTCAAACCTTCATTCCACTACAGAACTCTCAAAATGTGTTTCACGCCCAAATATTTTGTTTAATAATCTAGATGAAGAGTCCATCTCCTGTGAGGAAAATGAAGACCTATCGGGCACGGACATCTACAAAGACACAGATTATAAGCAACAGTATTCACCATGCTCGGTGCATATGGAAGTTGTTGGGTATGAAGAAGAGGATATGATAGATACTGACATTTATATACCTATTGATCACCCAGTACAATCTCCATTTACTTCTATAACTGGAAAAATGGACTCAAGTGAGGGGGGGAATCATGAGGACATTGACGTTATTACCATCCCAGATCAGTCTCCAACTCGATTTGAGGACAGTGAAGAATATAATTGGTCAGATAATGAAAAAGAAATAGATTGTGAGGTCCTGAAGAAGCCTAAGAATTCCATTAACAACTTGTATCAGAAGTCTCTTCCTTCGGGTCTTCAAACTCCACATAAGGACAAAAATGTCTCACTTCATGAAGGATCTTTCACAGAAGCTCTTGACCATACGGTTGAGGATACAGATTCTCCATCTTTTATCTGCTTTGAATGTGGAAAGTGTCTTCCTACTCAGTCGGCTCTGGTCACCCACCAAGAGGGTCATATTAAAGCAAGCAAGTGTTCAGTAGTAAATGGAAGGAAATCCTTTACCCGCAACCCCATTCCAAAACCGGATTTGAGCGCAGAAGTATTTAAATGTCAGATCTGTGGACTATGTTTCAACAATGCAATTGAACTTGTTACCCACCATCAGGTTCATATCAAGAAGCCATATTCATGTTCAATATGTGGGAGGGGATTTTACAGCCGGTCAGGTCTGGTCACGCATCAGAAAACCCATGCATTCCAGAGGCTCTATGATTGTCTCACATGTGGCAAAACTTTTATTTCAAACGCTCATCTCATGTTGCATCAAGAGGCACACGCTGAAGCCGGGGCCAGTTCAGGGAGCGGGCTGGATGCCGGAGATGGTTCGGGAGGAGACTCTCATCAGCCTGACTACCAGCATTTCGGCAGCCAAGATAAATTATTCTCTTGCTCTATATGTGGAGAATGCTTCTATAGCAGTGAACATTTCCTACAGCATCAGAAAAGCCACTTCAAGAGTGATCCTCTCATGTGCACAGATTGCGGGAAGCTCTTCATGCGAAAGTCAGGACTCTCCAAGCATCAGAGAGTCGTCCACCGAGGAGATGTAGCGCTGATTTGTGCCTCATGCGGAAAAGGCTTTGCTTGCAAATCGGAGCTCTCTAGACACATGGCTGTTCATTCAGGACAGAAGCCGTACACTTGTACCGAGTGCGGGAAGTGCTTCTCCTTTAAATCCGCTCTCGTAAGGCATCAAAGGATTCACACTGGAGACAGACTGCGATACTGCCCTGAATGCGGGAAGGGATTTTCATGCAATTCCGAGCTCCTTCGGCATCAATCTGTTCATCAGTAAACATTTTAATATTTTACATACAACATTCATGTGCATTTGGCCCTAATATTTCCCCTCGTGTCATTCTCACAGGGATCCATAAGACTGAAATAGAAGTGTTTACAATGAGAGAACCTCACAACCAGAGGGAATTTAGTTGCCCTTTTGCCTGTTTTTGACATTCGCTAGTGATTTTTAAAGGGGTTGTCTGCTGGTTTTTACTTTTTTCTTTTTCTGCACACTTGCATAGCCATAAAACAGAAAATTTTGCCTTGCCTGTAATGTTACTGTCCCCGAGTCCGAAGGCAGCATATACATATGGTCCCTTCTGTGCTGTCTGAGGATGAGGAGGGAAATAAGCTAACCTATATTCACCGTTTCAAGGTTTCTACCACTTTGGTCCGTCCGGGTTTTCACTTCATATTACATGTCATCTAAGCTCTTGACTGTTGGGGCCAAGCACTGATTTCAGTGATGCTAACGCTGAGGCCAGTGATTGGCTGCAGTGATCACTAACTTAGACGGCGACGATCTGTGTCCTGGAAGTAAGTGGAGATAGTTAGGACTAGAGATGAGCGAGTATACTCGCTAAGGCACATTACTCGAGCGAGTAGTGCCTCAGCCGAGTATCTCCCCGCTCGTCTCTAAAGATTCGGGGGCCGGCGACGGGCGGGGAGAGCGGGGAGGAACGGAGGGGAGATCTCTCCCTCTCTCCCCCCGCTCCCCGCCTCAACTCACCTGTCATCCGTGCCGGCCCCCGAATCTTTAGAGACGAGCGGGGAGCTACTCGGCTAAGGCACTACTAGCTCAAGTAATGTGCCTTAGCGAGTATACTCGCTCATCTCTAGTTAGGACCCTTACAACGGTGAGTATAGGTCCGTTTATAATCTTATAGCTATGTAAGCATGTGGAAAGACAATCCACCAGACAACACTTTTAATGTCCTAATAAAATAAGTTGGAAAGAAAATCACAGGCGACTGCCATGTTCTATTTCTCAGACAGCCGTATTGTTCGCTAACGCAAGTGTATAATGTGAGGACCCACAAACCAACTTCCCACATTTCAATTTCCTGGACCCCTTTGAAAGTGAACAGTGGGTTGGGGGGGTTTAGTCAGTTAGGGCTTTTTTACACGGCCAAGAAACCGTTCAGATTCCCGGCGATCAACGAGAATCGGAACAATTATTGTTTAGTCTAAATGCCTGAGCGACGATTGATGAATTTGTTCGTCGTTCAGTTTCCGCAGGCCTAAAAACAGAACGACTGATCGTCCGTGTAAAGAGGCAGTCATGTCTATGAACAGCTGCTGGTTTACTGTGGATGGAGGCGGGTGGGCTGGAACGATCCCCGGCTGCTCCACCTACATTCACTAGCGATGATCGTTTCCTATAAAAGCACCCGTAGTCGGGGCTGAACTTTGTAAGTTTCTTCTGGAGTCACATGGTGTGCGCATATAAAGCCTTATAGAAAATGGTACACTATAGAGTGGAGCGATCCCATGGCATTGATCCCACGTATGGGACTTTTCCCAGAACAAGATTGGAACAATCGCCTGTCTCCCACCAAGAATCGCGAGCGCTCTCCAGCGGGGGCTTCAGACATCCATCTGCCATCGCTTGAAGAGCTGCTAATTCTTCATGTGGATATGGCTTTCAGGAGTGCGGTGAAGACGCTTGCACTCTGGAAGTCACTTAATGTTGCTGCTGTCAGTCACATTACAGTCATCCAACGAACAGCGGACCTCGTGGTATTTTTTTCATTATCACTGCTATGGGGTCCTCCAGGAGATGGGGGCAGCACTCTGTACAAACTCAAGCTTGGAAATGGCTTCTTTGCTATCTCAAACATTGCAGTGGGTAAATCAATGGCTAGTTTCTAAAGAGATCTGCCTCCATCTACTTGGGACTTATAGATTGGGACGTTGGCTCGCATCCCTCAGAGGGGCGCCGGAACCTTATTATTAAACCCCAATGTGGCTGTTTTTGTATAGTTTGTTGGGGCCCTATTTAAGGCTTCTCTGGTTTTTATTACTGTGGTCTTGGGACTGCCATTTTTATGGAGGGAGGGCATATAGCAGGCACCTCATACATTGGGAGGGAGAATCCGTAAATTGCTGTAACGCTGAGTTGTAGTTTTCGCATTTGTTCCTATTTATTGTGGCTGTGTTGGTAAATAATAACTTGAATGAATGTGGGCGCGCCCCGTGGGGTAGGGGAAGCTTCACATTCAGGCATATGGCATGTAAGAGGATCGTAGGCACGCTACATCACACGATCCTTCTGCCTGCTGAATCCCAGCCGCCCGTGGACATGAGGCCTTAATATAGGAGGGGGTTCAGACTTATGCTACCACATTATTGTAGTTTTGTACTTTTTATTCTTCCACCCTAAATAATTTTTGTTTTTCAGTGGAATTGTACAGATAACGGGTCACATGGCGGGGGAGAGAAATCTGAAATGATTCATCTTTGTTGAAAAGCCTGGCCTTTAAACAGGGGTGTGTAGACTTTTCATATCCACTGATAGATGCAGTGTTTTAGTATCCACATGGTTTGGGCTATATAGTGTGGAGTAACAGGAACTATTGTAGTAGGAGAACCGTGAGCGTATATGGGGGGTTCTGTTGTAGCTATGTAATATACATGTATCTTACATCTCTCTGCACTCATCATTACGGCTGCTGAAGATGGCGTCTTGCAAATGAGGGGAAGCTTCTGTAGACAGGGTCACAGATAGAAATTATTTCACTACACATTCCTGTTGAGGTAGCAGGACTTGTAATAATGTCTTATTTAATTGGAGCTTTATTGCAGTTCTTTAGAGGTTGTGGTGGTTAATGGAAAACTGCAGAGTAGTTGCCACTGTCATGTCTGCTCTGGAGGAGCCATGCCAACGGTCCCATGATTGCTCCCCACCAACCCCAGTCCTTGGGAACCTGTCAGCACATTTCAACTACATTATGAGATGCAAAGGTGCTAGAGCAGGGTGGTCCGTGGAGAAATGGGCGCATGCACACGCTCTCATTGTGCACGGGAGACCTGGTAAGTATGAGACAGCTTCGCGGACCCCCTGCTCCCTCACCCTTTGAGCCTGATAATGTAGATCATGGGGCTCAAACATGCTGATGGGTCCCTTTCAACACTTTGTACCATAATACTGTAAAAATCCTACTTAATATCTGAATTGTGTAATATATGAAAATAAGTCATGTCTGTTTTGTATTGCAGGAGTCTGTACCTGACCTCCATGGTTCTGCCTATGGCTAGGACGGCTGATGATAATACTACAGGGAGCCTCTCAGGAGAAGAAAATACTTTATAATGTGCAATCTCTTAACTCAGGTTCATCTATTTAAACAATCTAAAGCCGTTTTCCACTCAAAACCAGAAATTCCTTGTATTGAATTCACTATCGAATCTCAGAGGCAGCATGAGGACAAAAGAATCAGGTAGTTGTAGGAACCCACCAAAGACCTTATTAACGTTCATCTTCCTGGACGCTTTTCATTAGACATTGGGAGAATGAGATATTGAAGTATCTACAACCATATAAGGTAATAAGTGGAACTAGGCTGGCCATACACGACAGATTTTGGATTACTGAAGAGGTGAATTTAGATCATTTTCTGCTATTGGCGCCTCTTCACAAGAGGAATGAGCGTGACCGATGCTCACCGGTGGCACATTTCTGGACAAGTTAATCTGCCATGTTGGATTTTTTTTGGTCGTCAGCTGCTGAAGATTCATATCGAATGACACGTCTGCATCCCAAGAAAGGAAGCACAGACTAGGTCACATAATACCTTCAGAGAACAATCAGTGATTTGTCCTTGTAACTGATGGCATTGTCCTAGACGAACAGGGAAGTCCTACAGAAATCGCCCCTCTGAAATCCTTAATGTATGGACAACTTTCGGCTTTAAATGGAACAATGTTGGGTTCTGTGTGGTGCAAAATTAAATTTTATTGTCCCAACATAATTTTTACTTATTTTATGTAAATGTTTTATATGGTTGGAAAAATAAATACATTCTACTCTTTCAGCAATAATAACTTGTGTTAAAGACCGAGCTTAGGTTTTAGGTGTATTCTCATATTTTTGGTGCCCCATATGTGCTTCTTTGTAAACCATCTAGTGCCAGAAATGTTCCATTTATAATTTGTGAGGTGCCTTAATATTCATTTAACCCTTACTCGCACCATTGACGTACATCATGGAATCCCCTTAGTTGGTGCACCACACCCTTCATGTATGTCATGGTGATCGCATCGTGCAATCACTGTGAGAATCTGGCTCTCGTTCACTGCTGATCTTCAGCTGTAATGGTTGGGATCCTAGAAACTTCTGATCTCAGGTATTTAACCACTTAGATGCCTGTGGTTATACAGATCAGGATCCACTCTGTCATTCATTATTGGGTATGTTCACATGGCGAAATTTGGCACAGAATTTTCCCAGGCGAATTCCACCTCAAAGACTGCGTCAAAAGCGGCATCTTTTTGCAGAATTTTTAGCGCAGATAGAGCAAATTCCATCTGCCTATCTGCGCCAAAATCAACAGCAAAAGGGCGCCAAAATTGATGCAGGTTTTGTGGCAAATTTCCCAGTGTGAAAATACCCCAATAATGATGGTTCTGAGCAGGTAGGAGTGATATCATAAAAGGGGCCTCCGCTGCCAGGCAGTCAGGCTACTGCATAGTATTGGATATCCAATACGCAGACATACATTGCAAGTTGAGCCAATCCACTGTCTGACGTCTGAAGACATTCTGATTGAAGGCTGTATAGCTCCAATGTCGGAAGACATCCGGCAGGGTATTCTTACTGTATATTACTGACCGCTCTGTTGACGGGGGGCCTCTCCAGCATGTCCCATACCGCAGTACTGGCTCTAGCCAGCAGATGGCGCCATTGTATAATGGCAGAAAAAGAAAGCCCCCTAGAAAACCCTGAATCCAAAATTGGATTGCAAAGGGTTAAAAAGGCAGTGCTCTGCAGATCAAAAGCCAGGAGCACAGCATTCTGGTGGCTGGAGAACGGATGAAGCATGTCAGTTAATGGCTTCTAGAAGTTGGAGGTCGTCAACAAGAGAGCCCAACATCTGCTGAACTAATGGAAGGTGGAGCCAAGAGACCATAGTCTAAGCCGTTTTTTTTAATGTTTCTAGGCCATTTTTCAAAGATCCAGTGCAGCACCTGTTTTGACAGGATATTTAGGTACATATACACTTTCTCCATAAATTAGGCTTCTGTATTTATAAGTGTATATGTCATCAAAGCAAATTTTAAGATACATTGCATAGTACTGATATACACTCATTGTCAAAAACAATCCCTCCCCTAAAAGTTGTTGTCGGATTGATGAAACTTTCTCTGAGTGATTGTAAGATTGATATAAAGAAGTGATTACAATATCAGAGCAAAAGTATCATTTATTGAAGAAAACTGAACTATTAAAGGGAAGCTCTAGTACCCTGTTGCACAGTCTCTAGCTTGGATACAAGATGTGATACATGGAGGCTCTAGTACCCTGTTACGCCGTCTCTAGCTTGGATGCAAGATATGACACGGGCAGCCACCGAGGCTCTAGTACCTTGTTGGGCCGCCTCTAGCTTGTATACACAACATGATACGGGTTCCGTATGGTATCCTGTAGCATATCGCTCCACATTGGCTGTAACTGAGCGTTTGGATCATGTAAACTTGAAGGCTGTTGAAGTTGACGTCCCACAGTCTCATACATGTTCTATTAGCGATAAATCTGACAACCGGGCAGACCACAGAAGTGTGGCAATTAGAGATGAGCGAGTATACTCGCTAAGGCTTACTACTTGAGTGAGTAGTGCCGTAGTCGAGTATCTGCCCACTTGTCTCTAAAGATTCGGCTGCCGGTGGGGGGCGCGGAGTGGCCGGGGAGAGCGGGGAGGAACGGAGGGGAGATCTCTCTCTGCCCCCTGCCGCAACTCACCTGTCACCCGCACCCAAATCTTAAGAGACGAGCGGGCAGATACTTGACTAAGACACAATTCGCTCGAGTAGTTAGCCTTAGCGAGTATACTCGCTCATCTCTAGTGGCAATGTTGTGGAGGCATTGCTCTGAGACCCTAGCTGTGCGCAGCTGAGCTTTATTCTACTGGCAAATACCTCTTGGAAGCTGTCATAAGAGGCAACATGGCTGCAGACTGTCCTGAACATATCGCTGAGCTGTCATTGTCCTTCCTACCACTACTAGGGGTGAATGACTGTTGTATATGATGGGCCTTCCAGACCATCAAACCAGCAGTAGGGGCAGTGTGGTGTTCCACAGCAAAGGCAAGATTGACCCGATCATCCCTAGGTCTCCAGACACTAACATGACCATCATTAGTGCCCAAACTAAATCTGGATTTGTTGCTGAAGACAACCTGTTTCCACTTCATAGTAGTCCAGTTTCATCGTTCATAACACCGCTGAAAATGGAAGCAACAGTAAGTGTTAAAGGCAGTACACGTAATTAGCACCGTGAGACCAAATATCCTTCAGCCAAGTGCCTGTGAATGGTTCAGACAGACGGGCCTGTAACTATGGATGGCGGGCAATGAAACAGCTGGAGCTGCTTATCAGACGATTCTCTCTACTGGTTGTCTCTTGAGAGCATCCTGAGCCCAGTCACCTTGTGTGCTTGCTGTTAAGTATCGACTGGTTCCAACGCCTGGTCTGGTCAGAACAACCCAGGTGGCAGGTATTTCATTGGTAGGACCATCTAACTTCTTGCATTTTCAATAATGAGCCCCCTCTTTAACTCTGTTAACTGGGCAAAAACTCCTTGATTGCATAGTATGAGTGTCTAGTGGTCAACAAACTCTATAAAAAGCGGAAAAAAAAGGTCCGCTACACACAAGTAACCTCGGAGATCCTTTTTTATAGGCCAAGGGTGGAACCACTTTTAGGGTCTCAGGGGGCAAGACTGTTCATCTAATTACGTGGCAACTCTAATCATTTCAATATCTGCCTGAGATGTAACTACATGCTCAGTTTTGCAGTTAAGGAGGATGGAACAATACCTCTGCAGTGCCACCTATTGGATGGCAGCATTCCTTTAAATCAATGCTTGACCCGTTTTACGGGTCTGTAGAGCAATGATTGGGACTTGAAAACCAAGCTAGAATCCATACACAGACAGCTATTTCGGGGGTTTTGCCCTCCGTGTGCAGTAGGATCCTGGCTTGGCTAGTGAGAGGCCTGTGACGTGGGTCGGGAGGGCTAACCTCTCTCCTTAGGGAGTGCACCAAGAAGGTGAGTAAGGAGACTTATAAGGCCATCCATGCTCCTCTGGGTAATATCCTAATAAGGAAGATAGAACAATACTTCTGTAGCGCCATCTATTGTTTCAACTTCCTTATTAGCATATTACCCGAAGGAACATGGATGGCTTTAAAGGTCTCCTCACTCACCTTCTTGGTGCTCTCCCTAAGGAGAGTTGTTACCCCTCCCAAGTTTTGCAGCAAAACGACAACTCCTTCTGCAGGCTTGATTTTTTTTTTTTGCAAATAATGTATAATCTACAGTTATGAGAAAGCTAAGTAACTGTGTAGAATTTTATGGTTATATGTATCAGGACATAATAAATTATAGAATGGTAGAGTTGGAAGGGACCTCCAGGGTCATCGGGTCCAACCCCCTGCTCAGTGCAGAATCACTAAATCATTCCAAAGAGATGACTGTCCAGCCTGCTTGAAGACTTCCATTGAAGGAGAACTCACCACCTCCTGTGGCAATCATTCATCACCCTCACTGTCTTCATATCTACTTTGTGTCTCCTCTCTTTCAGTTTCATCCCATTGCTTCTAGTCTTTCCTTGTGCAAATGATAATAGGGCTGATCCCTCTGCACTGTGACAGCCCTTCAGATATTTGTAGACAGCTATTAAGTCTCCTCTCAGCCTTCTTTTTTGCAAGCTAAACATTCCTAGATCATTGAACTGTTCCTCATAGGACATGATTTGCAGACCGCTCACCATCTTGGTAACTCTTCTCTGAACTTGCTTCAGTTTCTCTGTCTTTTTTAAATTGGGGTGCCCAGAACTGGACCCAGTATTCCAGATGAGCTCTTACTAAGGAAGAGTAGAGGTGGATAATGACCTCTTGTGATCTAGACTCTATGCTTCTCTTAATACATCCCAGAATTGTGTTTGCCTTTTTGACTGCTGCATCACATTGTTGACTCATGTTCAGCCTGTGATCTATTAGTATACCTGTCTTTTTCATATCTGCTGCTTAGCCCAATTCCTCCCATTCTGTATATGCTTTTTAAATTTTTCTTGCCAAGTTGTATTTTGCTTTTCTCCCCATTAAATACTATTCTGTTATTCACTGCCCACTGTTCAAGTTTATCCAAATCTCTTTGAATCTTCTCTCTTCTCCAGTGTTAGCTAGCCCTCCTAGCTTTGTGTCGTCGGCGAAATTTAATCAGTTTCCCCTCAACTCGCTCCTCATTTATAAAAATGTTGAACAACACTGAGCCCAGCAGAGCCTTGTACCCCACTTGACACAATCATCTACTTGGATGTGCAGCCATTTATGACTACTCATTGAGTATGATCACTCAGCTAGTTTTGAACCCACATATCAGTTGCCTTGTCAATTCCATATTTGGTCATTTTCTTTCAATAAGGATGATATGAAATACTTTGTCGATTATTTACTAAAGTCAAGATATACTATACCTACTGTATTTCCCTGATCAACCCAGTCAATGATTCTAACATGGGAAATTAGTCTGGCATGACTTGTTTTCATCCAACTACTTGTATACATGCTGTTTAATAATTTGTTCAGAGATCTTTCCCGGTACAGAAGTCAGGCTCACAGGCCTGTAGTTTCCTGGATCCACCTTCATGACAACAGTTGCCCTTCTCCAATCTTCTGGGACTTCTCCTGTTTTCCAGGAATTTTCAGAGATTACAGCGAGTGGTTTAGCAATTACCTCTGCGGTTTCATTCAGTATCCTAGGAATTCATCTGGACTTGGAGACTTAAATTCATGTAAGTTAGCTAAGTGTTCCCTCATCATCTCTCAGCTTATAGATAGCCTGCATTCTTGTATCCCCCAATAGCACAGAGATCAGCTGATGTTACATCTACTTTCTGAGAGAAAACAGATTCAAAATAGGAATTTAAAAGTTCAGTTTTATTAACATTATATTTAACTAATTCACCATTTAACACCCCACTGATCAAAGTGCGTTCCATCCCCATCAGCGCTCTGGCATGTCGAAAGTTTTAAAAACTGCAGTTACAGTTTAAGTAACGTGTCATAAATCTCACTTGCAAACAATGTGGATGTGGCATGCACGCCAGAACAAATTTATTATAAGGGCTTATTCCCGCAGGTGATTTTAATGCTCTATTTCCAAGTTTGAAAGACAGATCTCAGTCACATAGTGATTTGTTTCTTAATGTTATTAATACTTGTATTCTGTAACTATATCTCTATATGAAGCATAATATTGTAAGAGATATTCTTGACAATCAGATGACGGGACAGCAGCTGTTGAATGTTTATTTTTCAGCTGCATATTCTCCATATATTTTGTCTTCTTAATTAAAATTAGTGTCAGGACCGGCGGCTCTCTGGGGCTCCATGCCCACATCGCTGGTCCTGTCACCAGGACTGCTAGGGGTACGGTGCAGGGGAGTCCCAGTCCTTGTGACCTCTCCTGGCCGCCGGGGTCCCGGACTCCAGCTCTGGGCATGTGCTCCCGTGCGCAGGGGGCGGTGCCTGGGTAATAGGGTTGCTGGGTATGTGGCGGATGCCGTTGCCATGACATCCTGACTAGCGTGCTCTGCGCTTGCTGCTGGATGTCTGCACTCACTGCCGTATGTCTGGGTCTTGCTGCTGTCAGGCTCCCCACCCCAATCAGCTGCTGGGGCGGGAGTTCTGACAGCATTTAAACTGCTCAGTTCCTTATGAAGATTGCCAGTGTATGTTTGGTCTCCAGCTACACCTGCGTTATTTGGATTGTTGCCCTGATTCTGACTTGCTTGCCTTGGACTTGACTTCGCCTGACCCCTTTCCTGTTGCCGACCCGGATTGTCTGACCTGCCTTTGTGTTTGTCCCTCTGTATTTGTCTGTGAGTCTGACTCCTGCTCCACATCCCTAGTGAGGCTAGGGACTGTCTGTCGCCCAGTTGTCGCCCTAGGGCTTAGCCTAGGGGAGCAAGTAGGTAGGGACAGGGGTTGCGGGTAGTTTCAGGGACCTCCACCTGCCCGGACCCCAGTTCCCTAAAAATTAGTATATAAGTAAATATAGGTCCGCTTTCTGTGAGGTTTTTTTTGTGATTTATATTTCCCTTTTCTGTGATTTTGTTCAGTTGAAATAATGTTTAATATTGGTAAAAATCCCAGATAAGAGCATATAAAAATAACAGGACATCTGGCCTCACTATCAAAGTGTTTCTGAAATTATTCATATACTCGCTATTTCTTGATATTTCTATACATTTTTACCTCTGGTGGCAGTAAGCCCAAAAAGAGCATATCTGATGTTTTGAAAGATTTATGTGAAATATAACGTGGGTCCGCCATGAGTGTTTACCTTTTGCAAATTCCTGTCTCTGAAATTTCTAATTAACTACTTATTTTTTATTCCTAAACTATGAGGGGAGAAGAAAGGGGCTGATGGGGATGGAGTGCACTGAGGGAAAGAGAGAGGGGCTAATGGGGATGGAGTGAACTGAGGGAAGGAGAAAGGGGCTGATGGGGATGGAGTGCACTGAGGGAAGGAGAAAGGGGCTGATGGGGATGGAGTGCACTGAGGGAAGGAGAAAGGGGCTGATGGGGATGGAGTGCACTGAGGGAAGGAGAAAGGGGCTGATGGGGATGGAGTGCACTGAGGGAAGGAGAGAGGGGATAATAAGGATGGAGTGTACTCTGGGAAGAAGAGAGGGGCTGATGGGGATGGAGTGCACTGGGGGAAGGAGAGAGGGGCTAATGGGGATGGAGTGCACGGAGGGAAGGAGAAAGGGGCTGAATGGGATGGAGTGCACTGAGGGAAGGAGAGAGGGGCTAATGGGGATGGAGTGCACTGAGGGAAAGAGAGAGGGGCTGATGGGGATGGAGTGCACTGAGGGAAGGAGAAAGAGGCTGATGGGGATAGAGTGTACTGAGGGAAGGAAAGAGGCGCTGATGGTGATAGAGTGCACTGAGGGAAGGAGAGGGGCTGATGAGGATAGAGTGCACTGAGGGAAGGAGAGGGGCTGATGGCGATGGAGTGCACTGAGGGAAGTGGGGGGGCTGATGGGGATGAAGTGCACTGAGGGAAGGAGGGGGGGCTGATGGGGATGGAGTGCACTGAAAGAAGGAGGGGGGCTAATGGGGATGGAGTGCACTGAGGGGAGGAGAGGGGCTGATGAGGATGGAGTGCACTGAGGGGAGGAGAAAGGGGGTGATGGGGATGGAGTGCACTGAGGGAAGAAGAGGAGCTGATGGGGATAGAGTGCACTGAGGGAAGGAGAGTAGCTGATGGAGATAGAGTGCACTGAGGGGAGGAGAGGGGCTGATGAGGATGGAGTGCACTGAGGGGAGGAGAAAGGGGGTGATGGGGATGGAGTGCACTGAGGGAAGAAGAGGAGCTGATAAGGATAGAGTGCACTGAGGGAAGGAGAGAGGCGCTGATGGGGATAGAGTGCACTGAGGGAAGGAGAGAGGCTGATGAGGACAGAGTGCACTGAGGGAAGGAAAGAGGTGCTGATGGGGATAGAGTGCACTGAGGGAAGGAAAGGGGTGCTGATGGGGATAGAGTGCACGGAGGGAAGGAGAGAGGGGCTGATGGGGATGGAGTGCACTGAGAGGAGGAGAAAGGGTTTTTTTGGCATGGAGTGCACTGAGGGGAGGAGAAAGGGGCTGATGGGAATGGAGTGCACTGAGGGAAGGAGAGCAGCTGATGGGGATAGAGTGCACTGAGGGAAGAAGAAAGGCGCTGATGGGGATGTAGTGCACTGAGGGATGGAGATGGAGTGCACTGAGGGAAGGAGAGGGGCTGATGGGGATGAGTGCACTGAGGGAAAGAGAGGGGCTGATGGGCATGAGTGCACTGAGTGAAAGAAAGGGGCTGATGGGGATGAGTGCAGTGAGAGAAGGAGGGGGGCTGATGGGGATGAGTGCAGTGAGGGAAGGTGAGGGGCTAATGGGGATGGAGTGCACTGAGGGAAGGAGAGAGGGGCTAATGGGGATGGAGTGCACTGAGGGAAGGAAAGAGGTGCTGATGGTGATAGAGTGCACTGAGGGAAGGAGAGGGGCTGATGAGGATGGAGTGCACTGAGGGAAGTGGGGGGGCTGATGGGGATGAAGTGCACTGAGGGAAGGAGGGGGGTTGATGGGGATGGAGTGCACTGAGGGAAGGAGGGGGGCTGATGGGGATGGAGTGCACCGAGGGAAGGAGGGGGGCTGATGGGGATGGAATGCACTGAGGGGAGGAGAGGGGCTGATGAGGATGGAGTGCACTGAGGGGAGGAGAAAGGGGGTTATGGGAATGGAATGCACTTAGGGAAGAAGAGGAGCTGATGGGGATAGAGTGCACTGAGGGAAGGAGAGGAGCTGATGGGGATAGAGTGCACTGAGGGAAGGAGAGGAGCTGATGGGGATAGAGTGCACTAAGGGAAGAAGAAAGGCGCTGATGGGGATGGAGTGCACTGAGGGAAAGAGAGAGGGGCTAATGGGGATGGAGTGCACTGAGGGAAGGAGAGAGGGGCTAATGGGGATGGAGTGCACTGAGGGAAGGAGAGAGGGGCTAATGGGGATGGAGTGCACTGAGGGAAGGAAAGAGGCGCTGATGGTGATAGAGTGCACTGAGGGAAGGACAGGGGCTGATGAGGATAGAGTGCACTGAGGGAAGGAGAGGGGCTGATGAGGATGGAGTGCACTGAGGGAAGTGGGGGGGGGCTGATGGGGATGAAGTGCACTGAGGGAAGGAGGGGGGCTGATGGGGATGGAGTGCACTGAGGGAAGGAGGGGGGCTGATGAGGATGGAGTGCACTGAGGGGAGGAGAAAGGGGGTGATGGGGATGGAATGCACTGAGGGAAGAAGAGGAGCTGATGGGGATAGAGTGCACTGAGGGAAGGAGAGGAGCTGATGGGGATAGAGTGCACTGACGAAAGGAGAGGGGCTGATGAGGATAGAGTGCACTGACGAAAGGAGAGGGGCTGATGAGGATAGAGTGCACTGAGGGAAGGAGAGAGGGGCTAATGGGGATGGAGTGCACTGAGGGAAGGAGAGAGGGGCTAATGGGGATGGAGTGCACTGAGGGAAGGAGAGAGGGGCTAATGGGGATGGAGTGCACTGAGGGAAGGAGAGAGGGGCTAATGGGGATGGAGTGCACTGAGGGAAGGAGAGAGGGGCTAATGGGGATGGAGTGCACTGAGGGAAGGAGAGAGGGGCTAATGGGGATGGAGTGCACTGAGGGAAGGAGAGAGGGGCTAATGGGGATGGAGTGCACTGAGGGAAGGAGAGAGGGGCTAATGCGGATGGAGTGCACTAAGGGAAGGAAAGAGGCGCTGATGGTGATAGAGTGCACTGAGGGAAGGAGAGGGGCTGATGAGGATAGAGTGCACTGAGGGAACGAGAGGGGCTGATGAGGATGGAGTGCACTGAGGGAAGTGGGGGGGCTGATGGGGATAAAGTGCACTGGGGGAAGGAGGGGGGCTGATGGGGATGGAGTGCACTGAGGGAAGGAGGGGGGCTGATGGGGATGGAGTGCACTGAGGCCTCGGAGGAGAGGGGCTGATGAGGATGGAGTGCACTGAGGGGAGGAGAAAGGGGGTGATGGGGATGGAATGCACTGAGGGAAGAAGAGGAGCTGATGGGGATAGAGTACACTGAGGGAAGGAGAGGAGCTGATGGGGATAGAGTGCACTGAGGGAAGGAGAGGAGCTGATGGGGATAGAGTGCACTGAGGGAAGGAGAGGAGCTGATGGGGATAGAGTGCACTGAGGGAAGGAGAGGAGCTGATGGGGATAGAGTGCACTGAGGGAAGGAGAGGAGCTGATGGGGATAGAGTGCACTAAGGGAAGAAGAAAGGCGCTGATGGGGATGGAGTGCACTGAGGGAAAGAGAGAGGGGTTAATGGGGATAGAGTGCACTGACGAAAGGAGAGGGGCTGATGAGGATAGAGTGCACTGAGGGAAGGAGAGAGGCGCTGATGGGGATAGAGTGCACTGAGGGAAGGAGAGAGGCGCTGATGGGGATAGAGTGCACTGAGGGAAAGAGAAAGAGGCTGATGAGGACAGAGTGCACTGAGGGAAGGAAAGAGGTGCTGATGGGGATAGAGTGCACTGAGGGAAGGAAAGAGGTGCTGATGGGGATGGAGTGCACTGAGAGGAGGAGAAAGGGTTTTTTTGGGATGGAGTGCACTGAGGGGAGGAGAAAGGGGCTGATGGGAATGGAGTGCACTGAGGGAAGGAGAGGAGCTGATGGGGATAGAGTGCACTGAGGGAAGAAGAAAGGCGCTGATGGGGATGGAGTGCACTGAGGGATGGAGATGGAGTGCACTGAGGGAAAGAGAGGGGCTGATGGGGATGAGTGCAGTGAGGGAAGGAGATGGGCTGATGGGGAAGGAGTGCACTGAGGGAAGGAGAGGGGCTGATGGAGATGGAGTGCACTGAGGGAAGGAGAGGGGCTGATGGAGATGGAGTGCACTGAGGGAAAGAGAGAGGGGCTGATGGGGATGGAGTGCACTGAGGAAAGGAGAGGGGCTGATAAGGATGGAGTGCACTGAGGGAAGGACAGGGGGTGATGGGGATGGAGTGCACTGAAGATGGAGATTGGTTGCTAGTTGTGAAGGCAGAGAGCGAACAGGGAAGCAAAAGCTACAGTAACAGATGTGGAAATGCAATTTAGTAAAGACGTTTATGTAGCATACCGGTCTCCTGCCCTCTGTAACTGACATGGCTTAACTATCCAACACTTACCCACAGTACCCCCCTAAAACTGCTGTGTTTGGATTTTTGCATTGTTTTTTACATTGTGAATGTATGGGGTTTGTTGCAGAATTTCAGTCCAGATTTCCTAGCTTTTACTATATG
This sequence comes from Eleutherodactylus coqui, assembly GCF_035609145.1. NCBI lineage: Eukaryota > Metazoa > Chordata > Amphibia > Anura > Eleutherodactylidae > Eleutherodactylus > Eleutherodactylus coqui. Next base: position 123,269,446 of record NC_089849.1, read on the forward strand.
GGAATTTTAGCTGCGGCACAGGTTATGTGGCGTAAGAGAGCAATATAGGCTGCTGCAAACTAATGGAGATGAATGAGGTCACTTTAAGTTGCTGTGATCCACTGATTTCTTCATGCCTCCCACCCATCCTGAATTCTGCAGGACAGTCCCGGATCTGAGACACTGTCCCAAAATGCCGCTTGGCCAGAGGCATGTCCCACCCCCCATGGTTGACATGTAGAAAAAAAACATACTCACCTTTGCTGCCTCGCCACTCATCATCCTTCCCGATCCTTTTGATCTCCACTTATCACCCTGAAGCTGGTCACATGTTGTTCCATTCCCAGCCTCAGACCAGTGATTGGCTGCAGTGGTCATGTACCATCAAGCATGTGACTGGCTGTTAGACTGAGGCCAGGAGAGATCAGTGGGATCCTGAAGGTCAGCCAATGGAAAAGGTGAAGTGACTGGGGCCACTAATGGAGATCACTATTATTACTGGGGCTATTACGGCTGACATGATTACTACTGGGCCACTAAGGTGGGTACTATTACTATTGGGGTCTTTAAGGGTGTATTTACATGACTGATAGTGAGTTGCCCCCAAGATACTGGGGTGCAACTCACATCAAACAGCACACAGAACCCCATCCATGTGCTGTGCGAGACACCGCACATTGCAGGTCCTGTTCTTGTATAACAATCTCACGAAAATAGGAACTACTTCAGGTTTTCACACCAATAGTGCGAGAGAAGAAAAGCCTGTGCAAATTAACCCATTGCAAACAACGGGCGAGCTCCGTGCATGCCACACTCGCAGAGCATGCAGATATATTTCTCTAAGGGGGACACAGTGGGGTGACAGTATTTGTATCATCACATTAGCTATTAGTGTTAGTTCTTCTTTATCGTGGAACGAATTGTAGTTTCATGGTTACCATTTTAGGCTACATACGACTTTTTATTGTTTTTGGGGGACAGATGGATAGCAGTTCCGCCATTTTGGTCTGTTCCATCATCCCCCATGCTGTATAGCAGACTTTTTTTTATATAATGCAGGTCTTTAGGAATGTGGCAATACCCAATATGTTTTGTAGGGAGGAATATTATTTATTTTTTGCCCCTCCATTGGACATGAAGATGCGATCATTCTATTACTAGTATACTAAAATGCACTACTTATGTATGTGTCCCAACCATCCCAGACTTGGTCACTATTACTGCGAGGGGTCACTGAAGGGCAGTATTATGGGATACAGAGGGGCACAGTTTAACAGAAAATGGCAGTGCCAGCCCTAACAATGTGTTCTGAGCAGTGGCAAGAGGGACTAATATAGAAGTTAGGAGGTAAGTTTCTTGCCGTTGTCACTGCAGCTTGCTTGCTGCGACAGACTGCATTGACTTCCAGCAGTTTGTGACCTGGCAGGGATACACAGGGATCTTTGGCTGTTTGGTCACAGTCCCCATGTAGCTGCGCTGTCATCTGCGCTCTGACTGGCTGGCATCTGAGAAAGCGGCGAGGACAAACAGCCATCTTTCATTCTCACTGTGGCCTATTATCCACTGTCCGATCTTGTATCTCAGCGACCGGAGAACGAGCCTTTCTGTGTAGTCACACACACGACCGGAGAAAGAGACGTTCCGTGTAGACCCTGCATACCTGTCAGGATTCTTATTGGTGTGCGGATGTGCCGGCTGGTGACCCCGCGTACCTGTCTGGATTCTTATCGGTGCTGCGGATGTGCCGGCCGGTGACCCCGCGTACCTGTCCGGATTCTTATCGGTGTACGGATGTGCCGGCCGGTGACCCCGCGTACCTGTCCGGATTCTTATCGGTGCTGCGGATGTGCCGGCCGGTGACCCCGCGTACCTGTCTGGATTCTTATCAGTGTACGGATGTGCCGGCCGGTGACCCCGCGTACCTGTCCGGATTCTTATCGGTGTACGGATGTGCCGGCCGGTGACCCCGCGTACCTGTCCGGATTCTTATCGGTGCTGCGGATGTGCCGGCCGGTGACCCCGCGTACCTGTCTGGATTCTTATCGGTGCTGCGGATGTGCCGGCCGGTGACCCCGCGTACCTGTCCGGATTCTTATCGGTGCTGCGGATGTGCCGGCCGGTGACCCGGCATACCTGTCCGGATTCTTATCGGTGTACGGATGTGCCGGCCGGTAACCCCGCGTACCTGTCCGGATTCTTATCGGTGTACGGATGTGCCGGCCGGTGACCCCGCGTACCTGTCCCGATTCTTATTGGTGCTGCGGATGTGCCGGCCGGTAACCCCGCGTACCTGTCTGGATTCTTATCAGTGTACGGATGTGCCGGCCGGTAACCCCGCGTACCTGTCCGGATGCTTATCGGTGCCGCGGATGTGCCGGCCGGTGACCCCGCATACCTGTCCAGATTCTTATCGGTGCTGCGGATGTGCCGGCCGGTGACCCCGCGTACTTGTCCGGATTCTTATCGGTGTACGGATGTGCCGGCCGGTGACCCCACGTACCTACCCAGATTCTCATCGGTGCAGCGGATGTGCCGATCGGTGACCCCGCGTACCTGTCCGGATTCTTATCGGTGCTGCGGATGTGCCGGCCGGTGACCCTGCGTACCTGTCCGGATTCTTATCGGTGCTGCGGATGTGCCGGCCAGTGACCCCGCGTACCTGTCCGGATTCTCATCGGTGCTGCGGATGTGCCGGCCGGTGACCCCGCGTACCTGTCCGGATTCTCATCGGTGCTGCGGATGTGCCGGCCAGTGACCCCGCGTACCTGTCCGGATTCTCATCTGTGCTGCGGATGTGCCGGCCGGTGACCCCGCGTACCTGTCCGGATTCTCATCAGTGCTGCGGATGTGCCGGCCAGTGACCCCGCGTACCTGTCCGGATTCTTATCGGTGCTGCGGATGTGCCGGCCGGTGACCCCGCGTACCTGTCCGGATTCTTATCGGTGCTGCGGATGTGCCGGCCGGTGACCCCGCGTACCTGTCCGGATTCTCATCGGTGCTGCGGATGTGCCGGCCGGTGACCCCGCGTACCTGTCCGGATTCTCATCGGTGCTGCGGATGTGCCGGCCGGTGACCCCGCGTACCTGTCCGGATTCTCATCGGTGTACGGATGTGTCGGCCGGTGACCCCGCATACCTGTCCGAATTCTCATCGGTGCTGCGGATGTGCCGGCCGGTGACCCCGCGTACCTGTCCCGATTCTCATCAGTGCTGCGGATGTGCCGGCCGGTGACCCCGCGTACCTGTCCGGATTCTCATCGGTGCTGCGGATGTGCCGGCCGGTGACCCCACGTACCTGTCCGGATTCTTATCGGCGCTGCGGATGTGCCGGCCGGTGATCCCGCGTACCTGTCCGGATTCTTATCGGCGCTGCGGATGTGCCGGCCGGTGACCCCGCGTACCTGTCCGGATTCTTATCGGCGCTGCGGATGTGCCGGCCGGTGACCCCGCGTACCTGTCCGGATTCTTATCGGCGCTGCGGATGTGCCGGCCGGTGACCCCGCGTACCTGTCCGGATTCTTATCGGTGCTGCGGATGTGCCGGCCGGTGACCCCGCGTACCTGTCCGGATTCTTATCGGTGCTGCGGATGTGCCGGCCGGTGACCCCGCGTACCTGTCTGGATTCTCATCGGTGCTGCGGATGTGCCGGCCGGTGACCCCGCGTATCTGTCCGGATTCTCATCGGTGCTGCGGATGTACCGGCCGGTGACCCCGCGTACCTGTCCGGATTCTTATCGGTGCTGCGGATGTACCGGCCGGTGACCCCGCGTATCTGTCCGGATTCTCATCGGTGCTGCGGATGTACCGGCCGGTGACCCCGCGTACCTGTCCGGATTCTTATCGGTGCTGCGGATGTACCGGCCGGTGACCCCGCGTATCTGTCCGGATTCTCATCGGTGCTGCGGATGTACCGGCCGGTGACCCCGCGTATCTGTCCGGATTCTCATCGGTGCTGCGGATGTACCGGCCGGTGACCCCGCGTACCTGTCCGGATTCTTATCGGTGCTGCGGATGTACCGGCCGGTGACCCCGCGTACCTGTCCGGATTCTCATCGGTGCAGCGGATGTGCCGGCCGGTGACCCCGCGTACCTGTCCGGATTCTCATCGGTGCTTGTTATAGGTGGTGTTTGCTGCAGAACTCTGAGGCGGACGGGCGCTCCGGGCACCCCGCGTGCAGCCGGCCAGACTTGCATTCAGAGATGCCGCCTGAACTCGTGCTGACACAGCGGTTCTCTGTGGCCCTGAGCGCGGCCGTTTAATCCTTCCCTTTCATTCGCGCAGAGAACGTGCACGACTGAGCCACATGGGAACGACCTCTCGGCCGGTATAACCAGGCTGCACGAGATGCGGCCCCGCCCCACAGGTGACTCCGCCTACACCCGCCCCTCCTCCCGTGACGTCATGGTGAACGCTCCCGCTCTCCTCTGTCCTACCCGGAACTCGGTGCCTGCCGCTGCCTCCTCCGCCTGTACCCGCGTCCGGAGCAGCGGCTGCGGTGAAGCCTCATACCGGCGTCCTCCGAGATCTCCGGGCGGTCTGTGAGGTAACTTCCTGCAGTGTCCACAGGGGGCGCCCGACGCGTCTTGTTCGAGCTGCTGTCAGCGATGCCGTCCAACATAACTGGAACATCAGGGGAGGACAGCGGCACACGGCCGGAGAGCGAGGCGCGTCCTCAGCGTCACAGGGGACGTACGGCGTGGGAGTAAGGTGCGCCCCCTCCGTCACAGGAGCCGTAGAGGGCGGGAGCGGGGCGCGTCGCCAAACTCACAGGGGCCGCGGGGTGTGGGAGCGGAGCCCGTCCTCTCCGTCACAGGGGGCCGCGGGGTGTGGGAGCGGAGCCCGTCCTCACCGTCACAGGGGCCGCGGGGTGTGGGGAGCGGGGCCCGTCCTCACCGTCACAGGGGCCGCGGGGTGTGGGGAGCGGGGCCCGTCCTCACCGTCACAGGGGCCGCGGGGTGTGGGGAGCGGGGCGCGTCCTCACCGTCACAGGGGCCGCGGGGTGTGGGAGCGGGGCCCGTCCTCACCGTCACAGGGGCCGCGGGGTGTGGGAGCGGGGCGCGTCCTCACCGTCACAGGGGCCGCGGGGTGTGGGAGCGGGGCGCGTCCTCACCGTCACAGGGGCCGCGGGGTGTGGGAGCGGGGCCCGTCCTCACCGTCACAGGGGCCGCGGGGTGTGGGAGCGGGGCCCGTCCTCACCGTCACAGGGGCCGCGGGGTGTGGGGAGCGGGGCCCGTCCTCACCGTCACAGGGGCCGCGGGGTGTGGGAGCGGGGCCCGTCCTCACCGTCACAGGGGCCGCGGGGTGTGGGAGCGGGGCCCGTCCTCACCGTCACAGGGGCCGCGGGGTGTGGGAGCGGGGCCCGTCCTCACCGTCACAGGGGCCGCGGGGTGTGGGAGCGGGGCCCGTCCTCACCGTCACAGGGGCCGCGGGGTGTGGGAGCGGGGCCCGTCCTCACCGTCACAGGGGCCGCGGGGTGTGGGAGCGGGGCCCGTCCTCACCGTCACAGGGGCCGCGGGGTGTGGGAGCGGGGCCCGTCCTCACCGTCACAGGAAATGTAGGGCAGGGGAGTGAGGCGCTTCGCCACAGTCGCATGGGATTTAGGGAGCAAGGCATGTCGTGGGGGATGTAGGGCACGAGAGCGAGGCATGTCTCCTCCGTCACGGGATGTAGGGCACGCAAACGAGGCGTGTTGCCACTTTCACGGGGGAATGTAGGGCACGGGAGCAAGGCGCGTCTCCAGCGTCGCAGGGAACATACAGCGTGGGAGCGAGGCACGTCCACTCCGTCACAGGGGCCGTAGAGCGCGGGAGCGAGGCGCATCCTCACTGTCACACGGGACGTGCGGTGTGTGTTTTATGCTGTTAGAAGTCTAGAAATGTCTACTTTGGCGCAGGCAGCTCTACGGGAAGGATGCCGCCTACGGTGTTCGGTTGCGTCTCTCTGTTTCGCGCGCCAATTAGTTGACTTTGCAGTTTACGGCTACATTGTCTCGCACAAACCGTGTTGTTCCGTCTCGCTCCTCGGCCTCCTGCTGCGTCCGGCCTGCTGTCTCTTCCTCTAGAAGTCAACGCGGTTCGCAGACAGATCTCCAACATTCTAGCCTGAGCGGCCCCGCTGGACACCCTGAGCCTCACATACACGCATCTTGTAGCCCGTGTGGAGGAGGCCTACAAGTAGACATCTGTGTCCGTTTTTATGCTTTTGTCATGATCATCCCCACCCCCCATCATTCATCACCCCCCTCATCACCCTTCATCACACCTCTCACCACCCATCACCATCCATGATCATCCCCACCCCCCATCATTCATCACCCCCCCATCACACCTCTCACCACCCATCACCATCCATGATCATCCATCACCCATCATCATCCGCAGAGTGTAAGCTCTTGTTCACGACCTGAAGGTTGCAAGTTCAATCCCCGAATGCTTTAGGTAGCTGGGTCAAGGTCGACTCAGCCTTCCATCCTTCCGAGGTCCGCTTGGTGGGGGGTAATAAATAAGAGTACCTGAAGGCGCTACAGAAGGGCGCTCTACAAATGATCTGCGTCCGTTTTTATGTTTTTGTGACGTATTTATACTTAACATCATAAAGCATATTTAATGTAGACACAGACTGCAGCGAGAGCGCCCCGGCAGCAGGATGGCAGCGAGAGCGCCCCGGCAGCAGGATGGCAGCGAGGGCGCCCCGGCAGCAGGACGGCAGCGAGGGCGCCCCGGCAGCAGGACGGCAGCGAGGGCGCCCCGGCAGCAGGACGGCAGCGAGGGCGCCCCGGCAGCAGGACGGCAGCGAGGGCGCCCCGGCAGCAGGACGGCAGCGAGGGCGCCCCGGCAGCAGGACGGCAGCGAGGGCGCCCCGGCAGCAGGACGGCAGCGAGGGCGCCCCGGCAGCAGGACGGCAGCGAGGGCGCCCCGGCAGCAGGACGGCAGCGAGGGCGCCCCGGCAGCAGGACGGCAGCGAGGGCGCCCCGGCAGCAGGACGGCAGCGAGGGCGCCCCGGCAGCAGGACGGCAGCGAGGGCGCCCCGGCAGCAGGACGGCAGCGAGGGCGCCCCGGCAGCAGGACGGCAGCGAGGGCGCCCCGGCAGCAGGACGGCAGCGAGGGCGCCCCGGCAGCAGGACGGCAGCGAGGGCGCCCCGGCAGCAGGACGGCAGCGAGGGCGCCCCGGCAGCAGGACGGCAGCGAGGGCGCCCCGGCAGCAGGACGGCAGCGAGGGCGCCCCGGCAGCAGGACGGCAGCGAGGGCGCCCCGGCAGCAGGACGGCAGCGAGGGCGCCCCGGCAGCAGGACGGCAGCGAGGGCGCCCCGGCAGCAGGACGGCAGCGAGGGCGCCCCGGCAGCAGGACGGCAGCGAGGGCGCCCCGGCAGCAGGACGGCAGCGAGGGCGCCCCGGCAGCAGGACGGCAGCGAGGGCGCCCCGGCAGCAGGACGGCAGCGAGGGCGCCCCGGCAGCAGGACGGCAGCGAGGGCGCCCCGGCAGCAGGACGGCAGCGAGGGCGCCCCGGCAGCAGGACGGCAGCGAGGGCGCCCCGGCAGCAGGACGGCAGCGAGGGCGCCCCGGCAGCAGGACGGCAGCGAGGGCGCCCCGGCAGCAGGACGGCAGCGAGGGCGCCCCGGCAGCAGGACGGCAGCGAGGGCGCCCCGGCAGCAGGACGGCAGCGAGGGCGCCCCGGCAGCAGGACGGCAGCGAGGGCGCCCCGGCAGCAGGACGGCAGCGAGGGCGCCCCGGCAGCAGGACGGCAGCGAGGGCGCCCCGGCAGCAGGACGGCAGCGAGGGCGCCCCGGCAGCAGGACGGCAGCGAGGGCGCCCCGGCAGCAGGACGGCAGCGAGGGCGCCCCGGCAGCAGGACGGCAGCGAGGGCGCCCCGGCAGCAGGACGGCAGCGAGGGCGCCCCGGCAGCAGGACGGCAGCGAGGGCGCCCCGGCAGCAGGACGGCAGCGAGGGCGCCCCGGCAGCAGGACGGCAGCGAGGGCGCCCCGGCAGCAGGACGGCAGCGAGGGCGCCCCGGCAGCAGGACGGCAGCGAGGGCGCCCCGGCAGCAGGACGGCAGCGAGGGCGCCCCGGCAGCAGGACGGCAGCGAGGGCGCCCCGGCAGCAGGACGGCAGCGAGGGCGCCCCGGCAGCAGGACGGCAGCGAGGGCGCCCCGGCAGCAGGACGGCAGCGAGGGCGCCCCGGCAGCAGGACGGCAGCGAGGGCGCCCCGGCAGCAGGACGGCAGCGAGGGCGCCCCGGCAGCAGGACGGCAGCGAGGGCGCCCCGGCAGCAGGACGGCAGCGAGGGCGCCCCGGCAGCAGGACGGCAGCGAGGGCGCCCCGGCAGCAGGACGGCAGCGAGGGCGCCCCGGCAGCAGGACGGCAGCGAGGGCGCCCCGGCAGCAGGACGGCAGCGAGAGCACATCACCAAGGGGCGGGCATACATGGGCACTATTGTGTCATGTGCACAGTTACTGGTCACCCCGCTGTGATGTCCCCTCCGTCCGGCGGCGTCCTCTTCACCTGGAACCCTTAACAAATTTGGTTCCGGTGATGGTGTCCGAGGTTGTAGTTCTCTGAAGACTGTAATCTGCGGGGCAGCCATAAGGGGGCACTCCTAAGGGGGGGGGGGGGGGTTAAACTACTGCCATTTTTGCAACATGGGGAAAATGTCAACTTCTTGAAGGTGGATGCTGGCCCAATAATTTTTCCTTTTTCTGAGTGGGTGGAGCTTAGCACTATGGGGGCGTGGCCAGTATAATTGTCACCAGAAAATGATACTGAAAATCTCCCACGGCTCATTGCTGGCGCGGACTTCATATTTGGCGCACGAGAAACCCAAAGAATGCGGCAAACGCAGAAAAAACTGAATGTGTCTCACAGCAGCGCAAGATGTACGCCAACGGCCGAGGGGCTCATTCACACGACCGTATGTGCATAACGCTGCATGATTGGTCTGTGTGCGGGCTGATGAGCTGGCCACTGCGGCACGTGGCACATGGACTCGTAGCTCACAATGTGGCTTTGTGCAGGTATCATCGCCCGTACGCCATGTATCGTGTACGGACGGCATTGCATACGCTATCCATAGATAAGAATGGGGCTTACGCTGCGTGATGCTGGGGAAACGGAGCATGCTGCGCTCTAATTCACACGCATAGCGACACACTAATGTGAATGGACCAATGAGAGACTGTGTTCTTTAATTGACTCCATTCACCACATATAACATGGCCGTGCATCACGTGCGCAATACACACCGAGATCAGCCGTGTAAATCTCCCCAAGGGTGTTAATCCAAATTACTTAGTCAACATAGGCTGAACTTATAGGCTAAATACTATCACCCCCAATGTTCATTCAAAAACCAAAGAGGTAGAAGCCGATTTTCCTCATTTTAGGGGAAAAAATTCCTTCCTGACTCCAATCTGGCAATCGGAATAATCCCCGGATCACCGACCCTCCTGAGTAATCAGTGATATAACCTGTAATATTATAATACAAGAAAGATGTCCAGAACCTCTTATTCTCATATCTTATCGCCATCACCGCATCCTCAGGAGAAAGCTCCATAGTCTCACTGCTCTTACAGTAAAGAATCCCCGTCTATATTGTGTAGAAACCTTCTGTCCTCTAGACGTAGAGGGCGCCCCCTTGTTACAGTACTAGGTATAATAATGGTCAGATCTCTGTATTGTCCCCTGATATATCTATACCTAGTTATTAGAGCGCCCCCTTGTTACAGTCTTGGGTATAATAGATGATGGGGAGATCACTGTACTGACCCCTGATATATTATACATAGTTATTAGAGCGCCCCCTTGTTACAGTCCTGGGTATAATAGATGATGGGAGAGATCTCTGTACTGACCCCTGATATATTATACATAGTTATTAGAGCGCCCCCTTGTTACAGTCCTGGATATAATAGATGATGGGAGAGATCTCTGTAATGACCCCTGATATATTATACATAGTTATTAGAGCGCCCCCTTGTTACAGTCCTGGGTATAATAGATGATGGGAGAGATCTCTGTACTGACCCCTGATATATCTATACATAGTTATTAGAGCGCCCCCTTGTTACAGTCCTGGGTATAATAGATGATGGGAGAGATCTCTGTACTGACCCCTGATATATCTATATATGGTTATTAGAGCGCCCCCTGGTTACAGTCCTGGGTATAATAGATGATGGGAGAGATCTCTGCACTGACTCCTGATATTTCTATCCATAGTTATTAGAGCCGTGCCTAATAACTGATCAGTTGGAGTCCCGAGCGGCGGACCCCAGCCAACAACTATTGATGACCTCTTCTAACAACAGGATAGGTCATCAATAGTATTTTTCCTGGAAAACCCCCTTTAATTCTCATTTACCACTCTTCTGCCCAACCCCCAATATATCCAGATCCATTTGCAGCCTCCTTGTGTCCTCGAGTGTTATTTCCTATTTAGATTTAATACTATTTTTTGGAAGAATGTCTATAAATAGCCAATGGCTGTGAAATTAACCTAATTACCAATCCGATTGGACGACCTGGAGGCATTTCTCTAGATTTATGCCCATTAGGAAGTAAACGATACTATTGCTATGGAGGAGTTAGTCACGCAGCTAACTTCCCTCCGCTTGTTAGTGAAAGTAAGTGTCACAAGGCGGTGTAAATGTGGCGCTGGCTCGGCTCCTGGCCCGCGCCCAATCAACATGTACGTCCTGGAGCTCCAAACCCTCTAAGCTTGTAATTGTGGTGACCCTGAGCCGCAGCATGAAGGTGATGGCTCGCATGCTGCTCACACAACTTACTTGGATTTTGTTCAAAAAGGTTTGGCTTTTTTTTTTAATTCACTTTTTATCCCAATTTTTGCAAGGCAGGATGTACAAAAAGTCTGATCTACCAATGAAGAATACAAGCTGTTCTGCAAAAAGCAAAGCCCGCGCCGGCTGCGATGTAAAGAATGAGAAGGAAATCATTATCAAAAATAGGAAAGCGGGAACAAAATGCTATAAATGTGTTCTCAGCAGATCGTTGACCCGAAGCATACATCTGTTATTAAAGGGGTTGTCCCGCGGCAGCAAGTGGGTCTATACACTTCTGTATGGCCATATTAATGCACTTTGTAATATACATTGTGCATTAATTATGAGCCATACAGAAGTTATTCACTTACCTGCTCCGTTGCTGGCGTCCTCGTCTCCATGGTGCCGTCTAATTTTCAGCATCTAATCGCCGGATTAGACGCGCTTGCGCAGTCCGGTCGTCTTCTTTTCTGAGTGGGGCCGCTCGTGCCAGAGAGCGGCTCCTCGTAGCTCCGCCCCGTCACGTGCCGATTCCAGCCAATCAGGAGGCTGGAATCGGCAATGGACCGCACAGAAGCCCTGCGGTCCACCGAGGGTGAAGATCCCGGCGGCCATCTACACCAGGTAAATAAGAAGTCACCGGAGCGCGGGGATTCAGGTAAGCGCTGTCCGGTGTTCTTTTTTAACCCCTGCATTGGGTTTGTCTCGTGCCGAACGGGGGGGGGGGGCTATTGAAAAAAAAAAAAAACCCGTTTCAGCGCGGGACAACCCCTTTAATGCCACACAGTGAACCGTATGGATGAAGAATAGCAGGATTTCTGTCTTTTTTTTTTTTGTTTGTTTTTCTCATCCCTCCCTTCAAAAAAGAGGCAGACCTTGCATGGTATGTTCCCCAAAGTCCACCTCACCCTGCAACAAGCGTGCAGCACGGATGAAGGAACTGCTTGGCCACTAAGACGGCACTGCTGTCTTCCGAAAACAGCCGCTCCCTCAGTGGGTCTGCGAGTTGTCCAGTATTGCTGCCCGGCTCCCCTGAAAACGTTCTAATCCTGGACGCTTCGGTAAAGGCCTTAATGGCGCCTGTTCTGTTAAAATATACTTTTCACTTCAACCAACGTTTTCCTTTCTTGAAGCTCGATGGAGGACTTGCTTTAGTTCTAAATTATTTCAGCTTTTTTTTTTTTTACAGATCTACCTGAAGTCTGGTGAGGCGTGAAGGTACACGGCGCGCCCCGTACAAGGCTGTCCTCCTGACTAAATGGACAAGGAAAGAAGTTGCATGACTGAGAACATATTAGAACTTACCTTGAAGATCATATATCTGTTAACTGGGGAGGTGAGGGACACAAGACGTTGGGTCAGATAGCATTGCTGCATCCTTCCTTCTAAGGCCAGTAATGAGCGTCCCGACCCGGCTGCAAAACTGACGCCACTTCACAGCATCATAGACTCCTACCACGCTGTGAGGTTGGGTCAGTAGACCTGCAGCGGGCTGGGACATGCACCCCTCACATATAGAGGGGAACACTGGGGTTATTTAATTGGACATCACTGATGCATATTTATAAATATTTAGGATTATGGGCCAATGAAGAAGTCCAGGAAGCATGGGGTCTCTAGTGGTCCACCTAGCGTGTCGGGAGGATGCTGCGGCGGTCTGAGCCCCATCGCAGATACTCCATCTAAGGTGTCTAGACACAAAAGAAATAATGACTGGAGGATCCTAAACCTCGCCAGCAAGATCATAGAGCTGCTGTCCCGGGAGGTGAGCGCTGATTATGTATACACGTATATCTTTCATATTGATCTCAAATATATTCATCCGGCTCGTTCCATTTATGGAGGGAATTAAAAAATCTAAATATATTTGTTAATATTTTTGATGATTTATGTTTTTATGACTCTTGGAGTATATTTTACTGTTCTCAAACACTTCTTCTAACAATCCTATCTAATCCCGCACTCACACTTCACCATGCAAGTTTCCACGTGTTTCCTGCATTTCAGTACAGAAGTGAATAGATGTTTTTTAACTAACACATGTGACCAAAAATAAGCCAGTGAGGTAATGTAACTTATTATATTTGTTATATTATGTAATTTATAGTAGGATCAATAGCCCACCAACTAGATGTCCGGTCTGTTACCAAGAAAGGTGTAATTAATCGTTCTGTTAGTTAATGGTCATTATAATTTACAACAAAAGTTCATAATTTAAGTCTTATAAGGTTCACATATATTGCAGTTACCTGTTAATGAATAAAGCATGTAAAAAAAAAAAGATTCTTATTTTTAGTAAGTTTAAAGTCCCTGCATCGGGTTTGTCTCGCGCCGAATGGGGGGGGGGCTGTTGAAAAAAAAAACAAAAAGGTTTCGGCGCGGGACAACCCCTTTAATGTACCTTTTGGATGGGGAAAGGTGGACTGTATCATTTGTACTTGTAGCATAGCATGTAAGGCTGAATGAAGACAATGTCCATCTAATCCAGCCTGTCTATCCTACTGAGTTGATCCAGAGGAAGGCAAAAAACCCCAAGGGCAGAAGCCAATTAGCCCTTTTGGGGAAACAATTCCTTCCCGACTCCCTAATGGCAATCGGACTGTTCCCTGGACCAACCCCTAATAGTTCCTACCTGCCTGTATACCCGGATTGACACTTAACCTAAGATTTATATTCTGTAATACCCCCTTTAAACTCCTCTATGGATTTTGCCATCACCACTTCCTCAGGCAGAGAGTTCCACAGTCTAACTGCTCTTACAGTAAAGAATCCCCTTCTATGTTGGTGATGAAACCTGCTTTCCTCTAATCGTAGCGGATGCCCTCTTGTTACCGTCGCAGTCCTGGGTGTAAACAGATCGCGGGAGAGATCCTTGTATTGTCCCCTCATGTACTTATACATGGTTATTTGGTCGCCTCTTAATCTTCTTTTTTCTAGAGTAAATAGTCCCAGTTTTGGTGCCTCTCTGGGTATTCCAGTCCCGTCATTCCATGTATTAGTTTAGTTGCCCTTCTTTGAACCCCCTCAAGCACTGTGACATCTTTCCTGAGCACCGGTGTCCAGAATTGTACGCAGTATTCCATGTGGGGCCTGACAAGTGCCTTATATAATGGAAGGATAATGTTCTCGTCCCTCGCCCCTATACCTCTTTTAATGCACCCCAAGACTTTATTTGCCTTTGCAGCAGCTGACTGGCACTGGTTACTCCAGTTTAGTCTATTATCCACTAATACCCCCAGATCCTTTTCCATATCACTTTTCCCTAGCAGTACCCCATTTAGTGTATATTGGTGACATCCGTTCCTCCTGCCCATGTGCAGAACCTTACATTTTTCAACATTGAACTTCATTTGCCATTTTCCCCCCCAAGCCCCCGGCTTATCTCGGTCTGTTTGTAGCCGCACATTGTCCTCCGCTGCATTAATTATATTGTATAATTTTGTGTCATCTGCAAATATTGATATTTTGCTGTGCAGCCCCTCTATCAGGTCATTGATAAATATGTTGAACAGAGTGGGGCCTAATACTGAACCCTGTGGCACCCCGCTAGCGACTGTGGTCCAATCAGAGTACGAACCATTTATTACCCCCCTCTGCTTTCTATCATTGAGCCAATTTTTTACCCACTTACACACGTTTTCACCTAATCCTAGCTGCTTCATTTTGTATATTAGCCTATTATGTGGCACGGTGTCAAAGGCTTTAGAGAAGTCCAGATATACGAGATCAATAGATTCTCCCAGGTCCAGCCTAGAGCTTACTTCATCGTAGAAACTGATCAGATTTGTCTGACATGAGCGACCCTTCATGAATCCATGCTGGGGAGGAGTTATTCCCTTATTCTCCTTGAGGTACTCATCGATGGCGTCTCTCAGAATCCCCTCGAAAAATTTTCCCGTTACTGAAGTGAGACTTACTGGCCTGTAGTTACCAGGCTCACTTCTGCTCCCTTTTTTGTAAATTGGAACCACGTTGGCAATGCGCCAATCCAATGGTACTACACCGGTCTTGATAGTGTCTAGAAATATTAGGTATAGCGGCCTAGCTATCTCGTCACTTAGTTCCCTTAGTATCCTTGGGTGTAATCCATCTGGGCCCGGCGATTTATCAACTTTAGTTTTCTTTAGACGCTTCCGCACTTCCTCCTGCGTTAGGTATGAGATATTTTGTGAGGGGTTCGTTTTATTCCCCTGCATCTCGTGTGGCATTTCCTTTTCTTTTGTGAATACACTTGAGAAGAAACTGTTTAGTAGATTTGCTTTCCCTTCGTCGTCATCAATGATTTCTCCTGCATTGTTTTTTAAAGGGCCAGCGCTCTCCCTGCAAATCCTTTTGCTGTTTATGTAGTTGAAAAATAGCTTCGGGTTGTTTTTGCTCTCTTTTGCGATCCGTCTTTCTGCTTCCTCCTTGGCAGTTTTGATCGTATCTTTGCATATTTTGTTTTTTTCCCTGTATGATTTCAGCGCTTCTTCGCTGCCTTGTTGCTTTAGTAGTTTGAACGCTTTCTTTTTTTCGTTTATTGCCCCTCTTACCGTCTTGTCGAGCCACATTGGTTTCCTTTTAGCTGAGTTTCTTTTATTTTTAAAGGGAATGAACTGCTCACATGAGGTGATTAGGATCCTTTTGAACTCCTCCCATTTGTCCTCTGTACTGATATTTTTGAGGATGTTGTCCCAATTAATGTTACCGATAGTAGTTCTAAGCTCATCAAATTTTGCTTTACTAAAGTTTAGTTTCTTTGCCACTCCCTGATAAGGCTTCCTATTGATTGACAGCTGGAAGTTGATTATATTGTGGTCGCTGTTCCCCAAGTGCCCCTCAACCTGCACCCCCTTTATACATTCCGGTTTCTTAGTTAGTACTAGGTCCAGAGTGGCTCTCCCTCTTGTTGGTTCCTGCACAAGTTGGTTCAGGTAATTGTCTTTAATTACTCTCTAGAACTTATCACCCCTGTGAGATTTGCAGGTTTCGTTCTCCCATGTTATATCTGGATAATTAAAGTCCCCCATGATAATTACTTCGTTTCGTTTTGACACCTCTTCTATCTGCCTTAGTAGTAAGTTTTCAGTTTCTTCTGTTGCTTTTGGTGGTCTATAGAAAACCCCTATCAGGATTTTGTTATTTTTTTCCTCCCTGTATTTCTACCCACAGAGATTCCACCTGTTCTTCTCCTACTCCTATATCCTCCCGTAGCCTCGGCTTCAAGTTCGATTTGACGTACAGACATACCCCTCCCCCTTTCTGGTTCCTTCGGTCCCTTCTGAAGAGATTGTACCCCTGCAAATTCACCGCCCAATCGCACTTATCATCAAGCCATGTTTCCGTAATTCCGAGTGTATCATAGTTTTCATCAGTCATTCTCGCTTTAAGCTCGCCCACTTTACCGATCAGACTTCGTGCATTCGTGGTCATACAATTTATATCATTTTTTTTGTTTTTTAAATTTGTTTTGTTGCTATTCGTACTTATGGCTGATCTATCAGTTCTAACTGTACTAACCCCACCCCCTGCTCGACCCCCATTCCCTTTGCTTGGACGCGGATCGCTAGTTACACTGGCTACCCCACTATTTCTCATTTTACCCTCATTTGTGGGGAGCACCAAGATGGTGTAGGCAGTCTTATGTGTCATGCAATGCCCTCTGGGGAAAATATATGCTAATAAGGGATGGGAAGTGCTTCCATAGAGCCATCTTCTTATAAGTTAATCCCCACCTTTTATCAGGACTTACAATATGACTAAGAATGTAAATTAAATCACAGCCTTCTCCATAAGGAAGGTACACCCACTTGTAGACGGCTGTTTCATGGTTCTTGCCCTTAATCAGTGCAGGATTCTGGTTAGCTGGGTGAGAACCCTTCATTGTGGTGAAACGGTACCACCACGGCCATGGCATGTTTTGTCTCCCATTTACCTATTTGTCAGGAAGACTCTATATGCCATTTTTGATACTGTCCGGAAACGGTACATTCTGAACCCACATGGAAGACCTCCCACCCAGCCAATCAGAACTCTGCTGTGCACTCAGTGTATTATAGTGTTGCGGCTTCCAATATGGGGGCTAAAGACTTTTAAAATATAACCTCTGAAATCTCTGAAAGCTGCATGGTTAGCCCTGATCCCAGTTTCATCAGCACTGCACCCAGCACCTACTCCTTATCTACGCTAGAACCAACGACAGAGGAAGAAGTCTCCAGGCTCCTTTCCGTTGCCCGCCCCACCACCTGCGCTAGTGACCCTCTCCCCTCTCACCTCCTCCGCTCCCTTTCCCCAGCTCTCATTACTCACCTCACCACAATCTGCAACCTCTCCCTAACCTCTGGCACTTTTCCCCCCTCATTCAAACACTCCATTATATCCCCTCTGCTTAAAAAAAACAACCCTGGACCCAACTGATGCTGCTAACTACCGACCCGTCTCAAACCTCCCCTTTATCTCCAAATTACTGGAACGCCTGGTCTACTCCTGCCTTACTCGCTTTCTCTCTGACAACTCGCTCCTCGACCCCCTCCAGTCTGGTTTCCGCTCTCTACACTCAACCGAAACTGCCCTTACAAAAGTAACAAATGACCTGATGACTGCAAAGTCGAGAGGTGATTACTCCCTACTAATCCTCCTTGACCTGTCTGCTGCATTTGACACTGTCGACCATAACCTCCTTCTCACTATGCTCCACTCTATTGGTCTAAAGCAGGGGTCCCCAACCACCGGACCGCGGACCGGGGCCGGGCCGTTGGGTGTTTAGCGCCGGTCCGCGGCACCGCCGGGAACTTTTGCTCTAAATACAAGGCCCGCGGGCCGAATCCAGCCCGCTGCCTTGTGCTATGTGGCCCGTGGCGTGCCGATGCCGCGGACCACTGAAGCGATTACCAGCGGGGGTGCCGCAGCTCCCCGCTGGTAATCGCGATGATCCCAGCGCACACACTGACGTCTGTGCAGCCAGGATCCTCTTCCCCGAGTCCCCTGCTCATTAGTTCCGCAGGAGAGGACTCGGGGAGGAAGCGTTCCGGGCTGACGTCAGGGCAAGCAGACAGAGAGCGACAGCAGGGAGGAGGTAGGTTTATGGGTTGGGGGGCTGCCTATTACGGGGGGGACTGCCTATTACTGGGGGTGGGGTGGGGGCTACTTATTACAGGGGAAGGGGCTGCCTATTACTGGGGGGGACCTGCTTATTACTGGGGGGGGGGTTGCTTATTACAGGGGAAGTGGCTGGTTATTACTGGGGGGGTGGGGGCTACTTATTACAGGGGAAGGGGCTGCCTATTACTGGGGGGGCTGGTTATTACTGGGGGGGGGGGCTACTTATTACAGGGGAAGGGGCTGCCTATTACTGGCTGGGGGGACCTGCTTATTACTGAGGTTGTTGCTTACTGGGGGGGCTGGTTATTACTGGGGGGGGCTACTTATTACAGGGGAAGGGGCTGCCTATTACTGGCTGGGGGGACCTGCTCATTACTGGGGTTGTTGCTTACTGGGGGGGCTGCTTATTACTGGGGGGGTGGGGGCTACTTATTGCAGGGAAAGGGGCTGCCTATCACTGGGGGGGCTGCCTATCACTGGGGGGGCTGCCTATCACTGGGGGGGCTGCCTATCACTGGGGGGGCTGCCTATCACTGGGGGGGCTGCCTATCACTGGGGGGGCTGCTTATCACTGGGGGGGCTGCCTGCTTATCACTGGGGGGGCTGCCTGCTTATCACTGGGGGGGCTGCCTGCTTATCACTGGGGGGGCTGCCTGCTTATCACTGGGGGGGCTGCCTGCTTATCACTGGGGGAGCTGCCTGCTTATCACTGGGGGGGGGAGCTGCCTGCTTATCACTGGGGGGGCTGCCTATCACTGGGGAGGGGACGCCTATCACTGGGGGGGGACCTGCTTATCACTGGGGGGCTGCCTATCACTGGGGGGGGGACCCGCCTATCACTGGGGGGGGGACCCGCCTATCACTGGGGGGGGGACCCGCCTATCACTGGGGGGGGGGGACCCGCCTATCACTGGGGGGGGGGGACCCGCCTATCACTGGGGGGGGGGGACCCGCCTATCACTGGGGGGGGGGGACCCGCCTATCACTGGGGGGGGGGGACCCGCCTATCACTGGGGGGGGGGGACCCGCCTATCACTGGGGGGGGGGGACCCGCCTATCACTGGGGGGGGGGACCCGCTTATCACTGGGGGGGGGGGACCCGCTTATCACTGGGGGGGGGGGACCCGCTTATCACTGGGGGGGGGGGGGACCCGCTTATCACTGGGGGGGGGGACCCGCTTATCACTGGGGGGGGGGGACCCGCTTATCACTGGGGGGGGGGGACCCGCTTATCACTGGGGGGGGGGACCCGCTTATCACTGGGGGGGGGGGGGACCCGCTTATCACTGGGGGGGGGGGGGACCCGCTTATCACTGGGGGGGGGGGGGACCCGCTTATCACTGGGGGGGGGGGACCCGCTTATCACTGGGGGGGGGGGGGACCCGCTTATCACTGGGGGGGGGGGACCCGCTTATCACTGGGGGGGGGGACCCGCCTGTTACCGGGGGGACCCGCTTATTTCAAGGGGAGGGGCTGTTAATTACTGAGAGGTGGGGGCTGTCTATTACTGGGGGGGAGATAAATTATATACTGCCCTATGTGTGTACTGCCAGGACATTCTAAATGTCATAATTAAATAACAATGCACTAAACTCCAACTCCATAACCCCGCCCAATATAACCAAAGCCCCGCCCATATAACCAAAGCACCACCCATGTCCCGCCCAACCCTGCCGGGCCTTGTAAAAATGGTCTTGCTTGAAGCCGGTCCCTGGTGCCAAAAAGGTTGGGGACCACTGGTCTAAAGGACACTGCTCTCTCCTGGTTCTCCTCCTACCTCTCTGACCGCTCTTTCAGTGTTTCTATCTCTGCTCCACTTCCTCTTGCTGTTGGGGTCCCCCAGGGCTCGGTCCTTGGTCCCCTTCTCTTCTCTATCTATACTGCCCCAATTGGACAAACTATCCACAAATTTGGCCTCCAATACCATCTCTACGCTGACAACACCCAACTATACACCTCCTCTCGTGAGATCTCTGGACCATTCCTCCAAAATATCACCGACTGTCTGTCCGCTGTCTCTAACACTATGTCCTCCCTTTTTCTCAAACTAAACCTCTCTAAAACTGACCTCCTTGTCTTTCCACCTTCTAACTGACCTCCCCTCAACATCTCCATTCCAGTGTCTGGCACCATCATAACCCCCCGACGGCATGCCCGATGCCTTGGCGTCACACTGGACTCTGACCTCTCCTTTGCCCCCCATATCCAATCTCTGATCCAAACATGCCACATGCACCTCAGAAATATTGCTAAAATATGTCCGTTCCTCACCACGGACACGCTAAAGACGCTCGTGGTCGCCCTCATCCACTCCCGGCTTGACTACTGCAACTCGCTACTCATTGGCCTCCCCAGCACTAGACTCGCTCCACTCCAATCCATACTAAATGCAGCAGCTAGGCTCATTTTTCTATCCAGTCGTTATTCAGACGCCTCTGCATTATGCCAGTCGCTGCATTGGCCGCCCATCCACTGCAGAACTAAATGTAAACTCCTCTACCTCACTCACAAAGCTCTGCATGGCGCTGCGCCACCATACATCGCCTCCCTCCTGTCAGTACACCACCATACATCGCCTCCCTCCTGTCAGTACACCACCATACATCGCCTCCCTCCTGTCCGTACACCACCATACATCGCCTCCCTCCTGTCAGTACACCACCATACATCGCCTCCCTCCTGTCCGTACACCACCATACATCGCCTCCCTACTGTCAGTATACCACCCAGCCCGCTCACTCCGATCAGCTAACACCCTCAGACTAAACACCCCTGTAATACGAACCTCACATGCTCGCCTACAGGACTTCACCAGAGCAGCACCCATCCTCTGGAACGCTCTACCCCAAGGCATCCGGACAATTCCCAATGCACGAAATTTCAGACGTGCCTTAAAAACGCACCTCTTCAGGGAAGCATACCAAATCTCCTGACCAAGTCCCTCGCCCCTCCCTATGGTGCCCCACCCTGTTTGCCCTCTGATAAATGATCTGTACATGAAATTTCCTATTGCCTGTGTTCCCCACCCCCTGCACCTCCTGTACCACCCTCAACCCATTTGTGTCTAACCCAATGTACCTCACATTGTAATTGTTGTATTGTTTTGCATTTATCCATGCCTGAAAGCGGAATAAGTTGGCGCCATACAAATAAAGATTATTATTTATTATTATTATTATTAACCTAAAGCTATATCCAGTTTAGAGGTTTTTTTTAACCCCTTAACGCTATAGGGCATACAGTTACGTCCTGCAGCGTCGGGTTATGTATGAAGGGAGATTACGGGGCGGTCTACCTCCATACAACGTGGGTGCCAACTGTTTCTTACAGCGGACACCCGCCGGCAACAGTTCCGGTAAGCAGCGTGGCTCATCGGAGCTGTTAACCCTTTAAATGCCACAGCCAATTCTGACAGCGGAATTTAAATCCCCTGGTCGATTTTTGGGGGTTCCCATAAAGCAGCCCACAATGAGATTGTAGGGAGCAGTGCAGGTGTCATGGCAGCAGGGGGTCTTGTGAAAGGCCACAGGGCTGTCATGGCAGAATACGATGGCTTGATAGACTGTCCACTGATCGCAGTATGGTGTAATGCTGTGTCATTACATTATACTGCAGGAGTGATCAAAGCATAGGAAGTTGTAAGTTTTACTAATTATTAGAAGGGAAAAAAAGTGATAGAAGTTTAAAAAAAAACAAAAACCTTTTTGTCATATTTATAATAAAAGAATCTAAATAATAAAAGAAAAATACATATTTGGTAGCGCTGCGTCCGTAAAAGCCTGATCTATCAAAGTAACACATTATTAACCCCGCATGGTGAACGTCATCAGAAAAAAGAAAACCAAGAACGCCATAAATGTGCTATTTTGGTCACTCTGTCCCCAAGAAAAAATGCACTTGAAAACGATCAAATAGTCGTATGTACTCCAGAATGGTCCCAACGGAAACTACAGGACGTCCCGCAAAAAATGAGCCCTCACACAACTAGGTCAATGGAAAAATAAAGTGATGGCAGCAGAAAATTAAAAAAAAATCTTTGAAAAAATACAAGTAGTACAGCAAAAAAAAACAACCTATATGTTTGGTACACATCATACTGACCCATAGAGTAAAGTATCAGGTCATTTTCTTTGCAGTTTGTGCGCCGTAGAAACAAAACGCACTGAAAGATGGCGGAATTTTGCTTGTTTTTTTTTCATTTTACTCCACTTATAATTTTTTTTAAAATGGTAGTACATTGTTTGGTATATGAAATAGTTCCATTAAAATACAACTCATCCCGCGAAAAACAAGCCCTCATACAGCGACGGCGATGGATAAATAAGAGTTATGATTTTTTAGTTTCAATCAGTTTTTATTAAACATTTTCAATTAAAGCAGAATGGTATTGCACAGTATTGATCTGCCTGCATTATTCTGTCGCAGCATAGCTACACCCCCATCTCTGCACAATGCTTTTCTAACTGTGGCAGAGTATGTTAAATTTCTATTTCCAACAAAAAGGGGAAAACGAACCTAACTGAGGGGAAGGGGGGATCGTGGGAGAGATGGGGGGGCAGGTCTTGCTCTCTCTAATCCGCTGGCTGCTATGGGTCGAGGCGGCCCGTGTTTAGCCAGTTCTCGAAGGCGTCTGAGGATCTCATGGCTACCCATGGTCTCCAGAGATCATATGAGTTGGTCCTCTCGCCCTCGTCCCGTGGCCCTTCTACTTCATATCTCATGAGCATGTTGAGTTTTTCCATCCACAAAGTTCTTGTGGGAGGGGGACGTGGAGCACCATAGACTAGGGACAGACATCCTGACCGCTAGAATCACCAATCAAAGTAGATCTGACTTGATCTTTGCCATGGACCCTGGTATCATGAGCAGGAGGGCCATCTTAGCTGTCAAGGACACCATCGATCTGGTCATGTTGTTGTAAAGAAGTTCTACGTTTTCCCACAGCCCTCTGACTGGGGGGGCAGTCCCACCATATGTGGGTCATTGTCCCTGGGCTGACCAGACATCTCCAGCATACTGGGGAGATCTGGGCGTCCATCTGGTGGAGTCTCGACGGTGTCCTAAAGCAGCGCGATAGGATTTTGAAGTTCTGCTCCTGGATTCTACCGAACCTGGTGCTCTTATGACACATGCTAATGGCCTTCTTCCAATCAAGACTGTTACACTTCACCCCCAACTCGCGCTCCCACTGTCCCGTGAAGTCGGGGCGGTTGTCCTCTGTCCCGCGGGTTATCAACAGTTTGTATATTAATGAAATCCCGTGCTCCACAGGGGATGACAACATGCACAAGGTTTCAAAGCGTGTCAGAGGTAAGGTGCAGCAGAGTTATGATTTTTTAAAAGGGGCAAGGAAAAGGTGTGGGGGGGGGGGGGGCGCATGTCCTTAAAAGGTTAATGACCTTCAACAGCCACATTTTTGAGATTCTTTTTATATAGAAGATGGGAAAAGCTACACTTGCAGCATGCTGCGTTTTGGAAAAAATAGCCAGGGACCCCAAAAAAGCACCAAAAGTGAGGAAAAAAACACACAAAAAGTAAAATCGCTTTGTAGTGTTTTTTTCATAACATTTGGCTGTGGTATTTTTTGACAAAAGTGTCGAAAAATGCTGTTTGTGAAACCCACCATTAAATGGACGCTTCTATCACAGAGGGGTATTTGTTTATTTTTTAATCAATATTCACGAAATACTACTTTTGCAGTTTGTCTTTTTCCTCTAATTTGGCAATGCTGTGCAAATAGCAAAATGAAGCCCAAAGTATTACACATGAACAAACTAGCCCAGGCCTTACAACTCTGGCTGGGCATGAGTGATAATAGATGGAGGATGACTGACAGAAGAACAAAGCCAGGATACGGGATTGGGAGACAGAGAACAAGGCAGCTGTAGCTCCCGGAGCTCTTACAGTGGATTCCGATCGGAAATATTTAGTGAGATGCGTTTTATCTATTTCTGGGAAAGTATTTTCGCTACGGAACGTGCGTCCAGATGCCTGCCGTGCAATCCACAGCAATGTCCATTCATAGACACGCTATGCTTCCCTGCCCACGAGCGGAACTCAACCGTAATTTTCCGCTCGCGGGGGAGAATCGCAGCATGTTCTATTTGGTGCAGAAAATCTCGGATGGCTTCCCTTGCAGTCAAAGGAAGCCGTCCGTTCCGCGGTGAGCACTGTGGAAGTATCACGGGAATCCATGTCCTATCCCAGCAGTGACGCGTCGTGCCCTGCACTGCGCATGGGCTCGCCAGCCGAGACACTTGTGTGCGGATCCGGACAGATGAGTGTATGGGTCTCTGGGGGTCACTGGGTGTGATTCTGCTTTGAGATTTCACAGTCTGAATCCGACCCGGCTGGAGGCTTAAGTGAGAGTAACTGAACGATCGGTATTTAGACTGAATGATTAGTGAATGAGCCAACAATGATTTTTATGCTGCAGAAAATGAACGAAAAGCGACTATTTATCATTTGATCATCGTCTGCATTTACATTGGGCGATAATCCTTCATTTTTGCTTGTTTGGATGATTTATTTGGAAATTCGTTCCATGTAATAAGGCCTTAATTGGGTTAATTACTTGTCCAAAGCTGGGTGCCAAACACAAGGGGACTTGCATGGCCACCATTATTGTCACCCAAATTTCCTCAGAAATAATATAACTAAAGGCCCATTTAGACATTATTAGCCCATTATCACTCAAAATTAGCTCAAAAGCCATCTTTTGAGCGATAATCGTTGTCCAAATGTGCCCATCTTTCACTTCTCAGCCCCATCAACAGAACAGCTTATAAGCTGGACCGCATGCTGCCTGCTGTCCATGGTGCTGAATTCTCCACTAGGAGTCCGCAGCTGAACAATGGAGCCAATTACAGAGCTCAGACCTCCGGCATAGTTCTTTAACAGCTCCCAGAAGCTCAGTTGCATGCAAATGAAGCTAAAAACCTACTAACAGCAATTAGTGTCTATTAGTGCTTTATGCAAAACGATTGCTGATTTTTCAATCTTTTAAGATCTGTGTGTGTAAATGGGCGCTAAGTGTCCCTATTTCCTTGGAATATTTATTGAGACTATTGTAAGCAGAGTAACACAGTACCAAGGTAGCCTGGAGGAGACGCTGTTCTCCAGTACACTTGTACCACTGCTATGCCTGATGTCGGCACAACTTCAGGAGCCCCCAGGTTCTGTCGTCCTACCCCTTGGGTACACTACTCTGGGGAACCCTTTTTATATTTCTTCATATTAGAGCCCGACGACTCTTCTCGTTGTTTCCGAATGATTGAAAAGGGGTAAAGTAGTGCAAGTATTACCGCCGAGAGAACACTGCTAACCACAGACAGGAACTGATTGTACCGTTGTCAGGTCTCCGCCAAGTCCAATCATGTAGATGGGTGCAGCGCTCAGGAACTCCACCACAGATTCTTGTAAATAAAAAGGTTGTAGGGTTTTTAACTCCATAAAATACATGCAACATTTTGACCGAAAGAGCGGTCTTTGTCAAGCGTACATGCATGTGCCTAGCGCCAGATATAAATACACACGCCAATCACAATACAACACCTCCCGTCATGGTTTTACCCTTCCCATGGCAGGTGCATCATCAGACCAGTACATGGAACCAGGATAGTTCACTGGCGTCACGGCAAATCCACTTCCTCCAACGTAATGTATATGATTGTATGCCCATATGGGCTCATACACATCGGGGAAACCACAACGGAGGCTAAGACACGTATTCTATGGAGTCAATGAAGTCTGCAACCTTTGTATTTACAACACTCTGGAGTTCCTGAGTGCCTATCTACATGATTGGACTGGATGTTGGTGGCTGAGGGGTCTGAGGCCATTCACAGGAGCATGCACCGCTGCTGATTACTGCCCCCCACGGTGTGGTCACATTTGGAGTGCCGCTGACAAAACGTCTTTATTTGCAGGTCTCCGCAAAGTATAAAGATGAAGATGAACATGGTGACTCTTCAGTGGAGGACGGGGGACATTCGGGAAGATGCACCAATCTTAACAGGACGGAGACTCGCCACAGCCGCACTTTACCAGGTAAGAGGACCTTTATATCCAGGATGTGGAATCTTCTTCAAAGCAGACAAATCCACAACGTTTTTATACTGGACTTTCTTGAAATAGAACTTAAATGAGAAACGTAAATCTTCGCTTTGGATAAAGTTCTTGTGATCTCCATAATGCCTCACACAACCAGATTCGAATTGCGGATTCCACAATCGGCAGACGATCCACAGTAAAAAAAAAATAAATAAAAAAAAAAAGGGTGTATTTCTGCTTTTTTTTTTTTTAGCTTTTTTTTTTTTTTCCCCTTCCACTTGCGGATACAAATCGGGTATTCCACAAGTGGAAGGAGAAATTGAAGTATGCTTTATTTTAATGTCAATGAAGGCGTCCGACCCACAGCCCATCTGGAATTAACATTGCGTATGGGCTGCAGGTACCCGCGTCATTGCTAAGCGACGGCACGAGAAATGCAAACAAAAAAAGCCTGTATTGCGCATGGCCGATGGTGAGCCTCCTCAGTCTGTAATACAGGTTAGTGCCGCATACAAGGTCACCGACCGGGCTCTCAGACAGAATCCGCTGCGGGCCTCGCACATGCAGAATCCAACCTGATCGTGTGAGTCCAGCCAAATTGTACCTTTCTTGGAGGCCGGGGCTGAGGCTTGGTTGTATCTCGTCTACCAGGCCTTCTTGTTGGTCAGAGAAGTGATAAGTAATGAGTGATTTCTGGAAATACTTTGACATCTGCAATCCTTACAGGCATTATGCAAGACTATACTGAAAATGGGATTATACTGCTAAGAAGGGATTCTAACTTCTTTCCACAATGTCCTTCTCCCCCAACAGATTTCACTGGTGATACAGAAATATCCAGAGGGTCTCCTTCCCCCGTTTCTTTGCACGATAGTATGGCTGACCACACTATTGCTATAACCACAGGGACAGTGAAGTGCTCATCAGATCTCCAAGATATTGACAGTCCTGAGAACACTATGGAGACTTCTGCTCTATGTGAAGAACAATATCCCTCCAAGACCTTGATATCCACACATACAGCATATACTCAGTACTCGCATCCTTGTGTGCAGGAGGGTTCAGCCTCATGTGGCACAAAGAGTATCGCTGAAGGCGACCACCACAGCGAACATTCACCGTACACGTATACTCATGCTAAAGAAGAATCCACGTCGGATGAAGCACAAAATCTCAAGGACTCTGAAATCTGCACAGATCCCAAACGATTCGCCGATGTTTACGCACCTTTAGATCACAACGGTAAATCTGCATTTTCTCATGTTAAGGAGGAACCAGTCTCAGGAGATGAAGAGAATCTCATGGACCATCCATTACCATCGTGGATTTATACAAAAAGTGACAGCAAACTTAAAAAGAAAGATCCCATGTGTTTCATATGCGTAGAATGTGGAAAGAATTTTCCGTACAAGTCGCATCTCCTTCGCCATCAGAAGATTCACATGGAAGAAAGACCGTATTCATGCCCTGAATGTGGCAAAAGCTTTAAGTTGAATTCCAATCTTCTAAGTCATCAACGCATCCACAGCGGACAGCGGCCCTTCTCTTGTTCCCAGTGTGGAAAGTGTTTTATCAGCAAGTCTGAACTGGTTAAACATCAGAGAATCCACACCGGGGAAAAACCATACCCTTGCTTAGAATGCGGAAGACGGTTTTCAAGAATATCAAATCTTATTGACCACAATAAAATCCACACTGGTGAAAGGCCTCACTGCTGTTCGGAGTGTGGCAAGTGTTTCCGGCGTCATTCCAACCTGCAGAGTCACCAGAAGACTCACACCATTGATAAAGTGTATTCCTGCCCAGAATGTTCCACATGTTTTTTCACCAGCTCTGAATTACTGAAACATCAGAATGCTCACTCGGAAGGAAACAGTATTTCTCCACTGAACACAGTCAGTGTTATATAAATATACCGTCATGGGAAAAACGTAAGTACACCCTCTTTGAATTCTACGCTTTTACATATTGGGACACAAAAAAAATCTGATCCTTTAGGGGTCTTAAAATTAGGTAAATGCAACAGCAGCAGATGACAAGTCACACCGTGTCATTAGTGCAACAAAAAATAGGTCCAAATGCAGAAGCAATGTGTGAAAAATGTAATGCATGAATAGCTTGTAGAACCACCTTTAGCTGCAATAATGTGAAGTAAGCCTTTTCTTTATGGCTTTATCAGTCTCAGGAACTTTGGTCCACTCCTCCTTGCAGCGGTGCTTCAGCTCATTGCGGTTTGTGGACATTGGTTTAGGCACAGCTCTCTTGGTCTCCCGCCATAGGATCTCAGTTGGGTTGAGGTCTGGGCCATTGCGACACCTTGATTCTTTTCTCTTTCAGCCATTCTGATGTAGATTTGCTGGTGTGCTTGGGATTATTACACTGTTGCATGACCCAGTTTGGACCAATCTTTAGCTTTTGTATTGCCTCACGTCCGACTCTAGAATACTTGGTTATACAGAGAAGTTCATGGTCCGGCTGAATGACTGTAAGGGGTCCAGGTTTTGTGGCAGCAAAATAAGGTGAAATCGCCCCTTCACATTGTGGTTGCCAGTATGAGGCATTTGTGCTGATGTGCTTTAAGTTTTGCCAAATGTGACACTGGGCACTATGGCTAAACTCTCCAATTTGGTCTCGTCTGTCCCAAGGACATTGTTCCAGAAGTCTTGTGGTTTGTTCAAAAGCTATTTTGCAAACTTGAGCCGTGCTGCCATGTTGTTTTTTAGAAAGAGGCAGCTTTCTCCTGGCAGCCCTTCCAAACAAGCCGTACTTGTCCGGTCTTTCTAATTGTACTGTCATGAGCTTAACATACTGAGGCCTTTAGGGTCTTTGATATGTAGTTCTTGGGCTTTTTGCATTTTCTCTGAGCGTTGCATGGTCTGACTGTAGGGTGAATTTGCTGCAACATCAACTCCTGGGAAGATTGGCAATGGTCTTACATGGTTTCTAGAGTTGAGCGAACGTACTCTTTTGAGGTTGATGCTCGTTCGAGTATTAGCATACTCGATGGAGCTCGCTACTTGAACGAGCATCACGCAGTGTTCAACCCTGCCCCAGTTGTTTGCCCCTCCCCGCTGTGACGTGCCAGTTTTGGCCCCTCCCCACTGCGATGTAGCACGCGCGTCAACAGCAAATTTGCTACATCCACCAGGAGAGGCAGCAAGTAAATAGGATCCTTCATCCAGAAAGCATACAGAGTCGGGTTAAAATAACCTCCCAATCTTTATTGGTAAAAGACTGGCATTCTACAGCGACGTTTCGGCCAAGATCACTATGGCCTTTGTCAAGCTATCATACCAGCAACTGAACATATATATATATATATATATATATATACCATCATTAAAACATAATCATACTCACATGTGTGCGTCTGGAGGAACCACCAGCCATGCGTTCCGCCTGTAATGATAGCGTCCTAGTAGATACACTGCGCATGTCTGGAAAGCCTATGCCCATACAGTCACTAAGGGCAAGTAGTCTCAAAACCCTACTGCACAGGTGCAGCACGGACACAACCAATCAGAAGGAGGCACAGGCCATCATCATAGACGTCACCAGCAGACACCCAGCCTCCCACTGAAGTGAATCACTCTATCAAGCATACTTCATAGTGACTATGTCCATATTGCAGGGAAGGATGTCTCCTAACATTTAGCACATATATGTGATCAACTTAAGGCCAGTTAAAAGAAACCAAAAACCGGCCTCGTCATGTGCGTCATCGACACGCCCACTTCATTGGCATACAGGTCACAAGATATATAGTTATCCATGGCAAAGTCACATGATCATCTAGCGTCCATCACTGCCTGGCAACCTCTAAGGGCTCATAACTACCATATAGCTGTCATGCAGGAAGATAGACTAGATCTATTATAAAGATCTGGCCACATCAGACCAATATCATATTGCTTTGCTATATATATATTATATACACATATATATACACACACATTATATATATATATACACACACACACACACACTGTATGCTAGTCTATAACTGAAGTTCAATGCAGCTGACACTCCCAAATTTAGGAGCCCCACATTCATGCAATATAGTACCGATTCAAATATGCGTCTGTGTATACACCAAAAATATTAGAATATACCAAGAAAAAGATTTTACAAGAAAAATATGCTCTCAAATATACTTTATTGAAAAAAATTTCTTAATCATAAGAAAAGAGAAAAGAAACGCATGAAAAACACAGATCAGGCTACAGGAAAAAAAACAACACTGATCGGACTACAGGGAAAAGAAACCGGATCATGGCTAGGTGTACCCCCAAGATCGCACCTGCAAAAAAAATAAAACCAATGAGTAAAAATTCATATCAAGATATACAACATGACAAAGAAAAAGGGCGGAGATGACAATCGATTATTGTCAATATATGCAGACTATAGTCAAAGAAAAGGCATACCATCATATTCAATATTTAGGCCGTTGGGTTGAAGTGTATTTAGTTCGAAAATCCACTGCAACTCCAACCGCCTAAGTTTCTCTTCTCTATCGCCTCCCCTGATGTTACGTGGTATATGGTCGATAATGCGATACCTCAACTGACTAATAGAGTGATTAGCATCGCAAAAATGTTTCGCCACAGGGACATCTAATTTGCGTGTCCTAATCGTGCTCTTATGCTTACTGATTCTGTCTTGTACGTTTGGAATTTGGAATAGCGGATCCCAGGTGTCCGGGTCCGGATTGGGGCTTGCAAGACAAGTACGTATCTTGGAGAGTACCTCTTATTACGTGGTGCTGCTGTGACTTGTGTGTATACTTACTAACAGCAAATTTGCTGGCTGGCAGGGAGAGAGAGAGACCGGCACCTGGCGGCCCACATACAAAAATGCTCGAGTCTCCCATTGTAGTCAATGGGGTTGTTACTCGAGTAGAGCTCTCGAATTTTACGAAAAGCGCGACTCGAATAACGAGGACCCGAGCATTTGGGTGCTGGCTCATCTCTAATGGTTTCCAGTTGTGAATAATCTTTCTCACTGTAGAATATGGGCTCTAAATTGTCTGGAAATGACCTTCAGACCCTCCCCAAATTGATGGGCAGCGCCAATTGCTTCTCTAAGATCACTACTGATGTCTTTTCTCCTTGACATTGTGTTGGCACATGCCTGAATGCTACAGACCAGCAAACTGCCAAGACGTACTTATAGTCATACTTGCTTCTGATCGATTAATGAAGGGCATTTCATTAGCAGCGCCTGTTGCTACTTACATTCCTAATTCCTATGGAAGTAGTAAGGGTCTACTTAATTTTTCACAGACTGCTTTTGCATTTTGGCCTATTTTTTGTTAAATGACTAACTTTTCTTGTGCTGTTCATCTGGGGTTGTATTTGCTTACTTCTAAGACCTTCCAAGGAGCAGATGCATAACCATAGAATTCAAAGAGGTTTACTTACTTTTTCTCACAGCTCTACATGTTTGACCTACAAGAAATGTCTCCGAGGAAAAATATCCTTTGTTCTAATGTTGAAAGCAAGCTTATTCCACCCAAAATCCCTAGTAATACAAGTAATATATCTGGTTCTTCTGTAAAGGTTTGTCAAATGTTCTTGAGAGCCACATGTATTGTATTGCAGTAACAGACATTACATTAATGCGTCTATCCCTATGCCATATTCACATGACCCTGTATATACTCTTGTCAATGACCGAATGTGTTATTAAAGCTGAACTCCGACCAAAAGCATTGTAGCTTAGTTTGCTAAGTTCCTTGACAAACAGTCTTCTGCACTGAGGAGTTTGATAAAGTTAGTACATCTTTAGTACTTTGGATGACACTGGATGAGTATTGGGCCGCTTGCACACAAACAGATTTGCATTGCCGAATCCATAGTCAGCGTTCGCACCGCGGTTTTGCAGCGAATACCGTTCATAGTGTACTATGGAAAATGAATTCTTCCTGCACACTCGTGTAAACAAATTGCAATTTCCGCTTGCGGAGGAAAAATCACTGCATGCCCTATTTTTGTGCGGTGTCCGGCCAGCATCCATTAAAGTCAATCAAAATCTTCCGACCCGTGCCCTGTCCAAAATTGACTTTTTAAAAAAAAAAATTTGTATTGCGCATGTCAAACAGCGTCTCACCGCAACCATCGGCAGTACAGATTATGAAGAAAGAAGACGGGCGCGGACGCCAGCTGGGCACAGGGCTGGATTTCACTGTGGGCTCATGAATGCGGAATCCCACCCATTTGGGTGCAGGCGGCCTTAAACTATGTGCCGTTCCAATATAAATAATTCAACCCTCACTGCAATTTGGGCCAAGTTAATAAACTTTCAGCTGCTAAAGCGCAATTTAAATAGCTCAACACAACTCATAACAAGCGTTTTTCCAAATTCTACACAAAACGCCACTTTTAATGACAGTCGGTCTCCGAATGATTCCCCCTTCATAACAAGCACATTCAGTACTTAGTAGAGACCCTTTCCCTGTTGTGACCTGCTGCAAACATGATGGCAGCTTCTGGCAGCGTTCCTGGGGAATCTTATCTCGTTCCTCTTGAGCAATAGCCTCCAGTTCACTCATATTCTTGGGTTTCTGTCTGCAACCGCCTTCTTGAAACACCATCAAAGATTTTCTATGAGGTTCAAGTCAGACTGTATTACCCACTCCAAAATCTTCCAGGACTTTTGAAACCCAGCCTTGGTGGACTTTATGGTATGTTTGTTGTCCTGTTGGACGGTCCTAAGACGCCCAAGCTTCAGCTTCCTCGCAGTAGGCATGATGTCTTCTAGGATTTCCTGATACCTGTTTGAATTCATCTGCCCTCCACACGCTGCAGGCTTCCAGAGCATCACGGAGCTACTGCCATGCTTTGGTGCCAGCTTCCTCTTTCTGGCATGTCCAGGCAGTGTGGCCACTATTGCTATTCTGAGGTTGCAGTACTCATTACAAGTGGCATTTAGTGTTAAATTTGGAAAAACTGCGCCCCGTAAAAATGCTTTAAGGATAAAGTTGGGGACTCACCTGGTGCTCAGTGGGATCCATCCTATCTGAGGGGACCCACTGGAACCTCGTATCCATAGAATCAAAAACTCAGGTCACAATCCAGATCCACCATCCAGCCATCACCGGAGAGCCAGCCGACATCAAATCCACCACAGATGCTAAAAGTATTGTTTTTTAGATCTTGAACTATTTATTATAGACAATGTTATTCAAAGTAAAACACATTTTAAAAAGGTGGCCATGAATAGTTTTTTAGATTTTACGAGTTGTCATGCTAATTTTTGGAAGAAAAATCTACCGTACGGCCAAATAAAAAGAATTGGACGTAACTGTACACAAGAGGAAGACTTTGAGGCACGAGCTAAAGTGGAAAAAAACGTTTTAAACAGAAAAAGTAGCCCCAAAAGCTTATGCGTTAAAAAGAACTGATGAAAACGTAAAGGTAAGGGGTTAATAATAGTAAACAGAACCCTCTAGTGTCCCTCGATAAGAGGATATAATGCGAGAGAAAGATGAAAAGAATAAGTCACCTTTATTCCTAAATCTAGTCAGAATCAGTGAGAGAAGGTTTTACAAAAGAATCGGAATACGCTGGGAGTGATCCCTACTGGAATGAAACTCTAGAAAAACTACATTGGTATTTAAAAAAAATAAAACTTTAACAAATATTTTAGCCCCTAATCCGATAAAGAAAAATACCACTAATAAATATAAACATTTATTTGGTAAAGAACAAGTGGGTTCTTTTAACCCCTTGAGTGGCGGGTTTCCTACCACCCTGTCGTGCCCACCAGGGCAGGTTTTTTAAAATGGTCTAATCATTGAATTTCAACTAGTTTTGCAGTTGCGTCTCAAGAGCCATAACTTTTTCATTTTTCCATTGACATGGCCATATGAGGGCTTGTTTTTTGCGGGACAAGTTGTGATTTTTTAAACAGGGGGGAGGAAAAAAAGAAATGGGGAAAAAAGAAAAAAAGGGGCCATGTCATTAAGGGGTTAAATAATGTATTAACTTCCTTCTCTGGGTCATTATGACGCATGGATACCACATGTGTGATTGTATTTTTGATTTTTTACAAAGTAAAGGGAGACAAGTGTTTTTTTTATTTTTTTCCTTTTTTTTTTTTTCCTTTTTTTTTCCTTTTTTTTTTTTTGTCCCTTTAGGAGACTTCCACAGGGACCCATCAGGACCCCTGATCACATTCCGGGGGTCCGATGGTGACAGCCCTTTACATGCTGCACTGACAGCCCTTTACATGCTGCAGTCACATAGACTGCAGCATGTAAAGGGTTAACACAGCAGAGATCGGAGGTTTTCTCTGATCTCTGCTGTAAGAGCTGGTACCTAGCTGTCCTCTGACAGCTAACAACCAGCTCTCCCTGCCACAGAGACCATCGGCTTGCTTCTGACAAGCCGATGGTCTCTATGGCAACTTGTAAACAAAGCAGGACATTGCCGACATGTCGGCAATATCTTCTGCTGGTTTTTCAAAGCCCTTGCACTGCTCTGTGTGGGTCTGTGCAGGCAGAGCACAATGTCACAGCTTGTGGCATTGTGCTCTGCAGCTCCCATAGTGATACATAGCCCAGAAATCTTCCGGGCTATGTTGCTATGAGCAGTGGAGCTCGTCCCCGAAAATTTTCCGGGCGTGCCACTCAAGGGGTTAAATGTGGGGAAACGAGCGGCCAACGCAGCTGACATCACCCATGAGATAGAAGGAAGACATTCAGGCAACGAGAGAATATACTCTGAGCGTAAAAATGTGGCGGATCTATTGGAATGTCCGAGCAAAGACAATCTATGGAGAGAACTAAAAGTAACAAACCGTAGTATTCCACGTCATTCTCTGGAATCTCACGGTGGGGATAGTAGTTCTCTACCGATAACGCCTATAGAACAGGTCCCTATAGAATCAATAGAAGCGTTACAAAATAAAGAAATGTTTTGGATTTTCCGTTTGCAGACATTAGTCCCGCAGGGTCTTAATGAGCAACTTGAGAACATGTAATAAGTAATAGGAATTCTTTTTATATAAATGTGTGTTGTGTGCTATTTATTTGATGATTGTTTTTATCCTATTAGGTTGCTGATTTGGAGCACCTGACAGCCGATTGGTGTTTTTTCCCCCCTTGTTAACAATGTGTTTCGGAATGTCATTTATTTATGAATGGATCGAGTTACATAGAAGTAAAAATGGAACGCAGATTTACGTTCCTTATTATTTACTATTGAAACGCATGATACGCTCCAAAGCATCACATGACACCCGTCATGACGTCATTGGATATGCTCCTCCCGCTGGAACGCACATGATGTTTGGCGTCTAGCGAGGTAAGAGCACTTATTGTATATGGCGTATATATATGTGTGTAGGTCTAATTGTTATTGCTTGAAAAAGGCTTTGTGCCGAAACGCGTTGCAATAAAAGTGACTGCATATTAACCCATTGTGGGGATTTTCCTACTCTGTGCTCTGGATCCTGCGAGCGCTGAATCTACTTTTCTTTTTTGCTTGTTATATTAGTTGTGTTGCGCTATTTATACTTTTTTGCAGCAGCATAAAGTTTGTAAATTTGACAAATCAACCTAGTTTGCAATGGGGTGGTGGGAGGTGTGTGAATAGTCTTGATTGCAGCTGTAATTGGGCTTGACTACAGGGGTTTTGAGAAAGTAGGTGAATTTAGTTAATGCTTGTGTCGTGGATTTACTTTGTGCCCAACAACTTATTCAATTAGGAATGTTTACACCCTTCCATATTAATTCTGAATTGATAATGCGCATAAGAAGTTTTCACACTGACACAGGTTCAGCATGTATAGCTTCCTCAATTCTACTTTAATGTTGGGCGCGCAGCCTCTTTTAAAAGAGTTTAACATATCTGGGCAGGTCAAAGATTACATAGATACAACGTATTGTTTAATTATTGGACAAGCATCTTGCAATTCTTCCATCCTCCGGTCATCTGTGATTGGCCATCAGGTGGTGGATGAAATGAGTGGGTTGTCTTGGACCCACGTGTGGTTCCTTCGATATGATTGGATGTTACATCATGAACTATAAATTGCACAAACCTCCCATGATATTTGCATACGTTTCCAGTAAAATTGCTTGGGTAATTATTGCGGTAGCTGTTTCAGACTGCGGTTATCTATGTCTGAGTTATACTGTCTTCTAAAGTTGCAAAACAGATGGAAAAATATAGCGTGTCTATACTATATATTATCTTGTCAGCGTTTTAAGAGAAGTTTCATTAGAGGAAGTAGATACATTGGATACATGAAAGAAGGCATATCTATATTTGTATCAGTAATGGAAAAGTACTGGCATTTAGTATACAGAATAAAAACAGGTTCATTGTCCATTACCAAAGGCCCACAGTACAGAATATAGATATATTGGGTTTCCACTACAGACGCCCCTTGAAACTATCTGTTTCACTAAACTCGCCCTGCTCCGTCCCACCCTAATCCCCCACCGCTGACCCTAGACTTGCATTGTGTTGTAGACGACTGGGGCTATCACTGCCATGGGGGTATAGGACGGTTCGACATCATCATATTCTGGATCCGTGATGACCACGTTTGCGCTGACAGTGGGCTTTTTGTTAGACATCATAGTGAGACAGGTACCAGGTAGTCATCAGGGTCGGAATACACTGTATGCAACAAACAGAAATTAGGATGACTATAAAGGTGACAAATATAATTAATAACTTCTTTATCAGGATAAACTCTAGTGTAGAATGTCCTGAAAACTCAGTAGAGTGGTGGTCTTTCACAACTGTCGTTTAGGCTCTGATACCTAGGTGTGGGTTCATGGACATGTGGAGGTCTAGGCTACCACCTGGGATCTCGAGTTATTAGGTTAGGAGAGGTGTGGCTTTTACTATTTCAGGTAAACACTGCATAACTGGTGTAGAACCCGCCTTCTTGACGCTACCTCGATTCATCAACAAGAGTGCAAAATTGGGACTATCTAATGACTGAACCTTTTGTCTCATTAGTAAGTGCATGATCATGTATATCAGTCTGGAAGGAAAGAGCTACAAGGTGATTATTCCCACTTCCCTTTTCCAGAGGCGGCAAGGTAACAGGACCAGGGGCGTTGTAACACCAGTATGTTGCGTGGACATATGCAGAGTGCACTGCAGATAAAATAAAGCAAAATCTTAGCGAAAACCTATCACAGTGTTCTAAATACACAATGTTTTAAAACTTATTTTTTCTATTCTGCTGTTAGGTATGTACCTAACTGAGGAAACAGATTAAAGTTAGCTCTTTTTAGTTAGTGCGGTCAGCTTCTTAATGGCAACTGCGTCTTTACCTGCGGGTCACGTGTTGTCTGGAATGTAGGCTAAAATCGTACCTAGTGCCATTCTATTTTTGAAAAGTCATAGTCGAGGTAGGTCCTATTGGTCGACTAGTCCCTATAAAGCATCTCTAGTATAATTTATAAATTGCCGCTAATTATAATAAACATAATTAATCCAGTCAACGTTTTATTTGCCATAATGATCAGGAAAATGGACTCGAATCTAGTTTTAACTTGGTCTCTAAGTTTTGAAAACTCGTCAGGTACCCCCCTTGGCTGTCCTATGACGTCAATGTACACGTGTAGGTCAAAACTACCACCAGGAGCCTCTCTTCTCACTCTAGTGTGCTGTTACAATGTTAGTAGTGTGCACAGGTACGCATGGCGTGGGACTCCCTGATCTTCACCCACACCAATGTCCCTTCTGGAGATAGCCCGGATGGTGGACATGTCCAGGCCGCCTACACTGACCCTACACTACCTAGTGACAAGACTGGAAGGAACCGCCGTACCTATGCAGAAAACAAGGATAGACCAACATGACAGGATAACTACAGAACACAGCAGAGTTGGATCGAGATAAAGTAACTATTGGGGGTAACCTCATTATCCTCAATGCTGTCTGACAGGATGTGGAGGAGCACAAGGGCTTTACTAAGGCACACTCCCCTGTCCAATTACCTTCCAGACATGATGTCACATTATTTCACCTATGAAGTGTGTACCTTTGTTTACCTTATTCATTTCCGGGACCCTGTATCTGTAGATTACCTCATTCATGAGCTTCTGTGTGGTTACCTGCTCATTTACCTTAGTATCAGGGTGGGCCTCCAACCTGAAAAAGACTCGAGCAACAACAAGCACATATTCATACTCCCCAACAGGTGTGAGCTGAATGTGGTCAAATTGGCAATCTCTGAAATGGGTAGAGTGGTCAAGGCAAGTGTTATATGGCCACCTTACTTCTGTCCTGACTCGCACATGGCAAAGATCATGCTAACTGGACAAATGATGCAGCAGCTACAGCGAACCTAGGTGTCACCCATTCTTGTTCAGTGTCGACGTCATTGCTGCTTTTGATTGTGTACCAGTTGGGCCATCATGGGGGACAGGGACCTCTGTAGGCAAGTTCTGCTGATTGTTCGCCATACGCCGTCCTGTTCTGTTGCTCCCGTCTTTAGCCCATTTTGCTTTCCTTCCACATTGGCTTGTAACTGTAAAGTCCTTGACATATCAATGTCCAAAGTTTTTATCACTGTCCAAAGTTTGTATCAATGTCCAACGTTTTTATCACTGACTCATGCTGTCAGTATCTTTTCTTCTTTCTTCCACGGCTTGAGGGCCGCTGCCTTTGCTGTGCTGTTGGCGAGGGTGTCGTCTCTCGCTTCTCCATTGTAGAAATCGGTGTGAGCTCTCCATTGCCAGGTAGTAGTAGTAGGGTTTCCATGAGACTCTGCACCGCTGCACCATTCTTAATTGGCTGTCCTACTGAGATAACAAGCTGTCTGGCCTTCCATATTGGGCCGTAATCATGAGCTATGCCAAATGCATTCCAGGAGTCAATGTAAAGAGTTGCCGTCTTACCTTCTACCACTCCACACGCCTCAGTGAGGGCCTTCGGTTCCGCTTCTTGCACTGAGACATGCGGAGGCAGAGCTTCTGCGTTTAGGACATCTTGTTGTGTGACCTCTGCATATCTGGTTCGGAGTCATCAATCCTCACCCTGGTACCATCTACAAAAGAAAACTCAAAATATGCATCATTAACAGTGGATTCTAATAAGTTTTCGTCAGAATCTTGTTGCAAAGAATGTTAAAAATTTTTTCAAAAATAGCTGATCTGCCATACTCAGATCACCTATGCCTCCCCTCCCCCGTTTGAACCGGAATACCTGATTAAAAGAAGAGTAGCCGGGTTCAAGCTAGTACAACATCGGAAAGAAATATTGGGGGAGGCATAGAAAGAGCACATTGTAGCCGGATCTAATAGGCCAGGGATAAGTGCTTGGGTTGCACTTGCATGAGTATGTTCTGGATGTCATTTGGGGTGTGGACCACTAGGGGATAGTCCAATACCAACTTAGAAGATTTGTCAGCCATTGCCTGTACTGCTGCCACCGCACAAACACATGAGGGAGCTCCTCGAGTCACTGGATCTAACCTCATGGCCGTGGTTGTCCTCCGTGCTTTTGTGTCAATACTGTCGTATGGGCGGCAGTATGAAACAAGGCCCAGAAAGGTGCGGAATTTGGCAACGGATGTATGTACAGGTATGGCCTGGCCAGAAGAACAACCTTTCTTGCAGAACTTGGTTAGTCTTGGAGGCCTCCAGGCCTTACAGCTTCTGCAAGGGAAATTAACAGTGAAATTGTGGCCGGTCGGCAGTTTTTCCAAAGCATCAGCACACAGCACCTAACATGCGTGGCTGACCCTTCACCCCCCCCCCTTTTTTTTTCTTTCTTTAAACTAGGGGGATACCCCACTTCTGGTACCATACTGTTTGACCCAGGGGTGGGTATCTGGGTCTCGTATATATTATCATTGTGGGTATATTCAATTTCCCTATGGCTGTCTTGTGGGTGTCAGGAACCGTGGAAAGCTGAGTTTGAGACAGGAGAAAAAAAAAACAAAAAACATTTTTTCCCTTATACAAGGGATGTCCCATTACATATACTTGCATCATCTAGCTCCACCCCTCTGAGTGTGGCTGTATACCTACTTCCTTATTTTCTCATTCAACGTTGGCAGTCCTCGGATACACATCACAACCAAATAAAGTCTTATGCATCACACAATTTACATCTTACAAATTACGGGTCAATCTGTCCCGTTTCTCCTGTGGATACCAGGCCTCATCGTTACCTGCTTGTTTCCCATTCTTCGGCTTCTCTGCAGCAACCTCGGTTTTTCTGCTTAACCTAGATCTACCTCTTACTCCCTGTAATTTATTTATTTATTTATTTTATATTGTCTGCGAATGTACTTTACTGGTGCTGGGACTACAGGGCCAGTAACTTCCTCTTTTTAGAATCTCTCCCTCCCGTGATAGTCTTCTCTAACACAGAATGGAAGGGGACAGATAAACAGGATTATAAGGTAGAATGTGGCTAATTTTACTTTACAACAGTTTTGTCCCAGGTTGCTGAGTGACTGAGATATTATTCTATCTCCCTATTTACTGAACTGTTATATTGAACGCTGGTGTCTTTGGCATGTGTTGATATCTACGCCATTCCAGCCCGCCTTCTCTCCCTCTGGCTGACACTCAGGGAAATTCTAACGTCTAATGCATACTACTATGTTGTAACTTTTCACAGCTGTGACCACCTAACATTGTATGTGGTTACAATTGAATTGGGGACTTGGCAAACATAGATGTATTTTCTTGTGGGCATGGTGGGCTATGCAGTTTGTTACAGTTTGTAACCCTTGTATTCTTAAGAGCCCCCACAGGATGTGAGTGGCATATAACTTTTTACATTTGTATGACGGATGTATAACAAAGATTAGATTACATAAGACATACGAACAGTAGTTATTTGTCATGGCACATGAATTTGCTTTCGCTTCTATTCAGTGTTACAGCACTTCCTCTTTTTAAATGAAGTAAGCAGCCTTTTTTTTTTTTTTTTCCCCCCTCACTAAACAAATTCAGTTAACCCTTTTTATACATTCACTTACGGGCACAAGCCTATACTTTCAACGTTCAACAACTCACAGTTTAGCAGTCCGCGCCGCTGTGTATGGTGCATTAATCTTGGCTATAACCCAGCCAATGCGTTTGTCACTGCCGACAATCCCTTCTTACAGTTGAGCAGGACTGATGCTAATTCTACATAATAGACAAACAGACTATTTCTATATAAACAACTCAGCAGGATTAGCTCTACACAACAGACAAGCACACTAACTTTATATAAAGGACAGGTAGGATGTTTTGAGCACATAGAAAGATTGCTTGATTAATCAATGATAACTTGACTCTCCACCCCTTCCACACTTTTTCTGGAGGGTGTAAGAATTGGCCTCGGTAGAGTATTTGTTGCCTTTCAATCTCAATCATGGCAGCCAGATTCAGGATTATAGAAGTCTCCTCAGACGCCAGACACAGTATGTCCCGCCCTAGAGTCTCTAGCATTTCTGTCGCTACACAGTTTATTAATCTACTCTCAGAGGAATCCACTCGTGGACGTTTAAACGATAAACAAATATTTGTGGATTGCCACTCTCAAGCAGTGGACCATAACCACACCGGTGGGGGGGGGGGGGGGGGGGTAGGGATTATTCTGACTACAGATCTCCCATCCAAGTGTACTTATCGTCAATAACAATCCTTTTTGGCAATTTGGGCAAGACATGGGTGTACCCACACAACTAGACAGACAAATAGACAGAGCACCAGTACGGCTGGTTTTAGTCTTACTGCCCCTCGGTATCCGGTCTGGCAGTTCCCTTTCTCCCAAAGCCTTTTACCAGACTTTACCGAAGTAGCGATACCTGTCCAGACGTTTGACAGTTCCCTGACTCCTAGGTTTTGTAACCAGACCAGAGCAGGAACACCTATTCAAACCCCCCCCGACGGGTCCCTTACTCTTAGGTTTTGTAACCAGAGCAGGGACCTGTTGCTGCAGTCTAAGACAACCTAACGATAGAGCAATAGCTTCCTGACAACTGGGAAGCTACGTGGAATTCTCCTTCACCCCATCAGCAACGCTCCCACTCAGTTCGATAAAAGGATTGGGGAACCGCATTGCCAACAGAAGTACTCGCCTAATGCCTCTCAATTTTGTTTTTTCTCTTTCTTTTTTCTTACTCTCTTTCACCGACCTGGGCCAAGAGCCGTGGAATTCATTTTGAATGTTTAGCCTAAGAAGTCCTGTGTGGAAAGTAGTATATTGAGTTAGAAGTGCATGAGGTGTGTGATTTTCCTGCAGAAGTGAATGAAGGAAAACCTCAAGCCCTGGCCAGTATTTCAGAATGTAAGGCCAGAAGATTAGACAGGTCTTTGCAATCAACTGTTCTAAAATGATCCCCATTTAAGGCACCATAAAATCCCTAAATTAATATAAAGAGCTCACAACCAAGCCAGGGCCAGGAACTTTGCTGAGCTTCTCTCCATATACCACTTGGCAACCCTTTACATCCACTATTTGAGATGACATTGATGTGGCTGATGGCCTTTGGATGCTATCTGCAAACTAGACTGTTCATGAAAGGGGCGGCAAGACCAAAGATACAAAAAGAAGGTTGTGTCTATACACAGTCAGCATTACCTCCTCTCGAATTGCTAGCTGGGATCCATCTGCTTGAAACGTTTGGTTTTGTTTTTCTTCACTTAATCCCTGGAGGCCGTAGAATTTGTGCCTAGTGGCAGGACCAGAATATGTAAACGGAGAGACACATCACTCACGGGTTGCCACTGCATCTACTTGTACCTGAGGTTAGAGGAGGCACAAATGTAATTCGTTAACACGTATTTTTCCTGTGAAATATGCCTCTTAAAAACTTCTAGGCCATTGAGTTGGGGAACCAGTGTGTGGTCATTTGCTACACAAGCTTTTCTATGGTTGTACCAGGCTCTGGTTTTACGAACTATAAGTAAATGGCAGGTACCATTCCTATACCAACTACCAACCATGCCACACAGCGAATACCTAATATACACAAAAACAAAGAAACTGTGTGTGACATATCTATTGGAAGTGTGAAACATGATTTGTTCAAAGATCTTTCCCGGTATAGAAGCCCATCCTTACGGTGGAGCCTGTAACCAACAGCAAAGTCAGCCCAGTTCTCCAGTAACCCAAACCCCTTCCTGCACCAACTCTCCATAATCTTCCACTGCCCTTTGGGGTGAGGCACGTGGTACAGGTAGTATTTCAGAAACCACTTCTTTGGAGATCCTCAGCTTACATCCTAATTCCCTTAAATTGTTTTTAAGGACCTTCAAACTACCTCTACCTTTACTGGTATCAATGTGTACCATGACGGCTTGATCCTCACCAGCCCCTTACTGTAATCTGATTTGCGACTGTCTCTGTCCAGGCCCGTAGGGTCACTTTAATATTTACCCCAAAAAGTAACCCTCTGGTTCTGCTGTGTATAATGTCATCACATATGTGTATATTGTGTAATGAAGAATATTGCTATAGTGACAAAAAACCAATTTTAGCTATAATTCTGTCTTTCTCCCTTCGCTTTAGCCGCGGCCTCTGTAAATGGAGAATAATCATCCAAGTGCAGAACTCTTTTAATAGTAAAGGCACAATAACTGATTGGATTGGGGTAGAAAAGAGTAAAATTGGTGGCTAGGGGTTTTATGTTTTACATTGTTTTTGCAACATACATTCTGTGTAATATGGCCATATAAATGTATGAACACCTGAGGCTTATGCAAAACACGTCTTTGCCACGCAAGATGTCTAAAATTGGTGTACGTGGCGTGGGTTTGCAGAGGTGTGCATTTTTTTTAATTTTTTTTTTAAGGGAGAGCGGGCTTTTATTGCTTTAGAGTTATTTAATTACCTTTTGTTTCTTTTTACACATTTTACTGTTCCTTTTTATATTTTCTATGAGGGCGCAGATTAGGAGGGAGCACATTATCTGTGTTCCCTGCTGTTTCCACTTACAGATCATTGACAGCAGTAATCCATTGGTAACAGCCCACTAGATCACTGCATGCTTCCTTTCTATAGGTCTGCGACTACTGCTCGTGGGGTCCTCCCCGTAGGTCTGCGACTACTGTGATTGGTTCATTGAACACTGCCTCTGCTTGGCTGAGCCGCAGCACTCGAGAAGCAATTACAGCCAGCGCTTCTTGGAGGCAGGGAATTTGAAGCGCTGAGAGAAAACTACAAGCAAGTGTCGGGGACCTGCAGAGAAGATGCTGCGGAGTGAACAGCGGCTGATAGGTGATGTATTTGTTTTTTCTTATCTTTCCATGCAGCCAGGCCTTATTTTAGGGCTTTTACATTAGGATTTCCTATTGTAAAAGTTACATTGCACGAAAACCACATTTTTATGCGATGCAACAGAAAGGAAGGCTCCTTAGGGAAACATGGGCTACAAAACATCGTAAGTCGTGGGCATATCAAGCAACCCACAATTTTGTTTTCCGCCATGTCGCAGGCTACACAATATCACTAATGTGAAGCAACCCATAATAAAGCATGGGCTTCACCTACATGTGATTTGTCACACTGTTGCATTGTGAGAAAATCGCACGATTTTGTCGCGCGTGT
Organism: Eleutherodactylus coqui; assembly: GCF_035609145.1. NCBI lineage: Eukaryota > Metazoa > Chordata > Amphibia > Anura > Eleutherodactylidae > Eleutherodactylus > Eleutherodactylus coqui. The sequence goes on from NC_089849.1 coordinate 123,313,856, forward strand.
GAAACAGGCTTTGTTTAGACCTTAGTGACCAAGCAATGTCGTTAGTGTTCTTAAAGCGACCACAGGGTCCTGGAGAAACCGAGCTGGCCAAACCACTTCTCTGATGAGCAGTCTACATGGTGATGTAATTGGCCAGTTCTGCTCATGTAGACAGCATTGGTCAATCGAAGTAGGTGTAGTGTCTTAGACTAACAATGCATACTAATGCACAGTGCATCAGGCAGTCAGAGAAGCTGGTGCAGCCATCTTTGTTTCTGGACTGGAGGGTCGCTTTAAGTGTTTAAACACTTCTCCAACCTTCTAGCCATCTTTTCCCCCAACACAGCTGCCTGCTCCCCATTAATGTGCAGCACATTCCTATAATTGAGTGAGTAGCCAACAAAGAAGTCAGCCCAGTTCTCCATGAACACAAACCCCTCCTTCCTACACCAAGTTAAGTAGAGGGATGGAGTTAAGCGGAAGTGACGTACCGGAAGTGACATCAGTGGGAGTCCATAGAGCAGAGAGCGGGAGCAGGAAAGCATCAGAGCTGCAAGAAGATCAGGAGAGCCACTGGAGGATCCGTCCGGTGGGGAGAAGAGGAGCAGGTCCTGGAGCGCCAGGAGGCCAGGGAGTGTGACGGCCAGGAGAGAGATGTCCCGATGCTGAGTCTGCAGGTGAGGTCACCAGGCTGAAGAGGAGCCGTGAACAAGATGGTAGGGCGGATAATCTTTATTTGTATATTTTGTGTGTGTGACTGTGTAGGAGAGCAGATGTAAGAGAGAGTGTGTAAGCGAAGCGAATCAGTTGTGACCTGAGAGTGAACAGGCAGTGCGAGCGTGTGACCAATTTAAGAGAAAAAGAAAATTTAAGATATGAATGGCAGAGGCACGTGAGTGGTTGCGAACAGGCAGAGTCACATGAGTGTGATCTAGTTGATTTTCGTTACCTTTGTAAGCAAATTTGTAGATCCCCTTTATAATGAGCTCCATGCTTGACAATGCCGTCCAGTGTGCCACTTGTGCAATGTATGCGGTCCTTGTTTAGACGATCGAGGGTGTATACTGTTAAGCAAGATACATGCATGTTGCACATTTGGAAGCCCAAATCTTAGATCTAAATGAGCGACTGGCAACGCTGAGATCCATTGACAATATGGAAAGAAATTTGCTGGTCACGGAGCAGGCACTTGCTCGGGTAGATGCGGGGGGAGGACAGTAGTTCAGAAGAGCAGGACAAGCAGGCAACTAGCTGGGTGACAGAAGGAGTAAAGGGAAGAGAACCAGGGAGGCTAGTCCTGAACTGGCACACCCCATTAAGTTTGCAAAGTTGGAAGATGAGGAGGATGCCATTACAGGATTTGCGCTGCTGCAGCACGACATTTGCTCTGACCACCAGTGAGATGACTGCTCCAGTGAGAAGGTGAAGGGTAGTGCAGGGCAGACTAGACAGGTCCTAGTGGTGGGAAACTCAATTACAAGGGGGACAAACAGGGCAATCTGCTACAAAGACCGGGAATGTGTGTTGTCTTCCTGGAGCTAGAGTTCGAGACATAGTGGAGAAGGTTGACATGACTGGGAAGAGCTGGTGAGGATCCAGCGGTCATAGTGCACATTGGCACCAATGACAAAGGTAGTGGTCAATGGAGGACCCTCAAAAACAATTTCAGGTACCTAGGATCCAAGCTCATGGTGAGGACCTCCAAGAGAGTTTTCTCTACCTGTGCCATGAGCCACACCAGAAAGGCAGCGGGAGCTCAAGGAGGTAAACATGTGGCTCCAGAGTTGGTGTAGGAAGGAGGGCTTTTGGTTCCTGGAGAACTGAGCTGATTTTGCTGAAAAGATCTTTGAACAAATTATTAAACAGCATGTATGCAAGTACTTGGATAAAAACGGAGTAATTAACCAGAGCCTGCATGGGCTTGTAACAAACAAGTTATGCCAGATGAATCTAATTTCCTTCTATGACAGAATCACTGACTGGGTTGATCAGGGAAATTCGGTGGATATAGTATATCTTGACTTTAGTAAGGCATTTGGCAAAGTATCTCATACCATACTTATTGAAAAAAATAACCAAATATGGGATTGACAAGGCAACTGTTAGGTGGATTCACAACTGGCTGAGTGATCATACTCAGAGTGGTCATAAATGGCTTCACATCCAAGTGGAAGAAACCTAGAGGGAGACACGTAAAATAGAAATCTCGACACTGAGACAACAAATCCTGGGAATTCTGGATCAGAGATCCCTGGCTTTTAGAGAGAGGCTGCACAGGGGTGCCTTGGAATATGGGGACAAATGCGGGAGCTGGCTAGCTAAAGCACTCCGCCCCAGGACAGCTATTGCCCATGGCCCTAAAATTCAGTTGGGCCGACAGGGCCTGGTCCACTCCACTACGGACATACTGTCACAGTTTAGAAGCTACTACGCTAAGCTCTATAACATTGAAGAGATTACACAACCGGACCAACAGACCGAGGCCTACCTGGCCCATAATGCTCCCAACAGTTTTTCAGCAAAGGAGGTAGAGGACCTGGAGGCTGACTTCTCCTTAGGAGAGCTTTTGGAACTTATTAAAAATGTTAAAGTGGGTAAAAGCCCGGGACTGGATGATTTCACAGACAGGTTCTATAAATTGTTCAAAGAGGAGATCCCACCCCAACTGCTCCGGTCCTTTAACGCAGTAGGGCGTGGGTGCCCTTTCCCGACTCAGGCCCTGATGGTGCACATCACGGTCATCTCCAAAACTGGTAAAGACGCCTTGGTCTGCAGCAACTACAGACCAATCTCTCTGCTTAATATAGACATCAAACGGTTTATAGAATTGATAGCCACACGGCTACAAAGCGCAATACCCGCGTTTGATTCATAAGGAACAGGTGGGCTTCGTCCCGGGTGGAGAGGCAAGGGATAACACCATCAAATCCCTGTCGCTGATCGCTGGAGCTAAGCACTTGACTAGTCCCGTGTCTCTTAGCGTTTGATGCAGAAAAGGCGTTCGACAGGGTCAGTTGGAACTTCCTCTCCACCACCCTGGACAAAATAGGCATAGGTCAAAGAATAAAGGAGTGCATCCTAGCCCTATATCATAATCCTTTGGCCAGGATCAGGGTCAGTAGTGCACTGTCGGACGCCTTCCCAGTACAGTACAGAATATATGTTCCTATATGTTCTGACTATGGAGGCTCTGGCGAACACGATTCGTCAAAATGGGTCGATTGTGGGATTCCATATAGGGGAGATGGAGCATAAAATGGCACTTTTTGCGGATGATCTATTACTTTACCTATCCAACCTGCGTATTGGATGTCTAAAAATCGGAGGTGCTGAACGCCTCGTTGCCGCAGACCAAGGCGTCACAACAGGAGAGTCAGTTTCCCTTTCGATGGATGCACTCTGCAATAAGATACCTAGGAATACGATTACCAGCGGACGTATCGCAGGCGTTCAAACTTAACTTTGCACCATTTGCAGTGGATCTAGAGAAAGACCTCCGTAAATGTAAACCGCTGTTGCTCTCTTGGAGCCGGAAGGTTAACGTCATTAAAATGGACTCTCTACCCAAGTTCAAACTGTTCCTCTGAAACTCCCAAGCTCATACTTAAAACGCTTACGGGCCCTGACTACAGCGTTCATGTGGAGAGGGAAGAAACCGCATATGCACTTCTCACTGACCACGAGGAGCAAGGAGGGGGGGGGGGGGTGAGTCTACCTGACTTTGCCCTATACTAGAAAGCAAGCATGGCCAATTGAGTCTGGGATCTACTTAAAAGGGAGGGCGCTAAATTGTGGTCCCATGGTCACTACATGGCGCGTCCTGGATCCCTCCTAAGCTCATAAGTGTAATACCCAAAATCTCACCATTTATGGGCCAGCCACTTCGTGCCTGGTCGGAGTTCGCCCCTGCCAGCGGTCTGGTGTCAGTGCCTGGTCCCCTCACGCCTCTGGTCTCCAACCTGCAATTTGAGGCCTCGACGAGTGGGCCCCCTATTCTTGGTTACCCTCCTCGCTGTCACGGATACAGGATGTGATGACGGTCTCCGGCTTGAGGCAACACCTTCAATTAAGGAGTTTCGTGGGGACCCTGGCCCCTTGGGTGAATCTAACCGGTCCTCTTACACCATTCGAGCAAATCTGTATGTCCACGTCCTCCCAGAGGCACATGATATCCAGTCTCTATAAATTGTTGCTGAATCGGAAGTCAGAGGCGCAGAGGGCCCCATACGTGGAGGCCTGGGAGAGAGAGCGAAGCCAGAGCCTTGTGCAGGAGGATTGAAAAAGAGCCTGGGACATGTCACAAAATTTCACCTGGCTGCAAACTACAGGATTTAAATTTTAAAATCCTATTGCAGTGGTACAGGATGCCAGACCAGCTGCATAGGATTTTCCCCCAGACTTCCCCCACTTGCTGAAGATGTAACAGTGACAGGGGCACTATGGGCCACATCTGGTGGAGCTGTACTGGCTTGGCCACCCTTTGGAAGGAAGTGATGGAGGCTTATAACCGTATCTGTGTGACTCGGGTGCATTTAACCATGTAGATGGCTCTGCTCTCAATCCTCCCAGGTTCGATCAAAAAGGGTCTTCTGAGATTTTCATTCTGGCTAGAAGAATTAGTCCCAGACTCTGGAAGTCTCCAATATCTCCATCGAGAGTGATGTGGGTGGAGGAGATGAATGAGCTTATGTGCTTTGACAAGATAAGGGCCGGAGAGAATGGTGCCCATGCGGAGTTTTATGGAACATGGCAGGCCTGGATCTCCTTCTGATCCTCGGAGAGATTCAAGAGCTGGGTGGAAACCGGACAGATCTGAGAGGGGTCCACGAAGGCCTGGGCAGCTCGGCCTGGACACTATCCTCCTGAGGGGCCTACCCTGTTGTCCCAACCTTTCCCCCCTCCCCTTCCCCTAAAGTTCCCTGTCAATCACATTTACCCTATATTGTGATTTTGTCTTTGTTGCGTCTCGATGTGGAGGTGTTTCATAGGTTTTTCGTGTAATTTGGTTTTATGCTTTTTTTTCTTTTGTTTGACTATGTAGCCAAAAGGCCAATATTGTGCTCACAGAATCTAAGAAATGAGCCTGTAAGTATACATGTACAACTGTGTTAAAATCGTTTGAATAAAAATCATGTGAACTCAAATTTGCTGATGACACAAAGCTAGGAGGGATAGCTAACACTAGGGAAGAGAGAGTATTTAAAAATATCTAGAAAAGCTTGCACTGTGGGCAGCGACTAACAGAATGGTATTTAAAGGAGAAGTGCAAAGTCCTACATCTGGGCAAGAAAAATGAAAAAAGTACATACAGAATGGGAGGAATTGAGCTAAGCAGCAGCACATGTGAAAAAGACTTGGGTATACTAATAGATGATAGACTGAACATGAGTCAACAATGTGATGCAGCAGCCAAAAAGACAAACAAAATTCTGGAATGCCAATTATGTATGTTAATGAAGCCTTCTCTAAGTGCAGGCTAATAGCCAGAGGCTATTAGCTGTGCTCAGATCCTTTGTTCTCCATGGGGAAACAATGCTATCAGCACTTCCCCGTGGAGAACGACTGATAAAACTGATTGCTAAAATCAAGCTCACTTTTTCTAATGATCAGCAAATAGAGCCCGAAATGCGGGTGCCCCCCCACCCATTTACACGCACGATTATTGCTAAAACGATCACCGATGAACGAAGTTTTAGCGATAATCGTCCAGTGTAAATGGGCCTTTAGTCAGACCTTATCTGGAATACTGTGTACAGTTCTGGGCACCCCACTTTAAAAAAGACATAGACAAACTGGAGCAAGTTCAGAGAAGAGTTACCAAGCTGGTGAGCGGTCTGCAAATCATGTCCTATGAGGAACGGTTAAAGGATCTGGGAATGTTTAGCAGAAGAGAAGGCTGAGAGGAGACCTAATAGCTGTCTACAAATATCTGAAGGGCTGTCACAGTGCAGAGGGATCAGCCCTATTCTCATCTGTACAAGGAAAGACTAGAAGTAAAGGGATGAAACAAAGAGAGGAGACAGATTAGATATTAGACAGGGAGGGGGATCAATGAGTGGAACAGGTTACCACGGGAGGTGGTGAGTTCTCCTTCAATGGAAGTGTTCAAAGGCAGGACAAATACCTGTCTGGGATGATTTAGTTATCCTGCACTGAGCAGGGGGTTGGACCCGATGACCCTGGAGGTCCCTTCCAACTCTACCATTCTGTGATTCTTCATTGTATGAAGTCCCTGTAGTCATTTTTAAGGACCTTCCACCTACCTCTAACTTTGTCATGGGTGTTAGGGCAGTTTCAGACGAGCGTAGTGGCCCCTGAACAAGAGGAATTTCTTCCCCTTCACCAGCTTTTCAAACTCCATGCCAGATCGCAGGAGCTTGAAAATAACCACAGGAAGATAGGGTCTGCTGAATCTTCCTTACACGTAGTATTCACTACAGGGCAGGTCCTATCTTTTCTCGGCCCTACAATTAACGGCTGAGATAAGAGCTGTTTAAAAGGAAACCACTAAAATCCTATCGAAATCAGTGGTTTTGTTTTGTCCCGTTATACGGCCACGATTATCACAGGGGACAAAAACATGTTTGTCTGAATCAGCCCTTAATGTGTGTACAGCATGACAGCTGGGTCTTCACCAGTCCCTCCCAGCAATTCAGCAGACTGATCCATGGAATAGCAAAGCATAAATCTAACAGAAAGCTTTCTGCCATCTTCCTTGTAATTCTATTTACCTGTTATATATACTGTATAATGCAAGAAAAAGAACCAGGCACATTAGCTGAAGAAAAAGTCACCAATTCCAGTACATTATGACAAAAAAAAATCACATTGCAGAGGGTAGATGTTATCCAATATATATAACCCCTGTACTGGCGCCAATACTTTTGCACTAAGCATTGAATAATCAATTTGTGACCCCTTTACTTTTTCTACTTAGGACCTGAAGAATCCTCATACCAAATTTCATGTTTGTATGGCACCGAGAAGTTAGAGAATTAAATTAGGTACATTACATACGGGTGCAAATACTTTCCCACTTAGCATTGAATAATCAAGTTGTGACCCCTTTACTTTTCCTATTGAGGACCTAAGGAATGGTTGTGCCAAATTTTATGTTTGCATGACCCCAGGAAGTCAGAGAATTAGATTAGGTACATTACACAGGGGTGCCAACGCTTTTGCACTTAGCATTGAATTTTCAAGTTGGTTTGGGGGTAATGAATTAAGAAAATACTTGAAAGCGCTGTGGAATAACTTGGTACTATACAATATTTATTTATATATAATCTATATCTTTAGTTATGTATGGCGGCAAAAAAGGCCTGCTGTATGTTTAACTGCCTCAGCCTTTGTGGAGGGTAATGATAATCTAACATTCTTACTGGTGCAATTAATGTCCTCCCAGGGGAAGGCAATAAACCCCTATGGGGTGGAGGCTAATTTTCCTCATTTTAGGGCAAAAGTTCCGTCACCAATCCAAACATGGCCAGCCAAAGAGATCCCTCAAACTGATGCACCTTCAGAGGCAAACTAGTGATCACAATGTAATCACCTGCTCAACCATTCTGCATAGGGATGTGAGGTGCTGCAGGCACCGCAAGCCTAGGATGCATGGGCACGGTGCAAGAGGAACGATGATAAGGTTCTATGCAAGGGTTATAGCACTGCCCTGCTGTATTGTGGGTGATGGCAGAAACCATGGCTTGTGAGTTGACCTGACATTGCCTCAAGCAGTAGACGGCCGGGTTGAGGCGAAACCTCTTTTGGGTTATTGCTTCTCAGCCTTAAAGGGGTTGTCTCGCGGCAAACATCAAAATTTTACATTACCCCATTTCCCCCTGTCACCCCCCTGGCATAAAATAGCAATTTAAAGCGGTTTTTAAACCGCTTGCTACTCACCGATCCGACGAAATATGGAGTTATAAAAATCTCCCTAAGATGGCCGCCGGTCTTTCCCAGGGATGCACTGCGGTTTTCTCCCATGGTGCACCGCGGGTCTTCTCCCATGGTGCACCATGGGCTCTGTGCGTTCCATTGCCGATTCTAGCCTCCTGATTGGCTGGAATCGGCACTTGTGACGGGGCGGAGCTACGATGACAACGCGGTGACCAGCTCTCCGGCACGAGCGGCCCCATTCACCAGCCAGAAGCACGGACTGCGCAAGCGCGTCTAAAAACGCCAGAAGACATCAGAATTAAACGGATCCATGGCGACGGGGACGCTAGCAACGGAACAGGTAAGTGAATAACTTCTGTATCGCTCATATTTAATGCACGATGTATATTACAAAGTGCATTAATATGGCCATACAGAAGTGTATAGACCCACTTGCTGCCGCAAGACAACCCCTTTAAGATCAAGTCTCCAAAAGCAGAAACTACAAGCAAGAGTTCCAGCGCAGCAGCAGCAGCTAACCGAGCACCATATTTACACTTTGCCTGCCATGGATTATTCTAGGGGTTTCCCAGCTTGCAACATTGTATCCACTGAGCAGCTGCGTCTGGCAGAGTGCAATTGGTAGTGTTGGAAGTAAAACCGCAGACCAGTTAAAGGGGTTGTCCCGCGCCGAAACTTTTTTTTTTTTCCTCAACAGCCCCCCCGCCCCCCCGTTCGGCGCGAGACAACCCCGATGCAGGGGTTGAACAAGAACACCGGACAGCGCTTACCTGAATCCCCGCGCTCCGGTGACTTCTTACTTACCTGCTGAAGATGGCCGCCGGGATCTTCTCCCTCGGTGGACCGCAGGGCTTCTGTGCAGTCCATTGCCGATTCCAGCCTCCTGATTGGCTGGGATCGGCACGGGGCGGAGCTACACGGAGCCCCATTGAGAAAAGAAGACGACCCGGACTGCGCAAGCGCGTCTAATTTGGCGATTAGATGCTGAAAATTAGACGGGCTCCATGGAGACGAGGACGCTAGCAACGGAGCAGGTAAGTGAAAAACTTCTGTATGGCTGATAATTAATGCACGATGTACATTACAAAGTGCATTAATATGGCCATACAGAAGTGTATAGACCCACTTTGTTTCGCGGGACAACCCCTTTAATATACCAACTACATTATATATCGCTTACCACTGTCTTATTAGCCAGGTTGGAAGCTTTGGTCAGGCACAACGTCATTGCACTCTTCAGTTACAAGGTATCCTGGGAGCGTGCGGGTATATGCTCCATGTTAATGCTAGGCCATTCCAAACAACCCATGTGAGTGACCCACAGTCACCGCTAGTTGATAAATGGCCGACCCCTGATGCATGCGAGGAGCTGACCCCCAATTACACAGGCCCGAGCTTTCCTGCCGTTTTATGCACCACAGATCAGGCATAAAGCCTTGCCACAATAGACTGATGACATCACAATGTAGTCTCACCTGGCAGACAGCTGGGCTCATTAGCATACAGTGTGTATGTATGAATGCATCTATCAGTAAATGATCTATTACAGTAAATCTAGATCATACATCAACTCTACAATCTACATCCATAAAATCTAGATATAATCTACATAATAGATAAAAAAGGGGCCGGACATTTATCAACAAGCGGTCACTGTGGGTCACTTACACAGGTATACATTGTAACTGAAGAGTGCAATGACGTTGTGCCTGACAATTGCTTCCAACCAGGCTAATAAGACAGTGGTAAGCGATGTGGAGTGTAGCTGGCATATTAACTGGTCTGCAATTTTACTTCCAACAGCACCGCACACACTCTGCCACATACAGCTGCTCAGTACAGTTTCCCCGAAAATAAGACAGTGTATTATATTAATTTTTGCTCACAAAGATATGCTAGGTCTTATTTTCAGGAGATGTCTTATTTTTCCATGAAGAAGAATTCACATTTATTGCTGAACAAACATTTATTATATACTGTACAGTAGTTGTCATCACAAACTAGACAAACTGTGAATCCCATCAAGCATTCCTTGTTACTACACACTGTCTGGAGACTGTAACGATCACCCCTAAAGAATCAAAGTGACACACTGGTTGCCCGACTCACACACAGGGCCACAAAAAATAAGGGCTGTAAAGTACCTGGCTCCCACACACTGTCTGCAGACTGTAACGATCACCCACAGCAGTTCCTGGACCACTTGTACAGCAGGGACGGTATTACAGCCTCCGGCCACCAGGGGGAGCCCATCACAGCAGACTCACACAAAGAACAGGGCTAGGTCTTACTTTCTGGGGATGACATATATAGCACTTTAGCAACACCTTAACTAGGTCTTATTTTCGGGGGAACACAGTAGTTACAATGTTGCAAGCTGGGGAAAAAGCCCTAGAATAATCCATGGCAGGCAAGCAAAGTGTAAATACTGTGCTTGGTTAGCTGCTGCACTGGAACTCTTGCTTGTAGTTTCTGCTTTTGGAGACTTATTCTTAGCCAAAAGACTGAGAAGCGATAACCCGAAAGAGGTTTCGCCTGCTACCCGTCTGTCTACTGCTTGAAGCAATGTCAGGTCCACTCACAAGCCATGCTGTGTCCCTGCCCTGTGCCAGGCACCGCACGGATGTCACCACCTTGTGCCAGGCGCCACACGGATGCCCCTACCCTCTGAAAGGCGCCACACTGATGATCCCGACCTGTAAAAGGCGTCGCACTGATGATCCCGCCCTGGGAAAGGCGCCACACTGATGATCCTGCCCTGAGAAAGGCGCCACACTGATGCCTCCGCCCGCTCGCCGCACTGAAGCCTCCGCCTGGTGCCGCTCGCTGCACTGAAGCCTCTGCCCGGTGCCGCTCACCGCACTGGTTGTCCATCAAATATAGAACACAATTTAAACTGATCACTCTCATCCATAAAGCTCTCCAGAGCTGCACCGCCCTGTATCTCCTCCCTTATGTCTGTCTACCACCCTAACCATGTTCTCCCCTCCGCTATTGACATCAGACTAAGATTCCCTATATTTTTAAACTTCCCATTCCCACCTCCAAGCTTTTACCAGAGGGGCACCAGTTCACAATTTAAGCCACTGGTACTTTGATTTCCTAATAATTACTAGTATTCCTTAAAATATGATTGTTCTTTAAATTTCACATTTTTTCAATAATGATAAAAGCTACAATATTTACACAATAAACATGCAACACGTCATCAGAGGAACAGATCACAGTGGCAGATCAAATCCTTGTTGGCAGACAGCATGTCCCAACATCCCCAGCACAGCGCTCCAAGCTTTTTGTTCCTGATGCAGATTTAAATCTGAAATCCAAATGCGTAGTGAAATTCCTCTGGTCCAATAAAGCATCTGTTTGTCCAGACCATGTGAGCGATTGGTGTTCAATCGGATTCCTGAGCCCCACCACAACACAGGTAGTTTTTTTCTGTTGATGTATATTGCCAGCAGATAAGTGATCCCCCTGTTATCCAGCCAGCATTGTGGCAGCAGTAGTCTTCCCGATTGCTATCCTTACAGACGTTGAATGAAGTTGTGCCCAGCTTGGCGAGTGTCCATCCAGGCAGGCACATAGCAGCCCATTGATGACCGCTCTCTCCTACCCTCACGTTGTGCCCCACGCCCAATCCTTTTTTTTCTTCCTGAGCTTCGTGACGTTTGGATCCATTTTTTACTAAGAACAAATTACAACATAATCCAAATGTCCGTTGTAGGAAAAGACCTCACGAGTGTTGCAAGGCAAATAATAATTTTAGGGGCGTGTGAACTTTCTGGTGTGTGACAAGAGTAGATTTTTGTGTAAACCGCCGCCCGCACTCTGAACATGCAAATGGCTTCTCGCCTCTGTGGATTCTCTGATGTATAACCAAAGTGGACTTCTGGGTAAAACTTTTTCCACATTCATCACATGAAAACGGTTTTTCCCCTGTGTGGATTCTCCGATGGACCACAAGATCTGATTTCTGGGTAAAACATTTCCCACATTCCGAGCAGGAGTATGGCTTCTCTCCTGTGTGGCTTCTTTGGTGCACGAGAAGAATAGACCTCTGAAGAAATGATTTCCCACAGTCTGAACATGAGAAGGGCTTTTCGCTGCTGTGAATTCTCTGGTGTTTTATGAGATGTGACTTCAGTGTGAAGGCCTTCCCACAATCTAAACAGGGGAAGTGTTGATCTTCGGTTTGCTTGGCCCGATATTTCACACAATTGGGTTTCTCTCCAGGATTTTTTTCATGATCAGAGCCGGAGAGCTGCGGGTCGCCTGTGTGTATTTTCTGGTGTTCCACAAGGGTAGTTTTGCGTGTGAAGCTTTTGCAACACTCAGAACATGAATACGGCTTCTCACCTGTGTGGATTCTTTGGTGTCTTACTAAACTCGACTTTCGGGTAAAACATTTATCACACAGAAAACACGGAAATATTTTGTCACCTCTGTAAGTCGTACTGCGAGTAACAATGTCTGGGGGCCACTCTCCACACATGGCAGAATCTGAGGGACGTTCTCCACAGTGAGGTATTGGATGTGTATTTGGGCCACTTTCCTCTACAGAATCTTCAGTGATGTTGTCTTCCATAGTGTAATCTTGAGAGAAAACCAGACGTCTGACTGAGGGATTTCTGCTTTTGTGTCCTGATGAGATGAAAAATATTCATGAAAATGTGAAGTGAAACACTGTGATTAAAAAGGGTTATTACAAGTTAGAAAGTTCTCCCCAGGATAGATTTAGGATCTCAAGAATGGGGGTCCTAAAGGTCTTTGCAGGAATGGAGTGGAAGTCCATTCATTTTAATGGGAATGACGGAAATTGCCAAGAAGAAGCACTCGGCAATCTCCGATGCTCCCACTGGAATGAATGCATGTATAACCTCCACTCCATTAACCCCTTGAGTGGCGGGTTTCCTACCACCCTGTCGTGCCCACCAGGGCAGGTTTTTTAAAATGGTCTAATCATTGAATTTCAACTAGTTTTGCAGTTGCGTCTCAAGAGCCATAACTTTTTCATTTTTCCATTGACATGGCCATATGAGGGCTTGTTTTTTGCGGGACAAGTTGTGATTTTTTAAACAGGGGGGAGGAAAAAAAGAAATGGGGAAAAAAGAAAAAAGGGGCCATGTCATTAAGGGGTTAAATAATGTATTAACTTCCTTCTCTGGGTCATTACGACGCACATGGATACCACATGTGTGATTGTATTTTGGATTTTTTACAAAGTAAAGAGAGACAAGTGTTTTTTTTATTTTTTTAATAATTTTTTTACTTTTTTTTTTTTAAATTTTTTAAAAATTTTTTATTTTTTTTTGTCCCTTTAGGGGACTTCCACAGGCACCAATCAGGACCCCTGATCACATTCCAGGGGTCCGATGGTGACAGCCCTTTACATGCTGCAGTGACAGCCCTTTACATGCTGCAGTCACATAGACTGCAGCATGTACAGGGTTAACACAGCAGAGATCGGAGGTTTTCTCTGATCTCTGCTGTAAGAGCAGGTACCTAGCTGTCCTCTGACAGCTAACAACCAGCTCTCCCTGCCACAGAGACCATCGGCTTGCTTCTGACAAGCCGATGGTCTCTATGGCAACCTGTAAACAAAGCAGGACATTGCCGACATGTCGGCAATATCTTCTGCTGGTTTTTCAAAGCCCTTGCACTGCTCTGTGTGGGTCTGTGCAGGCAGAGCACAATGTCACAGCTTGTGGCATTGTGCTCTGCAGCTCCCATAGTGATACATAGCCCAGAAATCTTCCGGGGTATATCACTATGGGCAGTGGAGCTCGTCACGGAACTTTTCCGGGCGTGCCACTCAAGGGGTTAATGCAGTCACCTCGGGACCCTCGTTCTCAGGATCTGTGGGGGTCCTGGCATCCAGACCTCCATCAATTAGAAAGTTATCCGTCTTGTAGATAGGAGATAACTGTAATTTAAAACAACACCTTTATGCGCCCAGATAAAAAGGCGAGGCGTACACGAAGAAAATATTAATGGGATCATCAAAAACTTACATATTACTTACATCAGGTCCGTAGTATAAAATAGTTTAGCAGAGGCCATTCAGGATTATACTATTGATGACTTATCCTTACGGCCCTGGCATCAACACAGGGGCTCAGAAGAACAGCTGTTCGGCAGAAATGTCAGGTATCGGTCCTCAGCTGATTCGATATTATAGACCCATCTTGTGGATGGGTCATTAATATTATAGTCCTGGAAAACCCTCTTAACTCCTTCATGACCCCAGTATGTATATATATACATCATGCAAAGTTATAGATCTTGGACAGCAAGAAAAATAAAAATGACAAAAGGTCCAGTTTTGAAAGGGTCATTGACTGCTCTGCACCTACGACCTCCTTACACGGAATGACTATGGTTCAAACCAGCAAAAACGAACGCGAATCGTTCGGTGTAAGAGCAGCCAACGACCCAATGACCAGGAATAAATCATTTGCTCTGCGGTCATCGTTCATGTCCGGCAGGAATAAAAATCATCGTTTGCCCGTTCACTAATTGTTCAGTCGTTCACACTCATTTATACAGTGAATGTGATTGGCTGAATGATTTCTCATTGAACGAGCCGTTAATAAACAGGCTGCCCGAGTGAATGAGCAACTGAGACATCGTTGGCTCACTCAAACAATATATATGGTGTAAACGGACCCCTAGATACAGCAGGGCGATGTGTTCCGAGGAACGGCGTAAAGACAAAACATGCCATGATTCTTTCCCACACTGCAATGCGGGAAAAAAAATCATTGCTCATATATGACTCCATTCCAAAGAGCGTGATTCATATTTGAGCAGCTCACAATGCAAAATGTTGCGCAATTTTCTTGGCCGTGGGTCTGTGGCTTTAGACACAGCTCTGTGGGGTGCTGGTCCCACCGCCATCACCCCCTCCCCGAACTGCCAGCAAGCTCTGTATACAGGTAGGAGGGACGAATCTCCAACATGGCGGACCCCAATACAAATAATAACTAGCTACAAGCTTGTATCGGTTGTAAAGAATAGGATTGATTTTCTACAGATTTACAGGGAACCTCTCGGCGCTCTTGAGCTTCATAAACTACGGGGCTCAAAAGGTGAGGAGCGCGGAGTCTGGGAAGCTGCGGTTCAGACTCACTGGGTCCCCCTTTACTGTGACCCCGTGAAGTTGGCGTGCCAGTGACTTATGAGACGGCTCTGCGCACGCACTCTCACAACCATCTCTGAGCGAGAGCTGCACAGAGAGCCATCTGAAGAGGGTCAAGCTGCGTGCGAGTGCTAACTATGTGAGGACACAGGGCAGTGAAGGGGTCCCGGTGAGCATGAAACTCCGTGTTCCCTCACTTTTCAGCCTCATAACGTAGTTGGTGGGGCTCAGGTGATGAGAGGTCTTCTTTAAGTCTCATTAATCTCCTTCCGCCACAAGGCGTAACTGTAAGTCCTGGCAGAGGGGTACTTAGCACAATAGGACATATAGTTACGACCTGAGGATAGCGCAAGATCAGAAAAGATCCTGTGCTGTCCGGCCACGGGATCCGGCTGTCACCGATAGCCAGCCTCCCGCTGCAACAGCAGGGGTGCATCAGAGCAGCAACCCCTGCTATTAACCACTTCCCAGCTGCGATCTATGGAGATTGAGGCATGTGAAGAACGCACAGAGGAAGCGCGCTCCCTCTGTGATGTCATCGGACTCTCAGAATGTAATTGCGGAGAGGCCGACAGGTTGCCATGGCAATAGGATGCCAGCTACAAGCCTCCTACATTGCCAGTGCCTATGATCGCTATAACAAGCGATACGGCATTACAGGACAGAAGTCCTGCATTGCTTTATCATAACGATCATGGTGCAAGTCCCCTGCAAGGACACAAACAGTGTAAAAAAAAGATAAATGTAAAAAATAAAAAAGTAAAAAAACAACGAAAACCTTTGTTGTGCTTTTTCTCATATTAGCTTAATTTTTAAAAAATTTTTAATTAAAATCCCACATATTTGGTATTGTCGCGTCCGTAACGATGTGTACAATAAGTTGATTACCCTTTTTATCCTGCACGGCAAAAAGCGTTAAAAAAAACCCCTAAAAAAACAGTGGCAAAATGCTAGTTTTTATCATTTTGCTTCCCAAAAAAATGCAATAAAAAAGGGAACCAAAAAGCTGTATGTACCGATAAAAACTACAGCTTGTCTCACAAAAAATAAGCCCCCACAGAGCTCCGCCCATGGAAAAATAAAAAAGTTACAGGACTTTGAATGCAGCGATTTAGAAAAAAAAAAAGATTTCCAAAGTAAGGGTTTTTATTGCAGAAAAGTGAAAAAAACCTGAAAAAAAAAAAAATATATAGGAATTTTGGTCTCGTTGTAACCGTAGCGACTCGCAGAAAAAATGTATTGTGTCATTTATGCTGCATGATTAACGCTGTAAAAAAAATCTATGGCAGAATTGATGCGTTTTCTCTTTCTGCGATCATAAAAAGATTATTAAAAGTTTTACAATATAGTCTATGTACCAAAAAATGGCGCCGATAAAAACTACAGTTTGCCACGCAAAAAACAAGCCCTTATACGGCCGCGTCGACGGAAAAATAAAAAAGTTATGGCTTTGGAAAAATGGAGTTCAAAATCCACCACAAATCGTTGCGTCCTTAAGACCAAAAGGCCATGTCCTTAAAGGGGTTGTCCCGCGCCGAAACTGGTTTTTTTTTTTTTCAATAGCCCCCCCGTTCGGCGCGAGACAAACCCGATGCAGGGGTTAAAAAAAAAAAACGGAGAGTGCTTACCTGAATCCCCGCGCTCCGGTGACTTCTTACTTACCTTGTGAAGATGGCCGCCGGGATCTTCTCCCTCGGTGGACCGCAGGTCTTCTGTGCGGTCCATTGCCGATTCCAGCCTCCTGATTGGCTGGAATCGGCACGTGACGGGGCGGAGCTACGAGGAGCCGCTCTCCGGCACGAGCGGCCCCATTCAGAAAAGAAGAAGACCGGACTGCGCAAGCGCGTCTAATCGGGCGATTAGAGGCTGAAATTAGACGGCACCATGGAGACGAGGACGCCAGCAACGGAGCAGGTAAGTGAATAACTTCTGTATGGCTCATAATTAATGCACAATGTACTTTACAAAGTGCATTAATATGGCCATACAGAAGTGTATAGACCCACTTTGTTTCGCGGGACAACCCCTTTAAGGGGTTAACAAAACTAAAATTAAATACACTAGACAATCCCTTTAAGTGCGACAGACCTGCCACTTAGGAGATGTCCCCCATGCTGCATGTAGCGATCACTTACCTTGGCTGATGTCTGCAGGAAACTCTTCCTTCCGCAGCTGAATATCTCTTCCGTACATCTCATCTCCGCAGACATCTTCTACTTTAACCACAATGAAGCCCTAAAGGGTAATCAGACACAGAGGCCTGTAGCAGGAGTACGAGGGACTTCAGTCTATGAGCTACTATGAGAAACGCCAGCATTCAGCCTGCCTTCAGCTTTGGAGCGGAGATGGAATGAAAACAAAATTAAATGGTTCCGTTTTTGCCCCGTTTACCCCCACGGTTCGGCTTATATTCTCAGACATGTCACAAGGTCAGACGTTGTGGTGCTGCAGGGGCGTTGTACCGTCTCCCATTATCCTTGTCGCCACTTGTAGGGTAAGGGTGGCTTCACATCTGTGCCGCAACCTCCAGGTGGAAAATACCAGAAGAAAAAGCGTTCTGCACCAACTATACCAGTGTTGGCGAACCCTTATGGCGGAGGTCACACTGGACGTATTCCCGGCGGATTGGCCGCAGCAAAAAAAACACGAGCTTTCTACCGGGAAAGCGCTGCTTCAAAACCTGTAGCACTTAGCCACGGGTTTTGGAGCGGCTTGGCCGCACACGCTTTTCTGTTGCGGCCGGAGCTCCCATAGAGGAGCGCGCGGACGCAACGGAAAAAAAATAAAATTTGACAAGCCGCGGCCATGAAATCTGCGCTGCAGCGCCAGCTTTGCCACAATGGATTTGACAAATCTCGTCCACATGGCTGGCTAATCCCAGGATTAGCGGCCGCAGGTGGATTTGCCTCAGTGAAATTCCGGACAAAAAACAAAAAAAGTACAGAATTGCAGGGGGGTGGGGGTGTTTGTTACCCCAACTCTCAAATAACTTGAATAAAAACTGATCAAAAAATGTATTTTCCCCCGAAAATGGAGCTAATAAGACACTACAGCTCGCTTCACAAAAATGGAGGTCTCACGCAGCCCGTTTGATGGGGGGAAAAAAATTCCACTCCATTCATTGCAAGGACAGCGCCGAATATTGCTGACTACTCGCGCTTGTATGGTCAGGGTCTTATATTATCCTGGGTACCCAACAGATAATCGATTATTTGGTCATGAAGTTCATTCATCCACCACTACACTGTATCTGTCTGGAGAGGCTGGTGACGGCCGTACAGTCAGCCGGTCATGAGCCGAATATTCTCCAACGTGTCTGGAGAGGATGAGGGGACGCCCCGCAGAGCTCGCTGTACTGCATTGTTCTATCCCCATGCACGGTATATAGGAAGCTCAACAATACCGCTCATCGGAGGATCGCTACAAGTGCCGCTTACTGTGGTTGGATCTTGTAATGACACCCATCCCCCGCCGTGGCCAGTCGTAGCCAGACCCAACAGGTAGGCACAATAAAACATGTATTTCGGCAGTGCACCCTTTACCTGCTCACTTTGTGGGCCGCTGCAGCTTTCTTCCTGGGAGTACAGGGAATTCAAACCTCTCTCCGGCATATTCCCTCTACCGGGGCCATCTATATGAAGAGCACACACAGACTAGTCATGTATACGTGATCATGGGTGCAGGTGACCCCCACCACTCTCCTCTCCTTACCAGTCAGTAAGAGGCTGCCCTCACCTGGTGGCTTGAGGTCCTGCACTTTCCTCCTCAGCACTTCCTTCTGCACATCTTCTTCTTCTTCATAGTCCTGGGTGAAGACAAAAACCCGTATATCACCCATAAAGGGCTGCAAGCAGAAAGGATTGCGGGAACCGTAGCAACGCATCGCAGGATATATTAACTGGAGACAATGGCATGATGTATTCCGTACAGACATCTCAGATCAGACGTTTGACCCCTTTACTTACCCATCGATGTACATGTCTGCCGGGACAAGTTGTATTTGTCAGTGGTGCTATATAATGTACTGAAAAACTTGGGAAAATTCTAAGTGGAGTGAGATGAAAAAAACAAACAAAAACGAAATTCCGCCATATTGGGGGGGGGGGGGTCTTGATTCTACGGCGTACACACTGAAGCAAAAGTAACCAGATAACTTTATTCCATGGGTCGGTGCGATATCACATGTAGAGAGGTTTTTTTTTTTGCTGTACTTTTATTTTTTTATTATTTTCTGCCGCCATCTTCTGACCGCCATCACTTTTTACATTTTCCGTTGACCTAGTTGTCCGAAGGCTCATTTTTTGTGGGACCTCCTGGAGTTTATTTTGGTACCCCTTTGCAATATATATGACATTAGGATTGCTTTTGTTTACATTTTGTCTTGGAGAGTGGGGACCAAAAAAAAAAAGTGCAAATCTGGCGTTTTATTTTTTTTCCTCGTGACGTTCACCTTGTGCGGTAAATAATGCGTTAATTTGATGGATCAAACTTTTACGGACGCGGCGATAGCAAATATGTTTGTTTTAATATTTAGTTTATTTT
This sequence comes from Eleutherodactylus coqui, assembly GCF_035609145.1. NCBI lineage: Eukaryota > Metazoa > Chordata > Amphibia > Anura > Eleutherodactylidae > Eleutherodactylus > Eleutherodactylus coqui. The sequence goes on from NC_089849.1 coordinate 123,333,411, forward strand.
ATTATAAATGCAGCAAAAGATTTTTTTTAAGTTTATTAGTAATTATTAACTTTTATTTTTTTTATAATTAATAAAACTTTTTTAACCTTATTTTTACAGGGAACTTGCGATGGTTTGATTGCTTCTGCAGTATGCCATAGCATTACGTTATACCGTGATCTGACAGGCAGTCTATCAAGCCACCCCATGGAACAGAATCGCCCAAAATTAGGGAAATTCCATAATTTTTCAGCGGACCAACGGTCAGAGATACAAATTGCTCAGGTAGATAAACAGATTGAGATTAATCTGTTATTTTCACATAGTATACGCAAGAAAGATGGCAGCATGTCCCATCTTGGCGTGTGTTACACAACCACTGTGTACTGACTGTGCCGCCACATATATCTCGCAGCCTGCACGCTGCCAGATACACTTGTGTGAGCTCAGCCGTAGTAAAAACATTTTTAACGTACCCCATCATTGTAATGGGTGATGAGGTGCGTTAAAAAACACAAAAACATGCCAAAAAAAATAGAGCAGACACCGCTTTCGAGCGCAGGTCTGTGAGGCCCCATTCAAATCAATGGGAGCGTTGTACCACGATTACCGTGACAATCGTGGTAAAAAGCACGTGTGTGAATGCGGCCTAAGGGCCCTTTCATATGGATGTCGGTCAGGGCCAGGAGCACCCCACAGTTGTCCCAGTGTCGATTGCTCCTGTGCTCTTACATAGAGCTGATCATCGCTCAGTGAACAGAGGCGGAGCGGGCTGGGGATCGTTCTGGATCGCCCACCTCCATTCACAGTAGACTGGTAGTCATCATTGATGAACAACTGCCTGTTTAGATCTGGTGCCAAACTGTACTTGTGTCCCCTGCTTGCTAAACCCAAGATCCAAAAGCATGAGAAGACATCCCTTCTATTACTCTACAACGTCCCTTCATCTCCGGCGGTACTTACCTCTCCAGTCAGTAGCTCAATGATCTTGTGGGTGAGTTCTAGGATCTTCTCCTCGTTGCTTCTCTCTGTTACCAGTGGCGAGGACTTCATTATGGGGTACTGGATTCTGCGTAATCCACCTGAAGCACAGCTGCTGCTGGTTGGTAGAAGCCCCCCAGATATCTTCTCCACCACCACGAAGTCCTACATGAACAGACAGCGAAGTGAGGAACCTAAAGACATATCCAACCTCTACTGTCTGTTCTTCTGGTATAAAGAAGTGATGCAACATCGTTCCCAGAATCCCTCACCTCTCCGGTCAGCAGGTAGATGATCTCAAGGGTGAGGCTTAATATCTTCTCAGTTGTCTTCTTCTTGTCTCTGTCCATATCTTGCAGTTTCTTCAATGCACGTCCAAATGGGGGTTTATCACGGAGGCTGAAGTGGACCACCTAATTCAGAACAATTTACAAGCGTTGGTAATTCTCTTAAAGGGGTTGTCTGACCTTTTTTTAATCTTGGCAGGGGTGGGTGGTGGTAAAAAGACTACAAAGTAAAGAAGAAAACTGTACTGACCTCTTAAATGTCCCGTTGCTCGAGCACCGTTCCTGGCTGCACCGGCCCCAGATGGTCCTGCAGCGGTCCCGTCCTGTTCACCACTAACATAACAGCTGAAGCCAATCACCGACCTCAGCAGTCATGTTTGGCAAGTGAGCGCTGAGGCCAGAGACCAGCTTCAGTGGTCACCGGAACGCTGAGCTTCTGGAGCGGCTGGGAACAGAGTAGCTGTGCTGCGGTGTCGGGACGATGACATCACTCTATACGAAAGAAGAAACACAAGGGTTTGTTCTCGCAGTTCAGGAATAAATAAACCAAACTTTATTCCATCAAGGTCAAAAACTACAGCTATGCATGTGTCCGCCATTCCTGAGGTGCAGGCGCGTACCCCTGTATTTCTGCTGTGTGAACTCCATTTGATTTTTCATAGACGATCTGCTGTTATTTGGAGAGCTGCCATACGAAGAACACATATAGGATTAGTGACATCACTCCAACAACCCCTAGATGCTTTACTTATGCCGAAGCTACCCATTCCAAGCTCTACACCAGGGCGCTCGATCTGTAGTGCCCCTTCCCCCTATTTTTGGAGAGGTGAAGCTAGGTTGGTAGTTTTGACTGGAGTTTTAATGTATGCCAATTGCAGAATACAGGCTTTTCTCATAAGGGTGTAGCTGGGGGAGGGGCATGTGCCCCGGGTACAATGATGGGGGAGGGCGCCAGACTAGCCTAAAGTAAAATGAGGCAAATCAGTTGATTGCTGCAGGCAAGCAGAGAATGGCTGAAGAATCTTTGATGTCATGCGTATGTCATCAGTCACATGACAAGTAGAGTCAGACTCCAGGCTGTCCTGTGGGGGGAGGATCTTGCAGCCTTTTTTAAAATACAGAAAATAAAGATAAGTGGACTTGAAAACCACGTATGAAAGAAATAATGTGGATTCTGCATAAAAATAATCTTATATATGGTGAGGAATCGGTGATATGACATGTGATATTGTAACACTCAAGAAAGACGTCCAGGAGCCTCTTACACTCTTATATCTTATCACCATCACCGCATCCTCAGGGGAGAGTTCCACAGTCTCACTACTCTTATAACCCTCTTCTATGTTGTGTAGAAACCTTCTGTCCTCTAGATGTAGAGAGCGCCTCGCTGTTACAGTCCTGGGTATAATAGATGATGGGGGGAGATCTCCGTACTGACCCCTGATATATCTATACATAGTTATTAGAGCGCCCCCTTGTTACAGTCCTGGGTATAATAGATGATGGGGGGAGATCTCTGTACTGACCCCTGATATATCTATACATAGTTATTAGAGCGCCCCCTTGTTACAGTCCTGGGTATAATAGATGATGGGAGAGCTCCCTGTACTGACCCCTGATATATCTATACATAGTTATTAGAGCGCCCCCTTGTTACAGTGCTGGGTATAATAGATGATGGGAGAGCTCCCTGTACTGACCCATGATATATCTATACATAGTTATTAGAGCGCGCCCTTGTTACAGTCCTGTGTATAATAGATGATGGGAGAGATCTCTGTACTGACCACTGATATATCTATACATAGTTATTAGTGCACCCCCTTGTTACAGTCCTGGGTATAATAGATGATGGGAGAGATCTCTGTACTGACCACTGATATATTATACATAGTTATTAGAGCGCCCCCTTGTTACAGTCCTGGGTATAATAGATGATGGGAGAGATCTCTGTACTGACCACTGATATATTATACATAGTTATTAGAGCGCCCCCTTGTTACAGTCCTGGGTATAATAGATGATGGGAGAGATCTCTGTACTGACCACTGATATATTATACATAGTTATTAGAGCGCCTCCTTGTTACAGTCCTGGGTATAATAGATGATAGGAGAGATCTCTGTACTGACCCCTGAAATATTATACATAGTTATTAGAGCGCCTCGTTGTTACAGTCCTACAGGTATAATAGACGATGGAGGGAGATCTCTGTACTGACCCCTGATATATTATACATAGTCCACAATGGCCGTCCCTCTATTTGAACAGTGAAAAATGAAAATTTGTTGCTCACCACCACGCTCCCCGTACCACTAACTTCTCACCCAGCAAGATTTCTTCTCAGAAGCAGTTTGCCACCCAGTCTCCTACGGCAGTCCACATAGGGAAATGATCCAAAGGAAAAAAGGAACTGCTTGTATGCGAAAAGCTAGATTAGTGCCAGTATATTAGCGTCAACTCAGGACGCGTTTTTTCGGTCCGACCAGGACCTAGGTGACTGATGGCACTAATTTAATAAAGGCTCTAGATTTTCTCATACAAGCAGTTCCTTTTTTCCTTTGGATCCGTCCCTCTACTTGGGTTCTGTACAAGTTGGATGAGGTAATTCTCTTTAGTAATCGACAGCAACTTGTTACCTTTAAGAGATCCGCAGGTTTCGGCTTCCCAGTTTATATTTGGATAGTTAAAGACCCCCATAATAATCACCTCGTTGTGATTTGCTCTTTCTTAATCTATTTGCCTCAGTAAAAGATTTTCGGTGGCCTCTGTTATAGTTGGTATCTATAGAAAACCCCTATTAGGATTCTATAACTGTCTTTCCCTCCATGTATTTCCACCTATATAAAAACAAACCCCTCCCCTTTCCAGTTTTTATGATTCCTTCTGAACAGACTATAATCCTGTAAGTTCACCACCCAGTCACAGCTTTCATCCAACCGGGTCTCAGTTATTCTAACTATGTCGTAGTTTTCCGCAGACATAATAATACTTCCAGTGTGCCGACCTTATTGATCACAGTTGTAGCATTAGTCTCCTAATTGATCTAGCGTTAGTCCCCTTATTGGTCAGACTTCACCATTTAGTTTAGACGGTTTTGGTTATTTTTTATTTTAAGTGTATCCCTACTAACTATTCTGCCAGTTCTAAAACTGTACTAACCCCTCCCACCGCTCCACTGCCATTACTTAGTTCCAGGTCACTGTCTTCCCATCTATCTCTCTGGTTGCAGCTCAGTTCCTAGTTTAAACACTCCTCCAGGCGTCTAGCCATCTTCTCCCTCAGCACAGCTGCCCGCTCTCCATTGAAATGCAGCCCATCCCTATGGTAGAACATATAACCAAAAGCAAAGTCAGCCCAGTTCTCCAGAAACCCAAACCCCCCCTTCCTGCACCAACTCTGGAGAGACTTGTTTTCCTCCCTAGTCTCCGGCTGCCTTTTTGGTGTGGTTGTGGTACAGGTAGTATTTCAGAAACTACTACTTTGGAGGTCCTTATCTTAAGCTTACCTTTTAGATCCCTGAAATTGTTTTTAAGGACCTTCCACCTACCTCTAGCTTTGTCATTGGTGCCAAAGTGTACCATGGCCGCTGGGTCCTCACCAGCCCCTCCCAGTTATCTGTCATCTCGATCCGGGATGTGTCAAACTAGAAAGCCAGGACAACAACAATGTTCGAGAATCCTGGTCTTTGTGGCAGATTGCCCTGTTTGTCCCCCTCATAATTGAGTCTCCCACTACTGGGCCTGTCTAGCCTGTCCTGCTTTCCATGGTGCCAGTACATTCCAGGGTAGCAAACTGCGTATTTAGATCCAGGATCCGGGATTCCAAATGTGCAACATGAACATATACAGCAGTATGCAGCCAGCTGGTCAAGGACTGCATACATGACACAAGATGTACCATGGACGGCATTGTCAATCATGGAGCTCATTCTACATGGGGGTCATACAGATAGATTAGATTAAAAAAAATATGCAAAAATTCAAACAGATAAGCAGTAAATAAATACAAAAAGTATTCCAAAATACCTGAATCCAAGTCACACATTTAAAGGTGCATTTACACTGCAAAGATGAGCGCTCAAAATAGGTGATTATACCTACCCGATAATCGGGTTTCCAGGAGTCTCCACGACAGCTCCACTTGAGATAGCCTCCTCCTGGTTGGACAGGAACACACCGAGAGGTTAAAAGCTCCCTCCTCTCCCACCTACCTCAGTGGTTTCTAACAAATTGCCGGGGGTAGGAGCTTAACTTAAATCGTTACCTAACTGGTATTTTAACCCATACTTTTCCTAAAGGAAATCATATTTTGTAAAATTTTCCTAGTACACTTTTTTTTGGGATGGGGGTGGGGAATGTATGGGTGCTGTCGTGGAGATTCCTGGAAACCCAACTATTGGGTAGGTATAATCACCTATTTCCCCAGTCATCTCCACAACAGCACCACTTGGGACATACCAACTAAAAATTATTTAGGGTGGGATTGCCGCCGAGAGGACCTTGCGGCCAAAGGCCATGTCCTCGTCCAGCTGCACCTTTACCCTGTAATGCTTAACAAAAGTGAGCGGCTTCTTCCAAACTGCGGCCTTGCATATTTGTTCAACCAACGCTTAACTATACTCGGCCCATGAAGACGCTACTGCCCTTGTGGAGTGGGCTTTAAAAACTGAGGGGACTTCTTTCCCCAGGGCCCTATAGGATTCCCTTGTGGATTCGCCCAATAGTTAGGCGAATCCACCTGGCTATAGAGCTTTTTGCTGCTTTGTTCCCTTTATTTGGGCCAAAGAACTGGATGAACAAATTGTCATCTCGCCTCCAGTGACTTGTGGTGTTAGTACAACTCAGGACCGCTCTAATGACATCTAGACAACTTAGGGCTTTTTCCCCCTCGTCTTTCGGTTTATCAATGAATGAGGGGATCTCTACATTTTGAGCTCTATGGAAGGGTGACACCACCTTTGGCATAAAGGCTGGGTCTGTTTTGAACACCAACTTTGTGTCGGTGACTTTAAGGAACGGGTGGCAGATAGATAGGGTCTGTAATTCACTAACCCGTCTTGCTGAGGTAATAGCCACCAGGAAGACTGTTTTGATCGTGAGCATTTTTATTGGAAGCGCTTCAATCGGTGCGAAGGGTTCTGGTGACATAGCTTTCAGGACCCAATTTAGATTCCACTCTGAAAATATATTTGTGGGCCTAGGTCGTAACCTATCTGCTGCTGTCAGGAATCGGCTAATCCACCTGCTCTCTGATAACTTGGTGTCGAATAGAGCACTAAGGGCTGCAACCTGAACTCTTAAGGTGCTTAGGGAGAGGCCCATATTCAGGCCTTCTTGCAAGAACTCCAGGATTAAGGGGGATGTCTGGAAGGGAGCCCCGGGATTCTCTTCCCTGCCTCCATGAGATAAACTTCCTCCAGACCTTTTGATAAATAAGGTTGGTGGTTTTCTTCCTACTTGACATTAGGGTTCCAATTACTTTCTCAGAGAACCCTCTTCCTCTCAGTGTGTATTCTTCAAGATCCATGCTGTTAGGTGGAGTTTGTCTATATTCGGGTAGCTCAGAGGTCCCTGCGTCAGTAGATCTGCCTGAGCAGGGAAGATGACTGGGTCCTGGATGCTTAATGCTCTTAAAAGACCGAACCAGCTCCTCCTCGGCCAGAAGGGGGCCACTAGAATTAGCGTGCATCTCTGTGATCTGAAGTATTGCAACACTCTTGGAATCAACGGTATTGGAGGAAAGGCATACACCAGCTTTCTTCCCCAATTCTGACTCAGGGCGTCTACTGCTGTTGGCTGGTCCCATGGTTTGAGGGAGAAGAAGTTCTTCACCTTGGCGTTCTCTCTGGTTGCAAATAAATCTAGTTGTGGGGGACCCCACCTGTCCGTTAGGATTCTGAACGCCTCCTGAGATAGAGACCACTCTCCTGGGTCTATACGTCTTCTGCTGAGAAAATCTGCCCTTTGCTTCAGCGATCCTTTTAGATGTGTTGCCGAGATTGAGAGGACTCAGCCCTCTGCCCAGCAGAAGATCTTTTGCGAGATGCTCTGTAGGGCTGGTGACCTTGTTCCCCCTTGGCGAATGTGGGTAACCGCCGTGGTGTTGTCCGACAGGATCTTTATGTGTGGATTGCTTTCTGCGTCCCCCAGCTGTTAGAGGGCCTTCCAAACTGCCTGGAGTTCTCTGTAATTTGATGACTGACCTCTTATCTCCTGTGGCCAGGGACCTTGTAGAAGTTGGTCTCCCACGTGCACCCCCCACCCCCAGGCACTTGCGTCTGTCGTGAGGTGTGTGGCTGGGTTCTGTATCCAGTGGACTCCCCTTCGCAGGTTCACTGAGGACGTCCACCAGCGCAGGAATATCTTCACTGAGTTTTTGATGCGCATCTTTGCTTCTAGTGAGGACTGTCTTCTGTCCCAGACTGAAAGAATTGCGATCTGCAGGGGTCTGGTGTGCGCTTGGGCCCATGCTACCCCAGGGATGCACGACGTCAGGCTCCCTAGGAGGGACATGGCCTCCTGGACTGTACATGACTGCCTCTGTAGAAAGGCCTTGACTAGCTGAAGGATCTTCTGTATTTTTATCTCAGGAAGAAAAAAGTATCAAGTCTCCGAGTCGAGTGTTATGTCCAGGAATACCTTTTCTCTGCTGGGATTTAAGCTGGATTTCTCCCAGTTTATTATCCATCCTAGGAATTGGAGCAGATCGAGGACCGTCGCTAGGTGTTCCGCTAAGAGCTCTCTGGACCCTGCTACAATCAGAATGTCATCCAGATAAGGTATTATTAGGACTGAGCTCTGCCTTAGGTAGGCTGCTACCTCTGCCATAATTTTTGTAAAAATTCGGGGCGCTGAGGAAATCCCGAAGGGAAGGCATCTGAACTGAAGAGGACTTGTTCTTCTGCCCATGTCTAGTGCGAATCTCAGGTACTTCTGAGAATCCCTGTGAATGGGCACATGAAAGTACGCGTCCTTTACATCTATAGACGCCATATAGGCTCCACTTGGCATCAGCTTCACTGTTGAGGAGATTGACTCCATCTTAAACTTCCAATATCTGATAAAGGCATTCAGGGACTTTAAGTTGATTATCATGCGTGACTTTCTGCATGGTTTCCTTATCAGGAAGAGTCTGGAGTAGTGACCCTGAGTCTCTTCGTTCGGGGGTACAAAGGATACTGCGTTTGAAATTAGCAAGTCCCGAACGCTTTGCTGGAGTAGGCGTAGTTGTTGTGCTGAGCCTCCTGTGGTAACGTATTTCCTTTTGGGGAGGGACACCAGTTTTATTTGGTATCCCTGCTGTAGGATCTCTGGGATCCATGAGCCCTCGCAGATTGAGGCCCATCGATCTGCAAAGTTCCCCAGCCTCGCCCCCACTGGGATGGTGTCAAGGTCTTTGTTTTGTTGGGTCCCCCTGATGGGGGTTGAAGAGTAAATTCCTCCCTCTACCCCCCTTGGGGTAACTCCAGCGGCCTGTCTTGCCCTTGCCCCTATATGACTTGGACTGCTGCACTGGGGCCCGAAAAAGGTCTTTCCCTTCTATTGTTTCTCCTCTGGGAATCTCTTTTTCCTCTCGGATGCCTTCTCGAGGATTTTGTCGAGATCTGGGCCAAAGAGAAACTGGCCATAGAATGGAAGCAAGCACAATTTGTTTTTTGAGGCTAAGTCGCCCGTCCAGGGTTTTAGCCATAAAACTCTTCTGGCTGAATTGGACAGGGCTGTCGCCTTTGCTTAGAGCTTTACCGTCTCCGCCGACGTCTCTGCCAAAAATTTTGTGGTCATCTTTAGAATGGGGAGAGAATTTATAATTTGTTCCCTTGGTGTCTTGTTAGTTATATGGAGCTCCAGCTGCTCCAACCACAGTCCTAGGGTCCTGGCCACACATGTGGCTGCGACCCCCGGTCTGAGGGTACTAGCTGCTGCTTCCCAAGATCTTCTCAGGAGGCCCTCGGCCTTCAGATCCATCGGATCTCTTAGTTGCGTGGCGTCCTCAAACGGCAGAGTTGTCCTTTTTGCCACCTTGGCCACCCACTCTGGGTATCTCTTCCCAGCTTGCGCACACCTCTTCCTCAAACGGGTATCACCTTTTAACCCCCCCCCCCCCGGAGGAGAAGGATCCCGCGTCGTGTTTTTTCCATTCCTTCTGGATCAGCTTAGAAATGTTACTATGGACTGGAAAGGTATGTCTGCGTCTTTCCACTAATTTCCCGAAAATCTCGTCCTGGATTGTACGCGGCTCTCTGGGTTCCTCCATTTTGAGGGTGGCACTGACCAATTTAATGAGCTCTGCTAAGTCCTCCTGATGGAAAAGATATTTTTTGCACTCCTCTTCATCTGAGGACTCTTCAGGCGCTGGTTCTTCCAGCTCTCCGATTGAGCTTCTTTCGGAGTCTGAATATTCTTCCAGGCTATACGACCTTTTCCGGTGCTTAGCCCTGGATGCCCCCGCTGGCGGTGCCATTTGCGATGTCAGAGCTGACCGCACTTCCTCCTTGACCAGCTTCCTGACATCTTCCAGGAATACCCCCGATTCCTCTTTAACCAGCCTGGCCACGCATGCCCTACATAGAGGCCTCTCATACGTAGCTGGCAGTCTCGATCTGCACTCTGCGCATTTTATAGGTTTCATTCTGGGAGGGGCGTCTTTTTTATCCACCTGGCAGACAAATAGAGTTTTTTGCGGATAAGGATGCAGTATTCCAAACATTATACATTGGATTTTGCATAAACTTTTTTGCCCCACTGGCTACTTACGGCCCCCGCTGTAGCTGAAGATGTCCAGTGCTGGAGCACTCATCTGTCAACCAGTGCTGCAGACAATTTGGAGCAATACAAGCCTGCTTAATAGCAATGGCTTACCTGTCCTGTAGATCTTCTCTGAGACAACTTTAAGTATCCTTTCAAATTTGGCGCCTTCTACGCCAAGCTCAGCCCCCTCCTCGCATCCAGCGACGCCGGCGCGATGATGTCATTGCGTCGGTCACGTGACGCGGCAGCCCGCCCCCTTCGGCGCACACCAAAGGGACTCTCAGAGCGCAGCACCTGGTCCTAAGCACCAGACGGAGGAGGAGAGCCGAGGCCCCCGCTTTGTACCCCCCATGGGCCGCGGCGGGAGGAACCTGGCCCAGGGGAACCACCCCATGTGGCGTCCCGGAAGCCGCTCGTCGGGAAGGGAGGACAGGCCGACCTACTGCCCTCCGATCCGTCGGTGAGTCTTCTTCATGCTGGCATCTCCAACAGCGCCTCTCGGGGATCCTGCCTCCTGGCAGTACAGGAAGACACTGAGGAAGGTGGGAGAGGGGGGAGCTTTTAACCTCTCGGTGTGTTCCTGTCCAACCAGGAGGAGGCAATCTCAAGTGGTGCTGTCGTGGAGACGACTGGGGAAAGATGGCTTTTGAGCGATCATTTTGCATAATCTACTACTTGGTACTAATGCCTATGAGTGTCAAGTAGTAGCATATGAGCCGCCAGGAGCTGTAGTGAGGGAACAGACCTCCCGCTGTTCCTCCTTTTGTTCTGCCGTGCAGCTGACAGCTGTTATCAGCTGTTCTGCCGAATTATGGTTTTCAAGCAGAACTGAAATTCATCGTTCGGCAGAAAACTGAAAGATGGGCACATTTACACCCAACGATTATCGCTCAAAAAATGGCTTTTAAGCGAATTTTGAGCGATAATCGTTGTGCCTAAATGGGCCTTAAGACAGCACACTTACAATCCAGCTGGCACTCACCCAGCTGGCACGCTCACTTAGGTTTCTATAGCACTTATATGTAGGACTTCTGCTATTCATATAACACAGCTTGATGGATGCCGCTCATCACCTCCAGCTTAGCTGCTGTACAGCACAGGCATTACGTCAGTCCATCTCATCACAGGGGAACCAAAAACCATGGAGGTTCTCATTATTAGTCAGTATTGGCATCATGAGGCAAGAACACTGCGGAGTGAGAATAACTGGAGCCTATTTTCATTATCACAATCTCACCAATATTCCCATTCTCTGTGTAAGTGTTGCAGGCTGCTCCCATCATGCACCAGGCTACAGCTTTGGTTAATTAGAACAACTTATTATTGCAGTAAATCTCCTGTAGTTTGGGTGCGTACAGAATGGATGGTATGGCAGGTCAGACCCCATGTGAGATAAACCATTTAATAATTCAACATCTGTAGGACCATCATAATGCCTGACTAGAAGGCGTTTTAGAGTCCGCGCCGGATCGCCCCCTCCACCCCGCAGAGTCCGCGCCGGATCGCCCCCTCCACCCCGCAGAGTCCGCGCCGGATGGCCCCCTCCACCCCGCAGAGTCCCCGCCGGATGGCCCCCTCCACCCCGCAGAGTCCCCGCCGGATCGCCCCCTCCACCCCGCAGAGTCCCCGCCGGATCGCCCCCTCCACCCCGCAGAGTCCCCGCCGGATCGCCCCCTCCACCCCGCAGAGTCCCCGCCGGATCGCCCCCTCCACCCCGCAGAGTCCCCGCCGGATCGCCCCCTCCACCCCGCAGAGTCCCCGCCGGATCGCCCCCTCCACCCCGCAGAGTCCCCGCCGGATCGCCCCCTCCACCCCGCAGAGTCCCCTCCGGATCGCCCCCTCCACCCCGCAGAGTCCCCTCCGGATCGCCCCCTCCACCCCGCAGAGTCCCCTCCGGATCGCCCCGTCCAATCCGTAAAGTCCCTAACAGATCACCTCATCCATTATGAAGAGCGCCTGATGGCTCACCTTTTGTATTGTGATAAGTAACAAATGCATCATGTCATTCCGAAAGGGGATTCCCAACATTTTTCGTCTCACAGCACACATAGTTAAAAAAAAGGGGTATGTTGGCGAAACCCTGTAATAAAACAAAAAAAATATCTTCTGTGGCCCCCCGGTAACTCCTCATGGCAAAACACCCTTCAAACTCCTTACAGCACGCCGGTAACCTCCACGGCACCCCGCTAACCCCCCAAGGCACCCCGCTAATCCCCCAAGGCAGCCCGCTAATCCCCCAAGGCAGCCCGCTAATCCCCCACGGCAGCCCGCTAACCCCCCACGGCAGCCCGCTAATCCCCCACGGCAGCCCGCTAATCCCCCACGGCACCCCGCTAACCCCCCACAGCACCCCGCTAACCCCCCAAGGCACCCCGCTAACTCCAAAGCATCACCTCCTTCATGCTGATGAGCCCCTAACGGACCGGCTCCTTCAGGGCTTATTGCGCCGGCCGTATACTCCATCGGCGCGCGGTTTCTGCGTATCACGGACGGCACACGCACCCATTACAGCTATGAGGCGGCGCACAGCATATTTGAAGATAACAGGACGGCAGTGTTCTCGGTCCCGCAGACTGGGCAGCACAGGAATGGCGCTCTACGTGTATCCGACGGGACTCGCCTCTGTAATTCTCTGACGATTCGCTTACGGCTGCTGCAGCGCAGCTTGCACTGACGCGTGACATCACCGATAACCCTCGTAGCCACAGCGTGGGGTAACATGGCACATGGAGAGAAGCGTGAGCCGAAGGCGCTAACGATCTGCACTGGAGCACAATATGGAGTTTACAGTCCCACAGCCACGGGGATGACAACATACAGTAAGGATACACAGAACCCAGGGACAGCCGGTCATTACCTCCCCGAGGAGCCGCTCACCCCACAGCTCGGGAAATAACACCCCTCAGCAGGAATGGCAGCAGAGCGCGGGGGATGCCGGGACATGTAGTCCCTGTCAAATAGCATTACAACCCACAGACCTCCGGACTCCGACAAGATGGCGGCCGCGCCCCCGCACGCATATTACTCCATTCAGCCGCATTTCTCCGGCGCGGCCGATGCAGCCAATCAGCTGGCTGGAATCGGCACCACGTGACTCAGCGGCGTGCCCGCGCAGTCACGTGGTGCCGATTCCAGCCAGCTGATTGGCTGCATCGGCCGCGCCGGAGAAATGCGGCTGAATGGAGTAATATGCAGCCCGCAGACCTCCAGCTGTGGGGATGTTCCCCTAGTGCTCGCCCTCATATCACGTGCTTGGCGCACTTCCTGAGACGTGTAGCGGCTCCTGTCAGCTGCCTCCCTCCAGGCGGGCGAGGAAAGCTGCTGTGCCAGCACTTGCCCTTAGATCCTAGAGGTCCTTCCTTCAGGCAGGTCAGCTCAGTGCCTGCTGCCATGGAAGACGTGCTCAGCAAGTCAGTGCCCCCTCTGCCACCTTATGAGACCAAGGAGAAAAGCCCCCCACCCCCTGAGCCGCAGAGCTTGCACTTCATGCACTACTACAGGTCCCTGGAGAAGGGGCAGAGGGTGGCACTGCTGGGGCAACTGGCCGCAGACTATGGGGTGGATCACAGCCAGGTGGCAGAGCTCAGCAGTAAGTTGGTGCAGGCGCAGCAGAGTAGGGCCCCGGGCACCGTGCTGCAGGTGGAGGAGCGGCTGCGCTACTACCTGACGCCGCAGTACAAGGTGCTCTGCAGCCACATCAGTAGGATGGAGGGCGGCATGAAGTTCCTGGTGGACATTAGATCCGACATAGTGGAGGGGGTGACGGCCAGAGTGGCAGATGCCCCGCACCCTCGGGTAAGGGGGTTTTATATTGGCACTTGGTTGGTGTTTGTTTACAAATGGCGACAAGACCCGTGAAGATGTTGTGTCGCCATTTGGTGGTATGTAGCGGGGAGGGGGGTGGGTGTGTATATTATCACGTGTTTTATATTGTTGCTAGGCAACCACCCGGGCAAATCCCAACGTCATTCGGAGAGATTTATGGCGCAAAGGAAGACGAAACATTTCCAACGGCGACCAATCAAGTTGCATCGTTTGTCGAAAAAAAATAAAAATAAAAATATATATATGTGGTTTCTTAAAGTAAGATCTGGATGTGATGGGTTGCTATTGGCAACGGCGCTACTATTCCTGTGTAGCAATTTATTTCATTTTTTTAAACTTTTTTTTAAAATCAATCTTTATTGAAAATGTTTCCAATATCGGTACAAGTGCAGGAACCTGTTTGTTTGTAAGGCACTCTTACACGGAGCGACTATCGTTCAGGAAAGTGGTCGGCGTACGAGCGACATCCACAGAGCGAGGATTGTTCGTTAGATGTTTGCCGAGATATCCTTAACCCCTTCATGACACGGCCTATTTTGGGCTTAAGGACGCAACGATTTTTGGCGGATTTTTTTCTCCATTTTTCAAAAACCATAACTTTTTTAATTTTTCCGTTGACGCGGCCGTGTGAGGGCCTGTTTTTTGCGTGGCGAGCTGTAGTTTTTATCGGTGCCACTTTTGGGTACATAGACTATATTGTAAAACTTTTATTATTTTTTTTGTATGCTAACAAAGACAGAAAACGCATCCATTCTGACATAGATTTTTTTTTTGTTTCTTTTTTACAACATTAATCATGCAGCATAAATGACGCAATCCATTTTTTTCTGCGGGCCGGTATGATTGCAATGATACCAAAATTCTTACTTTTTTTAAGGTTTTTCCACTTTTCGGCAATAAAATCGTTTTTTGGATTTTTTTTTTTTTTTTTTTTTTAAATCGCTGCCTTCAAAGTTCTGTAACTTTTTTATTTTTTATGTACGGAGCTCTGAGGGTTTTTTTTCCTTTTTTTTGAGACTAGCTATAGTTTTTATTGGTATCAGTTTGGAGTACATACGGCTTTTTGATCACTTTTATTGTGTTTTTAGGGAGGCAAAATGCTTTTAGCGTTTTGTTTTACGCTTTTTTTCCATGTCAAAAGCATGTGCAACTTATTGCACACATCGTTACGGACGCGACAATACCCAATATGTGGGGTTTTAATTTTTTTTGCCTTTTTTTTTTATGCTAATATGAGAAAAAGCATAAAAAAGGGTGGTTTTACTTGTGTTTTTTTTTTACCTTTTTTTCTTTTCTTTTTTTTACACTATTTATGTCCCTCTGGGGCACTTACAGTACAGCACTGATGATCGCTGTGATAAGGCATGGCAGGGCTACTGCCCTGCCATGCCTTATCGCTTATTCAGCGATCACAGGCTATGGCAATACAGGAGACCAGTGTCTGGCGTCCTGTTGCCATGGCAACCAGCGGGGCTCTCTGCAATTATATCGTGAGAGCCCGGTGACGTCACAGAGGGAGTGCGCTCCCTCTGTGAACCCCTCCCATGCTGCGATCTACATAGATCACGGCAGGGAAGTGGTTAACAGCGAGGGGGGTGCATCTCCGATCATAAGTGATCTCGCGCTATCCGCAGGATGTAAGTTGACGCCCTGCTGCGGGAAGTACCCCGCTGCCAGGATGGGAAGATAGAGGCGATCTGCGTGCAAAGTTGTTGAAATACGAACAACTGACTTTACACCAGATGACTTTTCATCAGTCGGCGACTATTTTTTTTTTTGGTGAACTGAATCTAAATGCCGTGTTGCTCGTCGCTCCGCGTGTACACTGACCGGCACTTGAATTAGCTGTTTTGAGCAGTTATGTGGACGGTGGTCGTCCCGCAGGAAGCCACCCTCATGTAACGCACACTGATGGTCAGTTCCTCCCCTAGAAGTCGTTGGAGTCGGACGACACTTTGTGTAATGCTGATGTGAGTGATTACAGTATCAGAGCAAAGGGGGAATGTATTGTGGAGAGCCGACCCCGCCGTCCTGCAGCTGAGGCGCTGCTATGTGCGCTGCGAGGCTCACAAAACTCGTGGAATATGGACGCCGTTCTCTTGAGCGATGTTTCCCCTCTCGGTGCGATGCAGCATGATCTATTCTCTTCTAGTTCCTCGGAGCGCATCGATTTCAGTGAGACCTTAAATACATCGCGTGTCTCCGGCGCGCCGTGCGATGTGCAGGCGAGTGCTGTGCGAGGCTTCCCACTGGAAGAGTTTACAACTGATATCGTGTGTGAGGATGGGGATCACAGAAGGGATGGGAGGGGATTTCACCTGAAAATCACCTCATCCGTGGGTAAAATGCAATATTGGGCCAAGTTTCTTGGACTTATATGATCGGCCATGTGAAGTTAGCCTTGAAGAGAGGCTCTAGTACCCTGTTGTACCGCCTCTAGCTTGGATACAAGATGTGATACGGGGGGCATGGAGGCTCTTGTACCCTGTTGTACCGCCTCTAGCTTGGATACAAGATGTGATACGGGGGGCATGGAGGCTCTAGTACCCTGTTGTACCGCCTTTAGCTTGGATACAAGATGTGATACAGGTGGGCATGGAGGCTCTAGTACCCTGTTGTACCGCCTCTAGCTTGGATACAAGATGTGATACAGGAGGCATGGGGGCTCTAGTACCCTGTTGTACTGCCTCTAGTGATGCGGGCATGGAGGCTCTGGTACTCTGGGACGCCTCTAGCTTGGATACAAAATGTGATACTGGCAGGCATGGAGGCTCTAGTACAGTGTTGGCGAACCTATGGCACGCGTGCCAGAGGCGGCACGCAGAGCCCTCCCTACTGGCACGCGCTGCCATCGGCTGCTCACCACTTGTGAATACCAGCAGGGGCCGCGGCTCCCCTACCGGCATTCACAAACGGCACTGCTAGCCGCGCTGATCCCGGCACACACTAACTTCAGTGTGCACCTGGAATCCCTCTCCCCCCTGCCCCGACGTCTCCTACTACTTGGTTCCGCCGGGAGGGGGGAGGCATCGTGTGTGCCAGAGTGTGTGCCGGGAGCATATTAACACTTTCTTCCCCACTTCTGCAGCAATCAGCAATTCCCAGCAACCTGATTGGTTGTTTGGGTTGGCTGATTCACCAATCAGGTTGCTGGGAATTACCTATTGAGGCAGAAGTGGGTAAGAAAAAATTAATATGCATGCCAGGACCAGAAGAGAAGCTGAGCTTCCAGGAGGAGGGGGAGGAGAAGGAGGTAAGTATGTGGGTCTCGGGAGGGGCACTGTGGGGTTTCCCTGCTGCACTGGGGGGTGCCCCTGCTGCACTGCGGGGCCGTCCCTAATGCACTGGGGGGCCGCTGGGGGGTGTCCCTAATGCACTGGGGGGCCGCTGGGGGGTGTCCCTAATGCACTGGGGGGCCGCTGGGGGGGGGGGGGTGTGTCCCTAATGCACTGGGGGGGCCGCTGGGGGGGGTCACTATTATCGCTGTGGGGTGGGGGACACTATCGCCGCTGGGGCCGCTGTGGGGTGGGGGACACTATCGCCGCTGGGGCCGCTGTGGGGTGGGGGACACTATCGCCGCTGCGGCCGCTGTGGGGTGGGGGACACTATCGCCGCTGGGGCCGCTGTGGGGTGGGGGCCGCTGGAGCCGCTGTGGGGTGGGGGCCACTATCGCCGCTGGGGCCGCTGTGGGGTGGGGGCCACTATCGCCGCTGTGGGGTGGGGGCCACTATCGCCGCTGGGGCCGCTGTGGGGTGGGGGCCACTATCGCCGCTGGGGCCGCTGTGGGGTGGGGGCCACTATCGCCGCTGGAGCCGCTGTGGGGTGGGGGACACTATCGCCGCTGGAGCTGCTGTGGGGGCCACTATCACCGCTGGAGCCGCTGTGGGGTGGGGGTCACTATGGCCGCTGGAGCCGCTGTGGGGTGGGGGTCACTATCGCCGCTGGAGCCGCTGTGGGGTGGGGGTCACTATCGCCGCTGGAGCCGCTGTGGGGGTCACTATCACCGCTGGGGCCGCTGTGATGTGGGGGTCACTATCGCCGCTGGGGCCGCTGTGATGTGGGGGTCACTATCACCGCTGGGGCCGCTGTGATGTGGGGGTCACTATCACCGCTGGGGCCGCTGTGATGTGGGGGTCACTATCACCGCTGGGGCCGCTGTGATGTGGGGGTCACTATCACCGCTGGGGGTGCTGGGGAAGGGGGGTGTCACTAGTACCGCTGGGGGTGGTGGGGGGGGGGGTGTCACTATTACCGCTGGGGGGGGGGGGGTGTCACTATTACTGCTGGGGCTGCTGTGTGGTGGGGGTCACTATTACCGCTGGGGGTGCTGGGGGGGGGGGGTGTCACTATTACCGCTGGGGGTGCTGGGGGGGGGGGGTGTCACTATTACCGCTGGGGGTGCTGGGGGGGGGGTGTCACTATTACCGCTGGGGGGGGGGGGTGTCACTATTACCGCTGGGGGTCACTATTACTGCTGGGGCTGCTGTGTGGTGGGGGTCACTATTACCGCTGGGGGGGGGGGGGTGTCAGAATTACCACTGGGGTATGTTTACATGGCAGAAATGGGCGGGGCTGTATCAAAAAATAGATCGGGTGCATATTTTGACTGCTTTTTGGATGCGGAAATGCTGCAGAAATATCTGCTGAGGACGTTCCGCAGTATTTCCGCATCCAAAAAGCAGTCAAAATCTGAAGCGGCCTTGTCCTTTTTAGAACGACGGGGGTAAAATCATACGTCGTGATAAGCCCCGCCCCCTGACCTGTTGGCACTTTGCGATAAATAAGTGGGTTTTAGGTTGCAGTTTGGGCACTCGGCCTCTAAAAGGTTCACCATCACTGCTCTAGTACCCTGTTGTACTGCCTCTAGCTTGGATACAAGATGTGATATGGGCGGCCATGGAGGCTCTAGTACCCTGTTGTACCGCCTCTAGCTTGGATACAAGATGTGATACGGGCAGGCATGGAGGCTTCTAGTACCCTGTTGTACTGCCTCTAGCTTGGATACAAGCTGTGATATGGGCAGGCATGGAGGATCTAGTACCCTGTTGTACCACCTCTAGCTTGGATACAAGATGTGATATGGGCGGCCATGGAGGCTCTAGTACCCTGTTGTACCGCCTCTAGCTTGGATACAAGATGTGATATGGGCGGCCATGGAGGCTCTAGTACCCTGTTGTACCGCCTCTAGCTTGGATACAAGATGTGATATGGGCGGCCATGGAGGCTCTAGTACCCTGTTGTACCACCTCTAGCTTGGATACAAGATGTGATATGGGCGGCCATGGAGGCTCTAGTACCCTGTTGTACCGCCTCTAGCTTGGATACAAGATGTGATATGGGCGGCCATGGGGGCTCTAGTACCCTGTTGTACCGCCTCTAGCTTGGATACAAGATGTGATATGGGCGGCCATGGAGGCTCTAGTACCCTGTTGTACCGCCTCTAGCTTGGATACAAGATGTGATATGGGCGGCCATGGAGGCTCTAGTACCCTGTTGTACCGCCTCTAGCTTGGATACAAGATGTGATATGGGCGGCCATGGAGGCTCTAGTACCCTGTTGTACCGCCTCTAGCTTGGATACAAGATGTGATACGGGCAGGCATGGAGGCTTCTAGTACCCTGTTGTACTGCCTCTAGCTTGGATACAAGCTGTGATATGGGCAGGCATGGAGGCTCTAGTACCCTGTTGTACCACCTCTAGCTTGGATACAAGATGTGATATGGGCGGCCATGGAGGCTCTAGTACCCTGTTGTACCGCCTCTAGCTTGGATACAAGATGTGATATGGGCGGCCATGGAGGCTCTAGTACCCTGTTGTACCGCCTCTAGCTTGGATACAAGATGTGATATGGGCGGCCATGGAGGCTCTAGTACCCTGTTGTACCACCTCTAGCTTGGATACAAGATGTGATATGGGCGGCCATGGAGGCTCTAGTACCCTGTTGTACCGCCTCTAGCTTGGATACAAGATGTGATATGGGCGGCCATGGGGGCTCTAGTACCCTGTTGTACCGCCTCTAGCTTGGATACAAGATGTGATATGGGCGGCCATGGAGGCTCTAGTACCCTGTTGTACCGCCTCTAGCTTGGATACAAGATGTGATATGGGCGGCCATGGAGGCTCTAGTACCCTGTTGTACCGCCTCTAGCTTGGATACAAGATGTGATATGGGCGGCCATGGAGGCTCTAGTACCCTGTTGTACCGCCTCTAGCTTGGATACAAGATGTGATACGGGCAGGCATGGAGGCTTCTAGTACCCTGTTGTACTGCCTCTAGCTTGGATACAAGCTGTGATATGGGCAGGCATGGAGGCTCTAGTACCCTGTTGTACCACCTCTAGCTTGGATACAAGATGTGATATGGGCGGCCATGGAGGCTCTAGTACCCTGTTGTACCGCCTCTAGCTTGGATACAAGATGTGATATGGGCGGCCATGGAGGCTCTAGTACCCTGTTGTACCGCCTCTAGCTTGGATACAAGATGTGATATGGGCGGCCATGGAGGCTCTAGTACCCTGTTGTACCACCTCTAGCTTGGATACAAGATGTGATATGGGCAGGCATGGAGGCTCTAGTACCCTGTTGTATCGCCTCTAACCATTTACTATTTTACCAATAAACGGCAACATAAACGGTAAATAAAAAGCGTCAAAAAAGCTTTATCGTTTCGACCTTAATGGACTTTCTCAAGCCAAGGCTTAAAGGGGTTGTCCCGCGCCGAAACGGGTTTGTTTTTTTTTCAACCCCGATGCAGAGACCTAAAGAAAGCTTACCGGAGCGCTTACCTGAATCCCCGCGCTCCAGTGACTTCTATACTTACCGGTGAAGATGGCCGCCGGGATCCTCTTCCTCCGTGGACCGCAGCTCTTCTGTGCGGTCCATTGCCGATTCCAGCCTCCTGATTGGCTGGAATCGGCACGTGATGGGGCGGAGCTACACGGAGCCGGCATTCTGCACGAGCGGCTCCATTGAAGAAAGCAGAAGACCCGGACTGCGCAAGCGCGGCTAATTTGGCCATCAGAGGCCGAAAATTAGTCCGAAACCATGGAGACGAGGACGCCAGCAACGGAGCAGGTAAGTATAAAACTTTTTATAACTTCTGTATGGCTCATAATTAATGCACAATGTATATTACAAAGTGCATTAATATGGCCATACAGAAGTGTATAGACCCACTTGCTGCCGCGGGACAACCCCTTTAAGAAAGACTATTAAGGTTGAAACGTTGTTTGTCTGCGTTTATTAATATGGAACAATAAAGCTTTTTGATGCTTTTATTTACCGTTTATGCTGCCGTTTATTGGTAAAATATTGGACTTCTGCTGGGGACTTTTGGCTCATGGTCCCATATACAGCTCTGCATCTTCCCACCTAACCCTGTTGGGATTTGAAACATAAGTGTGTGCTGCTGGATTCTACACCTTACACGTTTGTTAACCATTTACTATGTCACAAAGAAATTAACCGTTAAATGTCCAATGCCATCTGGTAGCAATATACAGTATAACAGTACAATACACGGCCATCACCATCATCCTCCCTTTACCTTTGCTCCATACAAGTCGCAGTACATCATCTGCAGTTCAGCAGGTTTCTTCACCATGATCCCAGTTTTTTTTGCACTGAAAAACACAGTTCTCCAGCTCCTTCTTACCCCCGGGATTCCCCGGGATAAAGTACAAACAAGATCAGCCCAAAACAGAAGAGACGGCCGGGAGCATCGGGCAAGGAAAGCAACCCACCGGGGTAAAAGGAGGCTGATATTACCTGCCACCGATGTGCTGGTTGCTGGGATCTCTCTTCAGGCTTTGAAGGTGGCTGCAGCACTTTTCTGACTACCCGATGCATACTGTGCTTTGGTCATCCATCAGTAGACCAAGACACTACAAGCTGCTCTTGATACATGAGCAGTGCTTGCCAATACAAAAGTGGTGTGAAGTGTCTCAGACTACCAAATCATAGTGATTACCGGGCAGTGGGGGAAAACTACAGACACCATGTCTTCTACTGTGTTGTGCCTCAGGTTGGAGAGTTTCACATTCCACAAACTTGTCTCCTTTCCCTTTCTTCTCTGTGATGTCATCTAGCATTCCGTAGTCTGGAAAAGAAAAAAAGCCACTAGTAATGACATCATAGATATTATGCTCATTGGCTAATACCGCACAGCCCTTCCGGCTTCCTCAGATAGGCCCAAGTAAAGCAGATGATATTCACGTAGAAGTCAGTGGGAGCTCAGAAATCACACAGCTGTAGGGGAAGCCTAGGGAAGCCGAATGAGGAATAAGGCTGGGTTCACATGGGGCTGAATTGCCGATTAAATTCCGTGCGCAAAGTCCGCATGGCAATTCCAACCGCAGCTCCTAATCCCGGGATTTTGCAAAAACCTCGTCTGCACACTGCGGCCAAGCCGCATGAATACTGACGTGCGGTGCGGAATTCACTTCCGGGATTGGAAGCTGTGCTGTTCCAGCGGAATGTTCGTGAAATTCTGTCCCGTGTGACCCCATCCTAAGGTCACTGTTTTCTAATGATTGTTGCTGGTCTCAGTCCATAGACCCACACTGATGACCTGATCTGACACATCTCATGGATTCACATATCCCCTCAATGGACTAAAACAATTAAGTGCCTATAGCTCTCTATGCACGTCGCCCAGTATTAATACCAGGAAGTCTTTTGCCATCTTATGTCATCACTACACTGAATGATCACTGATTAGGAACACCTGCTCAATAATGAGTTGGTCCTCCTTTTTGAGCGATCACAGTTTTCAGACATCGTGGAACCGATTCCACAAGCTGTCCAACATCCCCAATACTCCATTCGCACCATGCCTGCTGCAGCAGCTCCATCAGTTGGTGACCATGTTGTGGATAAGTTGGAGCAGATTTAACAGCCCTTTCCTAACATGTTCTGTGGGGTTACAGGCTGGTGAGCTTTGGGGCCAAGGCAGTGCGGAGAATTCATCGTCACTTTCCTCCACCCACTCCCTAGTGATCGGCACTCGATCTCACAGAGCGTTGTCCTAATGCAGTGATCATCAGTGTATAGGACATGTCTGTGGAGTGTCTGGTCTGACCTCAGAGTATGTTCAGAAGAACTTCGGTTGCGTAAATACGCAGTGCATTTACGGCTTGTGTATAGCGCTTTTGCTGTGTTTACGCACGCAAAAAAAAACCACAGAAAGATCCCACTGATTTTTCCAGTCTTCATGCTTGAATACGCAGCGAATACACATATATAATATTTATGTGATCCCATTTACTTAGGCCTCCTTTACATGGGCATGACGTTATCACGCTCGCCAGAGGAGGAAGTGATTGCGCACTGAATGGAGCGCGATCCTGTCCTCTGGCGAGCAGATCTATGCGTTTTACTTTTCTTTGCCTTTTGCCAGCCCTATTCACATCTGTTTGAACAGGCGGGACATTCCAATGAGTAGGCCGTTCAGCCTAATTAGTTTTATCAATTAACAAAAAAGAATGTACCAGGCTTGCTCCTTATTTTCTGCATTTCTTAAAAAATAATGGATGGTATCTGAGTACTGTCCATTTTTTTCCATCCCCATAGACTTGAATGGGTGAGTCTCGCCTGTTAAAGGGATTAGAATAGTGTGCGTGATTGTTTTGCCACAGTCCATGTGTGTGTGAAAATACTCTGTGGTGCGTGTTGTCACTTTGAGGGCGACTTCAGACGACTGTATATTGGCCGGGTTTTCACGGCAGGGGGAGGAGGCTGGAAGAGTCGGGAGCAGTGCACTGAGCTCCTGCCCCCCAGTCGCCACTA
The DNA here is from genome assembly GCF_035609145.1 of Eleutherodactylus coqui. Lineage (NCBI taxonomy): Eukaryota > Metazoa > Chordata > Amphibia > Anura > Eleutherodactylidae > Eleutherodactylus > Eleutherodactylus coqui. The sequence continues at coordinate 123,357,020 of NC_089849.1, forward strand.
TTTGCAATTGGAAGGGGTGGAGCTAAGTCCAGGAACTTAGCTCCTCCCCATTCCACCACTCTCATTCCAAATAGTGCTAAGGGGCAGAGGGTGGGAGCTCAGTGCACTGCTCCCGGCTCTTCCAGCCTCCTCTCGGCTCTTCCAGCCTCCTCCCCCTGCAGAGAGGGACGCCGTATATCAGCCGGGCGTAAAAACCCAGCCGATATATGGTTGTCTGAATAAGCCCTGAATAATATGGGTCCGGATTCTGTCTTTGCGGATTCTGTTTTGTTAATTGGACCCCACATGGAGGAAAAAAGACAACAGTGTGCTGGAAGCCTATATCACATGCATAAAACCAGCCTTAAGCCTCATGTCCACTGGCATAATTGAACTGTAGAATCCACAGATATTTAAATACCTGCGGATGTCATTTTTATCCCCGGTGTCCAAATTGGACGTGCGAGAAAAAGACGCGGCATGCTCCATGTTTCTGCAGGGATAGCTTCCGTTAAAGTCAATGGAAGCTGTTCGATCTGCAACACGCTGGCAACTGACACTGCGGAAGTGCCGAGGATCCGCGGGAAAGCAGAAGATTTGAAAAAAATGCACTGCACATGAGCCAGACGCATCCGCCGTACTGAAGAGAGAAGATCCATCCGGCACGGAGGAGACCCACGCTGGATCTGGAGAGGTAAGAAACTGCCTTTTTATCTCTGTCTGGACATGAAGCCTTAGGACTCACACACACGACTATATTCTAGTTAAAGGATATACAAGCTGTAATATAGCATCCATAGAAGTTTATGTGGCCATACTGTAACATCTGGACACAAGGGGGATCTGTAGTGTGAGATGATGAAGACGCTTTTACTTTTACTGCTGCTGCTGCTGGACAGAGTTGAAAGGGTTAACCAGGCCGCGTCCGCCGGGATACACCAGGGTCAGAGTGGAAGTGCTGCTATGACCCTTATGCGGGAGAGGGGGAGGGGGAGGGGGAGGGGGAGGGAGAGGGGGAGAGAGAATCACAGGAGATTTGTGTGTTGCGAGACGTGATTCTTTTGAACAGAGTCATACACATGAGCGATGTTTTCCTGCATGGCACCGCAATGCGAGAAGACAAATCACGGCTATCGCATCTCCCATTGTTTTCAATGGCGCAGGAGGCGGTGCACGCGGTAAGGTCCCCCATTGAAAACTATGTGAGATACTGTGCCATCCTCCTGCTGTAGCTGAGGAATGCTACAAGCTCGAAGTAATGCGAGGCAGTCTTGACATAAAAATGCACAAGACATTCGCATGTTGGGGAACATGATATTGGGCCATGAATCACAGCCCGATATCGCATTTGCACGTGTGAAGTTAGTCTTAGCTTCTTGTTTTCAAACTTCAGCGGAGTTTGAAAAGCCAAAGAAAAAATAAAAATAACTGGTTCATGCACAAATACGATCCGTAGCGGCGAGTATATTACCGTATTTGCCCGTCTGCTTAAGCCCTTATATATTTGCTCTGTAGGTTCCATTCCTAGATTACCGCCAGTAATACTCATAGTGACCTATCACACGGGTGGAATTATCCCGCCAGCTCCAGCTGCGGAGTTTAATGTGGAATTGTAGGTAGATGTAACATACTATTCTAATGGCATCTAGCCCATACCTGAATGCCCATGCTCCACCAGGATACCACTTGAATTGCTTTTGTTGCTGTCAATCTCCTGGTGACATGTTACACATTAGGTGGTCCTGTCCCAAGTAAAATGACTATGGATAGGGGTATACCCAATTTTTTTGGTTACCAGTTGTAATATCTGAAAAGTCAGATGGGAGCCCCTATTAAATTTATGCAAATATCTCTATGGAATCACAAAGGCTAATCAGATTTTTTCCCACCTACTAAACAATCGCCAAGTCTTGGAGGAAGAGAAGTTTTCAGAAGTGAAATGGCAATTAAATTGGTATTTAATAAGAGAAAAATTGACTTCAACAATTCTTAACCGCCACACGGCATTTGAGAGTCTGGACATCATGGGTAAATTATAGGTTTCCTTCACAAAAGAGATCATTCATGTCCCTAAGAATTACCACACTGAAAAACTTACAACACTTTGTGTTCTACATTGTGATTTCAGGGGACATACCCCCCCCCCCCTCTATTTCCTTCATTCCCCAATCCCATTATTAGTTACAAGCTGGGCCCTGACCAGGCCATTATTTGATGGGTAACCTCATAATGGGGTCAGAGACATAAAACACAATAGAAATATATCTGCTTATCTGTTATGAAGCCCAATAAGTACTTATCAATTGTTTATATTTCCTTCTTACACTGCATTTTGCATGGATATACAATGTTTTTTATGTATTTTTCTCCTTATTCAGTGAACTGGATGGTATTTTCTCCATCGGGTTTCGGGGTATTCTGTAGCTTCCTAATTATGTACTATGGCATGCGCACGCCTTATAACAACCAGTCAGACACAAGATATAAGTCTCAGGTCTAAACTGGATCTGAGTGGTACATTGCTCAGACCCTCATTTCATTGAAACACATAATACCTGCCCTTTATGGGTGTATAACACATTACATCAGTAACATATATAGTTTTCATTCATTGGGCCATATAGAATCCCCCGCCCCCTCCCCACACCCCTCTCAAGTCCAGTGTATGAGCCATTCTTTGTCTCCTCAACAAGTGGTCAGGCAAAAGTAGCTTTTTTTGTCTCAGAAGTTGAGGGTGGGGGAGGGCTGGGAAAATGCCCAAAGTGGATACAGTTCTTACAGTATAGCAATGTGACTTTAACCCTTAAAAGGCTGCAGAGGAGCTTTAAATTAGGCTAACGTTATAGAACACATCTTTCACCATGCCATTGTCGAGCAATTACCATAATGAAATTATGCAGCCATTAGCCTTGTCGGGGGTTAGTCTGCTCAAACAGACTGGTCAGTGATGTTGTCCGTTTCCAAATTGACCTAGGTAGGAGCGCTCCTGGAGCCAAAGCATTGACCAATACCGAGTATAGGTTGAAGCAATGAACTCTGTTTATTTTCTGTATGTCTTGGTTTTTATAGCCAGTCGCCCTCGCAGGGATGCGACTTGTGGTTAAACAGGGAAAAACTCGTGATTTCACATATGACTTAGACTTGTGATTTCACATTTGACTTAGACAAGCACATTCTTTTTAAAGGACTGATAACTCTCTGTGGTTAAGCCATTTCTTGCTAAACTAAGGGACATCTGCTCTGGTGACCTTCCTGATTCCACTCAGGTCAGGTGTAGTGTGGTGGAAGCCCAGTATATATCTATATGGATCGGTGGGCCTTGGCAGTAGACAGTTGTCAATTTAACATTCTGTATACATATTTGCTTTCTGTCTTGCTACAAATATAATGTTCTTACAGTTATGCAATAGGTACTTCCGCTCATATGAAAATATCTGTTTTATGACTCTGCTGACATGGGGAAGCCAACATGAAACTTCTGTTCTCAAAACGCTGACAAGATAATATATAGTATAAACACGTTACATTTTCCATCTGTTTTGCAATTTTGGAAAATGGTATAACTCAGACATGGACAACCGCAGTCTGAAACAGCTACCGCAGAAATTACCCAAGCAATTTTACTGGAAACGTATGCAAATAACATGGGAGGTTTGTGCAATTTATAGTTCATGATGTAACATCCAATCATATCGAAGGAACCACACGTGGCTCCAAGACAACCCACTCATTTCATCCACCACCTGATGGCCAATCACAGATGACCGGAGGATGGAAGAATTGCAAGATGCTTATCCAATAATTAAACAATACGTTGTATCTATGTAATCTTTGACCTGCCCAGATGGGCGGATATGTTAAACTCTTAAAACAGGCTACACGCCCATCATTAAAGTTAGAATTGAGGAAGCTATGCATGCTGAACCTTGTGTCAGTGTGAAAACTTCTTATGCGCATTATCAATTCAGAATTAATATGGAAGGGTGTAAACATTCCAAATTGAGTAAGCCGTGGTTCCGCAAAGGAGGGTTCCGCGACAGCTGGTGGCCCGTACGGGGAGTGATCGATAGGTTCCATAGAATTCGGACAGAAGACACGGACATATGCGACCTTGGACTTGGTGGGCCCAAAATATCATCAGAACACGGTAAGATAAATTAATTATCTATACCTGTGTGGCTAAGTTCAGGCTCGCCTATGTGGCGTGTCAAGGCCGAACGATTTGGATCCGCACGACGACAGGTACTTCTTTAAGTCTCGATCACTCGATAAGAACCTGTCATAAGATATAAAGGAATGTTTACATGCCTGTTGTCTTGAGAGTACTAGTTAATTGGTGACATCAATAGCTGCCCCCGGGAAGGCCTGTACGGGGTGTTTCCACTCCTGAGGGAGGAGGGAGCCGTTCAGGTGGCCTGTCGCAGAGACTCAGCAGTCCTGAGGCCTGTTTGGAGGGCCCAGGGAGGGAGAGACTGCCAGAGAAAAGTCTGATATGGGATTTCCGCTCCTGCTAGGCCTGCTTGTAGGGTCCGGGAGAAGGGAGCTGTCAGACACGTATCCCGAGGGGCAGTGAGACTAAGCCAGCCGTACTGGTGCTCTGTCTATTTGTGTGTGTCCACAAATATTTGTTTATCGTTTGAATGTCCACAAGTAGATCCCTCCGTCTGAGGGTAGATTGATAAACTGTGTAGCGACAGAAATGCTAGAGACTCTAGGGCGGGGCATATTGTGTCTGGCGTCTGAGGAGACTTCTATAATCATAAATCTGGCAGCCATGATTGAAATTGAAAGGCAGCGAACATTGTACCGAGGTTAATTCTTACACCCTCCAGAAAAGTGTGGAAGGGGTGGAGAGTCAAGTTATCATTGATTAATCAAGCAATCTTTCTGTGTGTTTAAAACGTCCTACCTGTCCTTTATATAAAGTTAGTGTGCTTGTCTGTTGTGTAGAGCTAATCCTGCTGAGTTGTTATATAGAATTAGTATCAGTCCTGCTCAACTGTAAGAAGGGATTGTTAGCAATGAGAATGCATTGGTTGGGTTATAGCCAAGATAATGCACCGTACACAGCGGCGCGCTGTGGGTTTGGACTTCATAGGTTAGAGGCAGACTACTAAACTGTGTTGCCTTTGAATTGTTAAACGTTAATAATAGCATAGAAGTATAGGCTTGTGCCCGTAAGTGGAGGTATAATTGTTTAGGGGGAAAGAAAAAAAAGCTGCTAACTTCATTTAAAAAGAGGAAGTGGAACTCTTTATAGAAGTACATACATTCATGTGCTGTAATAAATAACTACTGTTGGATGTTAAAACTACTCGTATGTTTTGTTATGTAATCTAAACTTTGTTATACACCCGTCACACGAATGTAAAAAGTTATATGCCACTCACATCCTGAGGGGGCTCTTAAGAATACAAACTGTAACTGTAACAGACTGCGTAGCCCACCATGCCCACAAGAAAATACGTCTATGTTTGCCAAGTCCCCAATTCAATTGTAACCACATACAATGTTAGGTGGTCACCGCTGTGACAGTAAAGTTACAACATAATATATGTGATTTATGCATTAGACGTTAGAATTTCCCTGAGTGTCAGAAAGAGGAAGAGAAGGTGGGCTGAAATGGCGTCTGTATTAATACACGCCAAAGACACCAGCGTTCAATATAACAGTTTAGTGAATAGAGAGAATTGCAGTACATTACCAATCAGATGGAGATGCCCGGCATCTAAGACTGCATCTGTCCAGTCGCCGGAAGTCTGGGACAAAAACTGTTGTAAAAGTAAAAATTAGCCACGTTCTCCCTTATAATCCTATCGCTGGGCTGTCACAGGAGCGAGAGACTTAAAAAGAAGTTACTTGCCCTGTAGTCCCAGCACAAGTAACGTATATTCACAGACAATATAAAATAAATAAATAAACTACAGGGAGTAAGAGAAACTGTAGAGAAACGGTAGAGAAGCCAAGGAATAGGAAACAAGCAGGTAACGATAAGGCCAGGTATCCACAGGAGGAACGGGGCAGATTGACCCGTAATTTGTAAAATGTAAATTGGGTGGTGCATAAGACTTTATCTTTATTGAGTTGTGATGTGTGTCTGAGGACCGCTAACCTTGAATGAGAGAATAAGGAAGTAAGTGATTAGCCACACTCAGAGGGGTGGAGGTAGATGATGCAAGAACACGTCTCTTATCCAAGGAGGGGGTAAGAATCATAGATAGCCAGAAGAAAAAGTTTTGTTTTTTCTCCTGTCCCAAACTCAGCTTTCCACGGTTCCTGACAAATTATGGGACACCCACAAGACAGGCATAGGGAAATTGAATATACCCACCATGATAATATATACGAGACCCAGATACACACCCCTGGGTCAAACAGTATCCCCCTAGTTAAAAAAAAAAAAAAAGGGGTGAAGGGTCAGCACACGCATCTTAGGTGCTATGTGCTGATGCTTTGGAAAAAAAAAAAGGGGTGAAGGGTCAGCACACGCATCTTAGGTGCTGTGTGCTGATGCTTTGGAAAAAAACTGCCAACCGGCCACAATTTCACTGTTAATTTCTCTTGCAGAAGGCTGTAAGGCCTGGAGGCCTCCAAAGACTAACCAAGTTCTGCAGGCCATACCTGTACATACACCCGTTGCCAAATTCCGCACCTTTCTGGGCCTTGTTTCATACTGCTGGCCATATGACAGTATTGACACAAAAGCACGGAGGACAACCACAGCCATGAGGTTAGATCCAGTGACTCGAGGAGCTCCCTCATCTGCTTGTGCGGTGGCAGCAGTACAGGCAATGGTTGATAAATCTTCTAAGTTGGTATTGGACTACCCCCTAGTGGTCGACACCCCAAATGACACCCAGAACATACTCATGCAAGTGCAACCCAAGCACTTATCTCTGGCCTATTAGATCCGACTACAATGTGCTCTTTCCATGCCTCCCCCAATATTTCTTCCCAATGTTGTAATACCTTGAACCCGGCTACTCTTCTTTTAATCAGGTATTCCTGGGGGGAGGGGAGGCATAGGTGATCTGAGTATGGCAGATCAGCTATTTTTTAAAATTGTTTAAAATTCTGTGCAACAAGATTCTGACATTATTGTAGTGATGTACACACTGTTAATGATGCATATTTTGAGTTTTCTTTTGTGGATGGTATCAGGGTGAGGATTGATGATTCCGAACCAGATATGCAGAGGTCACACAACAAGATGTCCTAAACGCAGAAGCTCTGCCTCCGCATGTCTCAGGCCAAGAAGCGGAACCGGAGGCCCTCACTGAGGCGTGTGGAGTGGTAGAAGGTAAGTCGGCAACTTTTTACACTGACTCCTGGAATGCATTTGGCATAGCTTATGATTATGGCCCAATATGGAAGGCCAGACAGCTTGTTATCTCAGTAGGACAGCCAATTAAGAATGGTGCAGCTGTGCAGAGTCTCATGGAAACCCTACTACTACTACCTGGCAATGGAGAATCCACACCGATTTCTACAACGGAGAAGCGAGAGATGACACCCTCGCCGACAACACAGCAAAGGCAGCGGCCCTCAAGCCGTGGAAGAAAGAAGAATAGATACTGACAGCATGAGTCAGTGATAAAGACTTTGGACTTTGATAAAAACTTTGGACTTTGATAAAAACTTTGGACTTTGATAAAAACTTTGGACTTTGATAAAAACTTTGGACTTTGATAAAGACTTTGGACTTTGATATGTCAAGGACTTTACAGTTACAAGTCAACGAGGAAAGAAAGCAGATGGGCTAAAAGACGGGAGCGACAGAACAGGACGGCGTATGGCGAACAATCAACAGAACTTGCCTACAGAGGTCCCTGTCCCCCATGATGGCCCAACTGGTACACAGAATCAAAAGCAGCGATGATGTCGACACTGAACAAGAATGGGTGACGCCTGGGTTCTCTGCAGCTGCTGCACCATTTGTCCAGTTAGCATGATCTTTGCCATATGCGAGTCCGGACAGAAGTAAGGTAGCCATATAACACTTGCCTTGACCACTCTACCCATTTCAGGGATTGCCAATTTGACCACATTCAGCTCACACCTGTTGGGGAGTATGAATATGTGCTTGTTGTTGCGCGAGTCTTTTTCAGGTTGGAGGCCCACCCTGATACTAAGGTAAATGAGCAGATAACCACACAGAAGCTCATGAATGAGGTAATCTACAGATACAGGGTACCGGAAGTGAATGAGGTAAACGAAGGTACACACTTCACAGGTAAAATAATGTGACATCATGTCTAGAAAGTAATTGGACAGGGGAATGTGCCTTAGTAAAGCCCTTATGCTCCCCCACATCCTGTCAGACAGCATTGAAGATGATGAGGTTACCCCCCATAGTTACTCTATCTTGATCCAACTCTGCTGTCATGTTGGTCTACCCTTGTTTCTGCATAGGTACGACGGCTCCTTCCAGTCTTGTCACTAGGTAGTGTAGGGTCAGGGTAGGCGACCTGGACGTGTCCACCATCCGGACTATCTCCAGGAGGGACATTGGTGTGGGTGTAGATCAGGGTGTCCCACGCCGTGCGTACCTGTGCACACTACTAGTATTGTAACAGCACATTAGAGTGAGAAGAGAGGCTCCTGGTGATAGTTTTGACCCACACATGTACGTTGACGTCATAAGACAGCCAAGGGGGGTACCTGACGAGTTTTTAAAAATTTTCCTGATTTATTATGGTAAATAAAATGTTGACCAGATTAATTATGTTTATTACAATTAAAAGTGATTTATAAGTTATACTAGAGACGCCTTATAGGGACTAGTCGACCAATAGGACCTACCTCGACTATGACTTTTCAAAATAGAATGGCACTAGGTACGATTTTAGCCAAAAAAGGGAGTGTCTGTAAGATGATAGGGGAGACTTGTACCTACATTCCAGACAAAACGTGACCCGCAGGTAAAGACGCAGTTGCCATTAAGAAGCTGACCGCACTAACTAAAAAGAGCTAACCTTAGTCTGTTTTCCTCAGTAAGGTACCTAACAGGAGAAGGAAAAAATATATAAAATAAGTTTTGAAACATTGTGTATTTAGAACACTGATAGGTTTTCGCTAAGATTTTGCTTTATTTTATCTGCAGTGCACTCTGCTTATGTCCACGCAACATGCCGGTGTTACAACGCCCCTGGTCCTGTTACCTTGCCGCCTCTGGAAAAGGGAAGTGGGAATAATCACCTTGTAGCTCTTTCCAGATTGATATATATGATTATGCACTTACTAATGAGACAGGGGTTCAGTCATGTTGATCAGTTATTAGATAGTCCTGATTTTGCACTCTTGTTGATGAATCGAGGTAACGTCAAGAAGGCGGGGTTCTATACAAGTTATGCAGTGTTTACCTGAAATAGTGAAATTCGCACCTCTCCTAACCTGATTATATTTATCACCTTTATAGTCATCCTAATTTCTGTTTGTTGTTGCATACAGTGTATTCCGACCCTGATGACTGCCTGGTCCACCTGTCTCACTACGACGTCCAACAAAAAGCCCACTGTCAGCGCAAACGTCGTCATCATGGATCCAGAATACGATGATGTCGAACCATCCTATACCCCCATGGCAGTAATAGGCCCAGTCGTCTACAACACAATGCGAGTCTAGGGTCAGCGGTGGGGGATTGGGGTGGGACGGAGCACGGCGAGTTTAGTGAAACAGATAGTTTCAAGGGGGGTCTGTGGTGGAAGCCCAGTATATATCTATATGGATCGGTGGGCCTTGGCAGTAGACAGTTGTCAATTTAACATTCTGTATACATATTTGCTTTCTGTCTTGCTACAAATATAATGTTCTTACAGTTATGCAATAGGTACTTCCGCTCATATGAAAATATCTGTTTTATGACTCTGCTGACATGGGGAAGCCAACATGAAACTTCTGTTCTCAAGACGCTGACAAGATAATATATAGTATAAACACGTTACATTTTCCATCTGTTTTGCAATTTTGGAAAATGGTATAACTCAGACATGGACAACCGCAGTCTGAAACAGCTACCGCAGAAATTACCCAAGCAATTTTACTGGAAACGTATGCAAATAACATGGGAGGTTTGTGCAATTTATAGTTCATGATGTAACATCCAATCATATCGAAGGAACCACACGTGGCTCCAAGACAACCCACTCATTTCATCCACCACCTGATGGCCAATCACAGATGACCGGAGGATGGAAGAATTGCAAGATGCTTATCCAATAATTAAACAATACGTTGTATCTATGTAATCTTTGACCTGCCCAGATGGGCGGATATGTTAAACTCTTAAAACAGGCTACACGCCCATCATTAAAGTTAGAATTGAGGAAGCTATGCATGCTGAACCTTGTGTCAGTGTGAAAACTTCTTATGCGCATTATCAATTCAGAATTAATATGGAAGGGTGTAAACATTCCAAATTGAGTAAGCCGTGGTTCCGCAAAGGAGGGTTCCGCGACAGCAGAACTCAAGACAGGAAACCACAGGCTTGTTCCTCAAAACAGTCATCAGTCCTGTTACACATAAAATATTGCAGTATATATCATGGATTGCTAAGCAACATATATTAACCCTTTTAGCCCCTATCATTCCCCCATTTTGGAATCAGGAAGACACACGCAGGGTCCAGTTCTATCGCCCGATGGCGCTGACGGCCTAGTCAGGTCCCTGGACAGTATGTCTAACCTTCATCCAGCAAGGGTCGGCCTACACAGGGGCCGAAAAGGCTTTTGCCGTACATTTGCTCACACAAGAGATTATGACTTTGATTACTATATATATACACAACAGCATGACAATTATCTGTACTATACTTTGTAGGATTCCCATGAACCATCCTCCCAGACCAGAGAACCAATTTGCAGGGTTAAGAAAACTAAACCATCCCTGGTCTTTAGCCTGTTTTATGCTAGTAGCTATTTTTCCCAAGGTATTGATCCTTTGGTGAATGGATTCTGAGTGATCAGAGAGGTTGAAACAACACATCCCCTCAAATTCCTCACATCCGTGGTTTACCGCGAGCAACAGGTAATCTATGGTGGCTCTATTTTGTAAAGCTGCTTTCCTGACTCCTTGTATGTCTAGTAGGAGAAGGTCCAAGGCCTGTGATGTAGCATTCAGGCCCTTTACCATATCGCATGCCAATCCATTGATTACTCTTGCGTTATATTGTGCCAACCCGGGAACACCCACAATACTGACTGCCAGTGCCGTATGTACTGTGTAGCTAAGTAGAGTGGGTGGTCCTTCACATTTGCTATCCAGTCCTTCTACCTCCCTCTTTCGTCTTTTGGTGAGCTGTGGGCTATTAGGTTTTTGGTACATTAGTATACTTAATCTGGCCAGTGCACACGGCCCACCAGAGATATTACCAGGGATGTATGTGTAAGTCAGGTTACCGCAGGACAGGACCCAGCCTAATGGTAATTTGACGTGCCTAAAATGGCTGGGGCTTCGGACTGTGTGGTTACAGAGCATAGGAGTCTGTACCTTTCTACATTGCTCGACTGTGCGATTACAGAGTCTCTGGTAATCACTAGTCACCCTGGTTCTCTGCGCACAACCTCCCATATGTTCTTTATTACACGTGAAGTTATAGCATACCTCAGCCGGAGCGACATTCCTGACCCGGAAACGAGTCATATTTGACCAAAGTGTATGTTCGACCGCATCACAATGGGGACAATATTCATATACATTAAGAAAGGTATTTTCCTGGACAACATTGCTCTCCTCCACATCACTATCGTTATGCACTATTGAATATATATCGCGAAGTGTCTTTATTGGGGTGGGGATAGACAGTAAGCAAGTCCGTAAAATATCTTCCCCACTCCGAAGGTTGGGCATGCACATGTGGGAGATATTCAGTACGTCTTTTGCAAGGTATTCCCACATGTTGGGGTGTCCTTCCGCCCAACCAGTCCATCTTCTTCTTACATTGACAGTTGGTGAGGAGTTGTCCCGAAAAGAGAGTAGTCCAAGAAGACAAAGGGTAAATAATACACCTATCCAGACTATCAGTGCTGGTGTCCAGGTTGCCATCCCCCCCCACCACCCTGGGTTGGGCTTATTCTCCACCCCCCTCGTGGTGCTGAGGCGTTGGAACTTTCTTGCAGTGTGAGGCATGAATCCAAGTGGGTTTGCCTTCTAACTTGACCGAGGTGGGAGTGGTTAACAGTACCTGGTATGGTCCGTCAAAGCGAGGTTCCAGTGATTTCCTGACGTGTCTTTTTACCACCACCCAATCTCCAGGTTGCAGAGAGTGGGATCCTTCCAAACTATCAGGGTCTGGAATGGAAGAGAAAACTAGGTCGTGTGTTATTTTTAGTTTTTGGCATAAGTCCTGCACAAAGGAAGTGACTTTATCATGACCCAGGGATAGAGCTTGTGGGTGATACAGCCCTAACCTAGGTATGGAGCCAAAGAGAATCTCATATGGAGACAGTCCTGTTTTCCTATTTGGCGTGGTCCGTACTGAGTAGAGGGCCAAAGGTAGGCACTCGGGCCAGGGTTTTCCTGTTTCAACCATGGCTTTCTGTATCTTAAGTTTGAGGGTGCCATTGAGTCTTTCCACTTTTCCGGAGCTCTGCGGATGATAGGGGGTGTGAAACGCCTGCTCTACTCCTAAGGCGGACATGACTTCCTTCATTACCTCTCCAGTGAAGTGAGTACCTCGGTCGCTTTCTATGGTTTCTGGTACCCCAAATCTGCACACTAACTCTGACACAAGTTTCTTGGCAGTGGCCTGGGCGGTGGCCTTCGGGACCGCGTAGGCCTCAGCCCACCCAGAAAACAGATCAACGCACACTAGGACATACTCGTACCTTCCTGATCTGGGCAACTGGATGTAATCTATCTGTAGTCTCTGGAAGGGGTACAAAGGTCGCGGAGTGCACTTCCGAGGGGTCTTTACTACTTGACCGGGGTTGTGTAGTGCACAGATTTCACAAGCCTTGACATATGCCTTTGCCATCCTGTCAAATCCCGGAGCGTACCACATTTTCTCCACCAGGGCTACCATGGCATTGCGCGAGGCGTGCACCTTTCCATGAGCCAAAAGGGCCATACTAGGATAGGCAGCCGCAGGTAAACACATACGCGCACCCATCATCCAACCTTCATTTCCTTTTACTGCCCCTGCACTTGCCCAGCGCTCCTGCTCTTGCCCTGAGGGGAGTAGGTCCACCTCCTTCTGTGGTGGGACAGAGAGAGTCTGGTCCTTGGCAGGGGGCTCAGGATCCTCCTCCGCTGGGCAGGACCTGGTCTGAACTCTGCACACGGGTGTCCTCCAGTCCAGCAGGGCTGCAGCCTTAGCTGCTCCGTCTGCCCTCTCATTGCCTCTGCTTTCCAAGGAGTCCCCTTGGGTGTGTGCTTTTACCTTTATTATGGCTACCTGCTTTGGGAGCATGATAGCTGACATTAAACTACTTACTGCATCACCATTCTTTATCGGTCTGCCTTGAGCTGTAAGGAAGCTCCGCGCGCGCCAAATCGGCCCATAGTCATGCGCAACGCCAAACGCGTACCTGGAGTCCGTGTAGATATTAGCAGTGACTCCCCGGGCTAATTTGCAGGCCTCGGTCAGAGCGCACAGCTCCGCTTCCTGTGCTGACATATGTGGGGGAAGGCGCGGCCTATCAGTACTTCATTCATTGATACTACAGCAAACCCAGTCACAAATCTGCCCATCTCATTCTGGTATCGTGATCCATCCACAAACATTTCAAGGTGGGGGTTTAGGAGAGGTTTATCAGTGACATGTGCGAACCCAGCTGTCTCCTGCTCCATGAGTGCTGCACAGTCGTGCTGGTGTTCTGCGTCAAAGGCCTCCTCCTCATCAGTCAGGGAATTCGCGAAAAGCTGGTCCCCTGTACTTACTCCCCCATTTGAATCAGTGTCACCTAATGGCAGTAAGGTGGCCGGATTCAAAGTTGTGCAACGTTGAAATGAGACATTGGATGAAGAGTGTACTGCAAGTTCCATTTTGATCTGTCTAGCAAGAGACAGATGTCTACGGCTCACCTGTGTCAGAATTCCATGTACGTCATGGGGCGTGAGGACCACAAGAGGGTAGTCTAGGACCACCTCAGAAGCTTTCTCAAGTAGTGCTTGTACGGCCAGAACTGCTCGTACACAGGAGGGTGAACCCCTGGCTACTGCGTCAAGATGTGCACTGTAGTATGCTACAGGGCGCTTTTTGTCACCATGCTCCTGTGTGAGGACGGCAGTAGCATGTCCCGCCATCTCAGTCACGAACATCTGGAAGGGTTTATCATAGTCTGGCAGACCTAGTGCCGGAGCACTGGTAATCTGTATTTTCAGCTGGTGAAAAGCTGACTCGGCTTCCGGGGTCAAAGCAAATGGCTTAGAACTCAGGCAGTCGTACAGAGGCTGCATGGTCATGGAGGCAGAACGAATCCATGGCCGACAGTATGACACTAGTCCCAGGAATGTCCGCAACTGAGCATGGGAGGCGGGGAGTGGCATGTCCTCCACCACCTTGGTACGTTCTGGCGTGAGGTGTTTTGTACCAGGACCTAGGCAGTGACCAAGAAACACAACATGAGATTTACAAAACTGTAATTTGTCTTTACTGGCTTTACACCCGCTGTCTGCAAGAAAACAAAGGAGGCTGAGTGAGGCTGCAACGCAGGTAGGTCGTCCGGTCCGGTGCACAGAGTAGGAGATCATCAACATACTGAAGCAGGGCCACACCCGGTGGGACCGTCCATGCATCAAGTACAAGCATCATACATCGGGTGAATTGATTTGGGCTGTTTTGTGCCCCTTGTGGTAGGACAGTCCAGCAGTACTGTTTTCCTCAGAACGTGAAGGCAAACAGGTACTGGCAATCGGGGTGTAGGGGGACTGACATGAATGCATTGGCAAGATCGACCAGAGTGTACCAACAGGTTCCGGATGGTATGGTGGACAACAGAGTGTATGGATTGGGAACCAGAGGTGTCTCTAGGATGGTCACCTTATTAATTTCTCTTAGATCGTGAACCATCCGGTAGGTATCAGGTTCGCCATTCTTGCCTTTCTTTTTAACCGGGAAGAGTGGCGTGTTAGCGGGTGAGACGCAAGTTTTTAAAGCATTCAAGGCACATAACTCTGTAATAGTGGAGGCTATTGCATCTTCCTGTGCCATGGCTAGGGGATACTGGCGAATCATGGGGGCTTTTTCCCCATCTTTGAGATACACCATGACTGGGGGTACGTGGAGATGGCCCAAGTCTGTCTTCCCTTTTGCCCATAGGGTCTCTGGCACTGCTGAGAGAACCTGTGTATCTTCTGGGGTCAATACATATACAGTACAAGAAGGAGGCGGAGTGACCAAGTCTGCTGCCATGAGACAGAATACCTGGTGGTCGGCCGCGGAGGTACTGACATGAGCCTCACCGGAAGGATGGAGTTGAATGCAGCACCCCAGGGGTCCCATCACATCGGTTCCCATGATGCAATCCCCAGCAGGTGACACCAGGAAGCGAGTGAGGACTCGTGACCCTTGAAAGGAGACTTCTATGGGTTCGGTCTCACGCATGGGTGTTGGTTCACCGGACACTCCAACGGCTATGGCTATGGAGTCTGAGAGGGGAATACTAAGGTCATTGACTTGTGAGGTACTGACACATGATTTAGTGGCCCCTGTGTCAATTAAAAAGGGCACCTCCTTCCCCTGGATTTTTAGAGGCTGAAAAATTTGTGGTCCACATGTGTCAGTAACTATAAGGGACACGGGGGAAGGAGTGCCAGACCTTCATTGGTAATTGGTATACCCGTTGTTTCCCTGTGGGCGGGATGATGTGGTATTGGCCGTACTTCCCTGTTGCCCCCTTTCGTCTGACATGTTCTGTCTAGGGCGTTTAGGGGCCGGACAATTACGGGCCAAGTGTCCAGTCTTCCCGCAGTTATAACACTTACGGGTCTCCCGCCTGGGGTCTTTAAGTCGGACTGTGTCCCCCTCCATGGTGTAATGTTTAACCATAACACCCTTTGCGTGGTGTTCTGTGTCCATGACAAATCCTACAGCTTTCTTATATAGATCACGTGGTTTGGCCTGTCGCCAATCGGGGGTACATGCTTTAATGCGGTCGGACAGGCGCTTATCTATTCCTTGCATAAAGGCTTCACAAAAAGCAGCATTACGTATGGCCTTTGGACAATCATACAAACCCAGATCTCTGCCTACTTCCTCTAAACGGCCAAAGTAACATTCAATAGACTCGCCCTTGTTCTGTCTACACTGGGTTAGGGCGGTACGTCTCTCTTGGGCTTTATCCTTAAACCAGGCCTTAACCTTGTCCACATATTGAGTACCACTAAGTAATGTCTGGGGGTCATCTGGGCGTTCTTCAAGACCACAAAATTGAGTAATACTATTGTAAAGGCCCAGAGGACATTTTACATTCATAAGACATTCCATGTCTGTCCAAGTGGCAGAGTAGTTTTTCTGTATGACTTCCAACTTTCTATGGAAAGCTGCTGGCTCTGTCTGGGGATCGGGCAGTTGCTGACACAGTGCCATCTGGTCTGTGGCGCTCCAGGGTCGCCATGTAGTGACCGTAGACCCGGGAGTTGGTCTATTTGCGTCCGTGGGTCTGTCATTAGAAGACGATGGTCCGCCGGTGTCCTCTTGTCTGACCGTGCCCAATGGTGGACTTGGTCTGTTTGTTTCTCTATAATGGGTAGTGGAGGTTGTAACGGGGAACAAGGGAACCGGTTGTCTACACTGGTCCCTGGGACGTGGAGTCCCACATACCGTACAGAGTTCTCTAAAACAGGCATTCTGTTGACCACAACGTGGACAATCCCAAGCCGGACCCCTATTTACTTCAGGGCCCGGAGGTCCTGATTGAGGGCTGTAGGGAGGTGTATCCATCTGGGCAGTAGCCTGTGGATACGTAGGGGGCAGGGGCGGCAAATTGGGATACAGAGAATTAAAGGGATTATTTGGAGACATTGGTGGAGCGGCCGGGACGACAGGAGGGGCCAATGGAACCGTAGGGGTTTCCATGGGAACGTCTATTGGTGGCCGGGCCATAGGACAATAAACTAAAATGCCCTTGCCTCGGGACTCGGAGTCCCAGTGTTCGTCTTCTGCTGTTTTAGAGCAGTCCAGGATGGCCTTCATGCCCTTTTCCAAACCCTTATTTCTTATTTCCTTTCTATGCTTATCCTCATATTGTGACCAAAATTCATAATTGAATGTTCCCGCCTTCTTGAGGCCTATACGTTTGTAAACTTTATAGGCTTGTCTGCAAATGTCCTCCCCTTCTCTATCTTTAATTATTTCAATAGGAGTCTGATATGTCTTAGATTGTTCAGACCCCATGTTTGACCAGTTTCAACTATTCTTCACTAAGTATGCAGGACGTATATTTCACACAGTAAACTAAGATAATCACTGAGATTATCTGGGAACACACAGTTCCCTGTCCCGGAATAGATTTACAGAACTAAAACGTGGTCAACTTCAAACACTAGGATTCAGGGGAGACCAGACTTCGCCTCTTAGGGAACTTTTAGTAATATTATAACAGATCCAGAGTAACAATATGACTGCCAGAAATGAGACTATAATAATGACAATTATTTCAATCTCCAATACAGACAACATGACTCTTTAAGTCCCAATGAGTGAGTTCTTCCGTCTAGGACAGTTAAATGAACTTATTCACTCTAAAATATGGGCGGGCAGAAAATATATTGAAACAGGCAACAACTAACCTCTAGTCCGTTAGAGACACAGATCTAAAGAATCCAGACTGTATAATAGTAAGACAATCTCTTACCTTTACACCGGTGTTTTCAGTCTGGGGTCTCAGGATCCAGTGTCCACGTCAACGGGCCAGGAGTTTGTTTCAGTCTACTGGTTGCGATGTCCCGTAAAGATAAGCCCCGCCCCACGTTGGGCGCCAAGAACTGTCGGGGGTTAGTCTGCTCAAACAGACTGGTCAGTGATGTTGTCCGTTTCCAAATTGACCTAGGTAGGAGCGCTCCTGGAGCCAAAGCATTGACCAATACCGAGTATAGGTTAAAGCAATGAACTCTGTTTATTTTCTGTATGTCTTGGTTTTTATAGCCAGTCGCCCTCGCAGGGATGCGACTTGTGGTTAAACAGGGAAAAACTCGTGATTTCACATATGACTTAGACTTGTGATTTCACATTTGACTTAGACAAGCACATTCTTTTTAAAGGACTGATAACTCTCTGTGGTTAAGCCATTTCTTGCTAAACTAAGGGACATCTGCTCTGGTGACCTTCCTGATTCCACTCAGGTCAGGTGTAGAACTCAAGACAGGAAACCACAGGCTTGTTCCTCAAAACAGTCATCAGTCCTGTTACACATAAAATATTGCAGTATATATCCATTTTTCTAAAATGGATTGCTAAGCAACATATATTAACCCTTTTAGCCCCTATCAGCCTCTACAGAGTTAAATCACTACAGCTGCGTAATACATCTAGTTTATACAAATCAATAGACATTTTAAGCTAACTAATCATCATGTCTACTACAATCCCCCCTTGAAATGTCTATTCTATAACTTTCCCTGGTAATTTTCACAGTCTTCTGCGGGTGAACCTATAACGGGAGCGTGTTGTAGGTTGGATTTGGGGGTCTTCAAGGGGGTGTAGGACTTGTCCACTCCTTCTGGGGATGCATCCAGCAAACTCATTGTGGGAGCGGCTTTTTCAGCTGCAGTTTCACAGGTCTCTCTGACACAAGGGATATCACAGCAGACTAGAATGGAAAAGATAATCAGTGCACATACAACAGCGACGCCTATCTGAGCCAGGATCCTTTGCCACCCACTCATCCATGAAAAGTACTGATCCCAAGGGTTAGCTCTTTTTAGTTATTGCTGTCAGCTTCTTAATGGCAATTGTGACTTTACCTGTGGGTCGCGTGTTGTCTGGGATGTAGGTACAAGTTTCCCCTATAATCTTACAGTCACCCCACATTCTATTTTGAAAAGTCATAGTCGAGGTAGGTCCTATTGGTCGACTAGTCCCTATAGGGCATCTGTAGTATAATTTATGAATCGCTGATGATTCTAATAAATATAATTAATCCAGTCAACATTTTATTTACCGTGATGATCGGAAAAAATGGACTCAAATCCAGCTTTAACTTGGTCTCTAGTTTTAAAACTCATCAGGTACCCCCCTTGGCTGTCCTATGACGTCAATGTACACGTGTAGATCAAAACTACCACCAGGAGCCTCTCTTCTCGCTCTAGGGTAATGTTACAATACTAGAAGTGTGCACAGGTACGCACGGCATGGGATTCTCTGACCTTTACCCACACCAATGTCCCTTCCTGGAGATAGCCCTAAAGGTGGACAGGTCCAGGCCGCCAACACTGACCCTACGCTGCCTAGTGACAAGACTGGAAAGAACCGCCATACCTATGCAGAAATCAAGGATAGACCAACATGACAAGAAAACCACAAAACAGGCAGAGTTGGATCAAGATAAGGTAACTATTGCGGGTAACCTCATTATCCTCAATGCTGTCTGACAGGATGTGGAGGAACATAAGGGCTTTGATAAGGCACACTCCCCTGTCCAATTACCTTCCAGGTATGGAGGTGCAACCCTCTAAGCTACTAGAAGATGTAGCTCAAGGTCCAATGTGTGATGGTGAAAGCACTTCTTTTTTATTTTTTCACAAATTAAAAACCAGCAATAGAATACGCGTTTCGGGGATTATGCTTTAGCACTTCTTTCTCCCCTGTCCTCCTGCACATACAGGACCTCTGACACATCCAATACACCTTTGGAATCGTGTCACCCCCAGGCATCCTGTTGCCCTATCCAGCCGAACTGACGAAGGGGTTCATCCCTGAAACACGGATTCTATTGCTGGCTTTTAATTTGTAAAAAAATAAAAAAGAAGTGCTTTCACCATCACACATTGGACCTTGATCTACATCTTCTAGTAGCTTAGAGGGTTGCGCCTCCATACCAGTTTTTTCACATCCTTTTCGCTACACTCACGCCCACACTGGTGGAGCGTCATCTGGTTGGCAGCACCTCCACCATTCAAAATACTTCATCATTGGAAACACTTTGTACTCCATAAATATTCCACCACCCTCACTGGGTCTTGCTCCACCCTCCTTTTTCATTTCTTTTACTCATAATTACCTTCCAGGCGGGTCATCCACCTCATGTTCCCGCAAAGCCAGTAAACATCCCCTAAGGACTGGACCTGGTTCTGCGTCCATTCCCCTCCTAGTGTACTGTAGAAGGAGCAATACCCGTTGGTGAGTTCCCCAAAAATCTCCCTCCACCCTGCATGTTTGCATAGCAAGTGTAGTTTCCAGGATAGTCAGTAATACTCTCTCCAGGACAAGACACTTAAGTAGTTATAGAGTGATAAGGGCCAAGAGGGGCTGAAGGAATTAATATATGTTGTTTATCATAATGAATATATATCAATCTATTTTAGCAAAATGAATATATTGCAAATATTTTGTGTGTGTACAGAACTCATGACTATTACACAAGCTCCGCAGAGCTGACCTATTGGAATCAGGAAGTTCCAAGAGCAGATGTCTCGGAATTTAGCAATACATGGCCTAACCGCAAAGAGGTTGCCAGCTCTCTCTGTCTAAAAATAATGTGCGCGTCTGAAAGTCATGTGAAATCAGCTATTTCTTAAATGTCATATATCAAGTCTAAATGTCAAAGTTTATTGTCAGATATGAAAATCATGAGTTTAAGATGTATGGAAATCACGAGGTTATTCCCTGTTTTACCACAAGTCACGTCCCTGCGAGGGCGATCTTCTATAAAGACTGAGACTATGCAAATAAAAAAAATCAGAGTTCATTGTTTCACCATATACCGTGTATGGTCAGTACTTTGACTCTCAAGGAGCGCTCCTACGTAGGTCAATTTGGAACCGGACAACATAACTGACCAGTCTGTTTGAACAGATTAACCCTCGACAGTTTTTGGCGCCCAACTAAGGGGGCGGGGCTTACCTTTACGGGACATCGCAACCAGTAGACTGAAACAAACTCCTGGCCCGTTGACGTGGATACTGGATCCTGAGACTCCAGACTGAAAACACCGGTGTAAGAGGTAAGAGCTTATCTTACTATTATACAGTCTGGATTCTTTAGATCTGTGTGTCTCTAACGGACTAGAGGTTGGTTGTTGCCTGTTTCCTATATTTTCTGCCCCGTCCATATTTTAGAGTGAATAAGTTCATTTAACTGTCCTAGACGGAAGAACTCACTCATTGGGACTTAAAGAGTCATGTTGTCTGTATTGGAGATTGAAATAATTGTTATTGTTATAGTCTCATTTCTGGCAGTCATATTCTTACTCTGGATCTGTTATAATATTACTAAAAGTTCCCTAAGAGGCGAAGTCTGGTCTCCCCTGAATCCTAGTGTTTGAAGTTGACCACGTTTTAGTTCTGTAAATCTATTCCGGGACAGGGAACTGTGTGTTCCCAGATAATCTCAGTGATTATCTTAGTTTACTGTGTGAAATATACGTCCTGTATACTTAGTGAAGAATAGTTGGAAGTGGTCAAGATGGGTTCTGAACAATCTAAGATATATCAGACTCCTATTGAAATAATTAAAGATAGAGAAGGGGAGGACATTTGCAGACAAGCCTATAAAGTTTACAAACGTATAGGCCTCAAGAAGGCGGGAACATTCAATTATGAATTTTGGTCACAATATGAGGATAAGCATAGAAAGGAAATAAGAAATAAGGGTTTGGAAAAAGGCATGAAGGCCATTCTGGACTGCTCTAAAACAGCAGAAGACGAACACTGGGACTCCGAATCCCGAGGCGAGGGCATTTTAGTTTATTGTCCTATGGCCCGGCCACCAATAGACGTTCCCATGGAAACCCCTACGGTTCCATTAGTCTCTCCTGTCGTCCCGGCCGCTCCACCAATGTCTCCAAATAATCCCTTTAATTCTCTGTATCCCAATTTACCGCCCCTGACTCCTACGTATCCACAGGCTACTGCCCAGATGGATACACCTCCCTACAGCCCTCAATCAGGATCCCCAGGCCCTGAAGTAAATAGAGGTCCGGCTTGGGACTGTCCACGTTGTGGTCAACAGAATGCCTGTTTTAGAGAAATCTGTACAGTATGTGGGACTCCACGTTCCAGGGATCAGTGTAGACAACCGATTCCCTTGTTCCCAGTTACAACCTCCACTACCCATTATAGAGAACCAAACAGACCGAGTCCACCATTGGGCACGGTCAGACAAGAGGACACTGACAGACCATCGTCTTCTAATGACAGACCCACGGACGCACATAGACCAACTCCCGGGTCTACAGTCACTACATGGCGACCCTGGAGCGCCACAGACCAGATGGCACTGTGTCAGCAACTGCCCGATCCCCAGACAGAGCCAGCAGCTTTCCATAGAAAGTTGGAAGTCATACAGAAAAACTACTCTGCCACTTGGACAGATATGGAATGTCTTATGAATGTAAAATGTCCTCTGGGCCTTTACAATAGTATTGCTCAATTTTGTGGTCTTGAAGATCGCCCAGATGACCCCCAGACATTACTTAGTGGTACTCAATATGTGGACAAGGTTAAAGCCTGGTTTAAGGACAAAGCCCAAGAGAGACGTACAGCCCTAACCCAGTGTAGACAGAACAAGGGCGAGTCTATTGAATGTTACTTTGGCCGTTTAGAGGAAGTTGGCAGAGATCTGGGTTTATATGATTGTCCAAAAGCCATACGTAATGCTGCTTTTTGTGAAGCCTTTATGCAAGGAATAGATAAGCGCCTGTCCGAACGCGTTAAAGCATGTACCCCCGATTGGCGACAGGCCAAACCGCGTGATCTATATAAGAAAGCTGTAGGATTTGTCATGGACACAGAAGACCACGCAAAGGGTGTTATGGTTAAACATTACACCATGGAGGGGGACACAGTCCGACTTAACGACCCCAGGCGGGAGACCCGTAAGTGTTATAACTGCGGGAAGACTGGACACTTGGCCCGTAATTGTAGAGCCCCTAAACGCACTAGACAGAACATGTCAGACGAAAGGGGGCAACAGGGAAGTACGGCCAATACCACATCATCCCGCCCACAGGGAAATAACGGGTATACCAATTACCAATGAAGGTCTGGCACTCCTTCCCCCGTGTCCCTTATAGTTACTGACGTACGTGGGCCACAAATTTTTCAGCCTCTAAAAATCCAGGGGAAGGAGGTGCCCTTTTTAATTGACACAGGGGCTACTAAATCATGTGTCAGTACCTCACAAGTCAATGACCTTAGTATTCCCCTCTCAGACTCCATAGCCATAGCCGTTGGAGTGTCCGGTGAACCAACACCCATGCGTGAGACCGAGCCCATAGAAGTCTCTTTTCAAGGGTCACGAGTCCTCACTCGCTTCCTGGTGTCACCCGCTGGGGATTGCATCATGGGAACCGATGTGATGGGACCCCTGGGGTGCTGTATTCAGCTCCATCCTTCCGGTGAGGCTCATGTCAGTACCTCTGCGGCCGACCACCAAGTATTCTGTCTCATGGCAGCAGACTTGGTCACTCCGCCTCCTTCTTGTACTGTATATGTGTTGACCCCAGAAGATACACAGGTTCTCTCAGCAGTGCCAGAGACCCTATGGGCAAAAGGGAAGACAGACTTGGGCCATCTCCACGTACCCCCAGTCATGGTATATCTCAAAGATGGGGAAAAAGCCCCCATGATCCGCCAGTATCCCCTAGCCATGGCACAGGAAGATGCAATAGCCTCCACTATTACAGAGTTATGTGCCTTGAATGCTTTAAAACCTTGCGTCTCACCCGCTAACACGCCACTCTTCCCGGTTAAAAAGAAAGGGAAGAAAGGCGAACCTGATACCTACCGGATGGTTCACGATCTAAGAGAAATCAATAAGGTGACCATACTAGAAACACCTTTGGTCCCCAACCCTTACACTCTGTTGTCCACCATACCATCCGGAACCTGTTGGTACACTCTGGTCGATTTGGCCAATGCATTTATGTCCGTCCCGCTCCACCCCGATTGCCAGTACCTGTTTGCCTTCACGTTCCGAGGAAAACAGTACTGCTGGACTGTCCTACCACAAGGGGCGCAAAACAGCCCAAATCAATTCACCCGATGTATGAGGCTTGTACTTGATGCATGGACGGTCCCACCAGGTGTGGCCCTGCTTCAGTATGTTGATGATCTCCTTCTCTGTGCACCGGACAGACCTACCTGTGTTGCGGCCTCACTCAGCCTCCTTTGTTTTCTTGCAGACAGCGGGTGTAAAGCCAGTAAAGACAAATTACAGTTTTGCAAATCTCATGTTGTGTTTCTTGGTCACTGCCTAGGTCCTGGTACAAAACACCTCACGCCAGAACGTACCAAGGTGGTGGAGGACATGCCACTCCCTACCTCCCATGCTCAGTTGCGGACATTTCTGGGGTTAGTTTCATATTGTCGGCCATGGATTCGCTCTGCCTCCATGACCATGCAGCCTCTGTACGACTGCCTGAGTTCTAAGCCATTTGCTTTGTCTCCGGAAGCCGAGTCAGCTTTCCATCAGCTGAAAATACAGATCACCAGTGCTCCAGCACTGGGTCTGCCAGACTATGATAAACCCTTCCAGATGTTCGTGACTGAGATGGCGGGACATGCTACTGCCGTCCTCACACAAGAGCATGGTGACAAAAAGCGCCCTGTAGCATACTACAGTGCACATCTTGACGCAGTAGCCAGGGGTTCACCCTCCTGTGTAAGAGCAGTTCTGGCTGTACAAGCACTACTTGAGAAAGCTTCTGAGGTGGTCCTAGACTACCCTCTTGTGGTCCTCACGCCCCATGACGTACATGGAATTCTGACACAGGTGAGCCGTAGACATCTGTCTCTTGCTAGACAGATCAAAATGGAACTTGCAGTACACTCTTCATCCAATGTCTCATTTCAACGTTGCACAACTTTGAATCCGGCCACCTTACTGCCATTAGGTGACACTGATTCAAAAGGGGGAGTAAGCACAGGGGATCAACTTTTTGTCAATTCCCTAGGCGAAGAGGAAGCTTTTGACACCGAGCACCAGCATGACTGTGCTGCTCTGATGGAGCAGGAGACAGCTGGATTTGCTCATGTCACAGATAAGCCACTCCTGAACCCCCACCTTGAAATGTTTGTGGATGGATCACGATACCAGAATGAGATGGGCAGATTTGTGACAGGGTTTGCTGTAGTATCAATGAATGAAGTACTGATAGGCCGCGCCTTGCCCCCACATATGTCAGCACAGGAAGCGGAGCTGTGCGCTCTGGCCGAGGCCTGCAAGCTCGCCCGGGGAGTCACTGCTAATATCTACACGGACTCCAGGTACGCGTTTGGCGTTGCGCATGACTATGGGCCGATTTGGCGCGCGCGGAGCTTCCTAACAGCTCAAGGCAGACCGATAAAGAATGGTGAGGCAGTAAGTAGTTTAATGTCAGCTATCATGCTCCCGAAGCAGGTAGCCATAATAAAGGTAAAGGCACACACCCAAGGGGACTCCTTGGAAAGCAGAGGCAACGAGAAGGCAGACGGAGCAGCTAAGGCTGCAGCCCTGCTGGACTGGAGGGCACCCGTGTGCAGAGTTCAGACCAGGTCCTGCCCAGCGGAGGAGGATCCTGATCCCCCTGCCAAGGACCAGACCCTCTCTGTCCCACCACAGAAGGAGGTGGACCTACTCCCCTCAGGGCAAGAGCAGGAGCGCTGGGCAAGTGCAGGGGCAGTAAAAGGAAATGAAGGTTGGATGATGGGTTCCCGTATGTGTTTACCTGCGGCTGCCTATCCTAGTATGGCCATTTTTGGCTCATGGAAAGGTGCACGCTTCTCGTAATGCCATGGTAGCCCTGGTGGAGAAAATGTGGTACGCTCCGGGATTTGACAGGATGGCAAAGGCATACGTCAAGGCTTGTGAAATCTGTGCACTACACAACCCCGATCAAGTAGTAAAGACCCCTCGGAAGTGCACTCCGCGACCTTTCTACCCCTTCCAGAGACTACAGATAGATTACATCCAGCTGCCCAGATCAGGAAGGTATGAGTATGTCCTGGTATGCATTGACCTCTTTTCTGGGTGGGCTGAGGCCTACGCGGTCACGAAGGCCACTGCCCAGGCCACTGCAAAAAAACTTGTGTCAGAGTTAGTGTGCAGATTTGGGGTACCAGAGACCATTGAGAGCGACCGTGGTACTCACTTCACTGGTGAGGTAATGAAGGAAGTCATGTCCGCCTTAGGAGTAGAGCAGGCGTTTCACACCCCCTATCATCCACAGAGCTCCGGAAAAGTAGAAAGACTCAATGGCACCCTCAAACTTAAGATACAGAAAGCCATGGTTGAAACAGGAAAACCTTGGCCCGAGTGCCTACCTCTGGCCCTCTACTCAGTACGGACCACGCCAAATAGGAAAACAGGACTGTCTCCTTATGAGATTCTCTTTGGCTCCGTGCCCAGGTTAGGACTGTATCACCCACAAGTTCTATCCCTGGGTCATGATAAAGTTACTTCCTTTGTGCAGGACTTATGCCAAAAGCTAAAAATAACACACGACCTAGTTTTCTCTTCTATTTCAGACCCTGATAGTTTGGAAGGATCCCACTCTCTGAATCCCGGAGATTGGGTGGTGGTAAAGAGACACGTCAGAAAGACTTTGGAACCTCGCTTTGACGGACCATACCAAGTGCTGTTAACCACTCCCACCTCGGTCAAGCTAGAAGGCAAACCCACTTGGATCCATGCCTCACACTGCAAGAAAGTTCCAACGCCTCAGCACCACGAGGGGGGTGGAGAATAAGCCCAACCCAGGGTGGGGGAGGGGGATGGCAACCTGGACACCAGCATTGATAGTCTGGATAGGTGTATTATTTACCCTTTGTTTTCTTGGACTACTCTCTTTCCGGGACAATTCCTCATCAACTGTCGATGTAAGAAGAAGATGGACTGTTTGGGCGGAAGGACACCCCAACATGTGGGAATACTTAGCAAAAGACGTACTGAATATTTCCCACATGTGCATGCCCAACCTTCGGAGTGGGGAAGATATTTTACGGACTTGCTTACTGTCTATCCCCACTCCAATAAAGACACTTCGCGATATATATTCAATAGTGCATAACGATAGTGATGTGGAGGAGAGCAATGTTATCCAGGAAAATACCTTTCTTAATGTATATGAATATTGTCCCCATTGTGATGCGGTCAAACATACACTTTATATTTCACACAAACAAATGGTAAGAGATTTGTTTAGATTCAGGAAAACAATAATACATTTTAAAAAGTCAAATGTCGGCTGTGATCTTGGGACTTGTTCCGATCGCCATATTTGGGGTCAGGAAGGAATTTTTCCCTTTTATACAAGGATAATTGGCTTTTTCCTAAAAGGGTTTTCGCCTTCCTCTGGATCAACTCAGCCTCAAAATTCCCCATAATTGTCATGTTGTTGTGTATATATATAATAATCAAAGTCATAATCTCTTGTGTGAGCAAATGTACGGCAAAAGCCTTTACAGCCCCTGTGTAGGCCGACCCCCTGCTGGAGGTAGGCAGAACATACGGCGGTTCCTTCCAGTCTTGTCACTAGGTAGTGTAGGGTCAGGGTAACGCGACCTGGACGTGTTCACCATTAGGACTATCTCCAGGAGGGACATTGGTGTGGGTGAAGATTAGGGAATCCCCTGCCGTGCGTACCTGTGCACGCTACTAGTATTGTAACATCATACTAGAGACGCCTTATATGGGCTAGTCGACCAATAGGACCTACCTCGACTATGACTTTTCAAAATAGAACTGGACCCTGCGTGTGTCTTCCTGATGTCCAAAATGGGGGAATGATAAGGCCCAAGAGGGGCTGAAGGAATTAATATATGTTGTTTATCATAATGAATATATATCAATCTATTTTAGCAAAATGAATATATTGCAAATATTTTGTGTGTGTACAGAACTCATGACTATTACACAAGCTCCGCAGAGCTGACCTATTGGAATCAGGAAGTTCCAAGAGCAGATGTCTCGGAATTTAGCAATACATGGCCTAACCGCAAAGAGGTTGCTAGCTCTCTCTGTCTAAAAATAATGTGCGCGTCTGAAAGTCATGTGAAATCAGCTATTTCTTAAATGTCATATATCAAGTCTAAATGTCAAAGTTTATTGTCAGATATGAAAATCATGAGTTTAAGATGTATGGAAATCACGAGGTTATTCCCTGTTTTACCACAAGTCACGTCCCTGCGAGGGCGATCTTCTATAAAGACTGAGACTATGCAAATAAAAAACTCAGAGTTCATTGTTTCACCATATACCGTGTATGGTCAGTACTTT
The DNA here is from genome assembly GCF_035609145.1 of Eleutherodactylus coqui. Lineage (NCBI taxonomy): Eukaryota > Metazoa > Chordata > Amphibia > Anura > Eleutherodactylidae > Eleutherodactylus > Eleutherodactylus coqui. The sequence continues at coordinate 123,385,353 of NC_089849.1, forward strand.
GACTCTCAAGGAGCGCTCCTACGTAGGTCAATTTGGAACCGGACAACATAACTGACCAGTCTGTTTGAACAGATTAACCCTCGACAAGAGTATTACTTTTTCCACTTCTCACGAGTAGTGTAATTAGTAGAAGTGTTTGTGAAGAGACTAAGGAAACACTCTTCAGCATCTACAGGGAGATTTAGGGGGAACATCCCCGAGTGTAGTCGGGCACTACCGCACACTAAACAGTTTGACTTGTTGCTCTTGTTAGCATTGTACCTCATCCACTCCAACCAGAGATTCTGGTCAGAGTAGCCAGTCTCTACTGTCATGGTGTCCTCAAAGGTAGGGTCGGCTATGATCATCATGTTTTGCAAGGTTTTTTATTTTAGGGCATAGGGAGTTAATTACGGGCACGGGCTAGGTGAAGGCTTTCACTTGGGAGCATCTACCATATCCCTTATACCGGCAGTCTTCTCCCCAGACATTATCAGTGGTGCAAACATATTTTATTCCCCTGGTATATATGTCATATAACCAGCTGGACTAAGCTGAATCTGGCCCGTGGTGGAAATTTGCGCCTAGACACGGGACCACAGTACAATACTCGAAGGAATATGCGGCTACTTGAGTGTTGGACGAGTTATACCAGAAGGTAACCGTGCCCTCATATTCTTCCGACCAAGGATTCCAGTTGCCACCCTCCTCTCTCACTAGCCCCAACCAGAGTAATGTCCACAGCATGACTAAGACTGGTCTCCCGCATCTGAGGCTTTCTTACAGTGTGAAGCGTGGATCCAAGTAAGTCTTTCGGCTAGTTTCACAGCTGTGGCAGTAGTCAGAATCACCTGGTAGGGACCATCAAATCGAGGCCCAAGAGGGTGCTTCGTGAGGAACTTCTTGACACACACCCAATCCCCAGGCTGCAAGATATGTGTCCCAGTGTCTGCCTAAGGGTCTGGAAGAGAACATCTGTGCATAGACTTTGGTTAGTGCTTTAACACGGGAAATCACATACTTAGTCAATACATCAGATTGTAATTGTAACTACTGGGGATAGTAGCAACTTAACCTTGGGGCTGGCCCAAACGATCTTGTAGGGAGAAAATGCATGATCCCCCTTGGGTGTATATCTAACACTGAATAGGGCTATTGGATAACAGTCTGTCCAGGGTAGCCCCATTCCCGGCGTCATTTTAAGCATCTTGCTTTTTAGCGTGCCACTAAGTCTCTCCACCTTTCCACTACTCTATGGGTGGTAGAGTGTGTAAATGGCCTGGGATACACCCAGAGCAGACATGATGTGTTGTATTATTTCACCTGCCAAGTTCGTACCTCTGTCTAGCTCAATCACTTTTGGTACCCCATATTTGCAGTTTACCTCGTTCATGAGCTTCTTTGCGGTTACATACTCGTTTGCCTTGGTAACAGGGTAGGCCACCAACCTGAAAAGACATCAACAACAACAAGCTCATATTCATACTTCCCAACAGGTGGGACAAATTATGCATTAGCTACAGAGAACCCAGCAGTCGCCCGTCCTCGTTCAAGCGTCGACATAGTTGCTGCTTTACTAGGTGCGTCTTTCAGTGCTTCAGCTGGGCCATAATGGGATACAGGAACTGTGGTAGGGAAGTACTGTTGACTGTTCACCATACGCTGTCCAGTTTCTGCTGCTCCCATATTTAGTCCATTTATCCTTTCCTTCCTTGCTGGCTGGTAACTGTAAAGTCCTTAGCATATCAATGTCCAAGTTTTTTCCTCTGACTCGTGCTGTCAATATCTTGTCTTCTTTCTTCCACAGCTTGAGGGCCGCTGCCTTTGCTGTGCTGTCGGCGAGGGCATTGCCTCTTGCTTTTCCAGTGTAGGAATCGGTGTGAGCTCTTCACTGACAGGTAGTAGTAGGGTCTCCATGAGTCTCTGCACCGCTGCACCATTCTCAATTGGTTGTCCTGCTAAGGTAAAAACTGTCTGGCCTTCCATATTGGGCCGTAATCATGAGCTATGCCAAATGCATACCAGGAGTCAGTGTAAATGGTTGCCGTCTTACCTTTCACCACTCTACTCGCCTCAGTGAGGGCCTTCAGTTCCGCTTCTTGTGCTGAGACATGCGGAGGCAGAGCTTCTGCTTCTAGGACATCTTGTTGTGTGACCACTGCATATCCGATGTGGAGTCGTCAATCCTCACCCTGGTACCATCTGCAAAAAGCTCAAAATATGCATTATCAACAGAGGGTTCCAGTACCTATTTGCATACCAACAGTTTCTTGCTGCATCAGTACTAAATATTCATGCTAATGTTCTATTTCACATAGATTAGAATCTTGTAGCAAAAAAAATATTTATTTCCTTTTTGTTTAAAAAAACCTGAATAGCTGATCTGCAACACGTAGATCACCTATGCTTCCCCCTCCCCCCTTTTTAAGCGGGATACTCTATTGAAAAAGTAATCGGGTTCAAAATAGTACAACGTTGAAAAAGGAAGCCAAGAGGCACAAAAACAAGCACTTTGTTGCTCAAGGTTACATTGTATGCAGCAAAATCTGAGCGAAAATATGCTTTTGATTTTTTTTTTTTTTTTGTCGCAGTTAGCATTTCTAACACAAGGGGGCGCAACACAAGCAACAGCTATTAACAGCCACCCAGTCAAAATGAAATTCAGGGAATTACACCATTTAACTTTGACTATCCTGTCTGAATAGAATTATAGCTTCAGTGGAGACTGACACTAGAATATACAAAGATATAAGGAAAAAAACTAAAGAATGTGGATGAAGTGACATCCTACTCTGAGCAATTAAGTCCCTCTTTCTCACATAAATCCCAGATTACTTTGGCAAATTACGTGAAAAAGTTTGCTGGGTGACTGTAGGGAAATTATTCCATCTGTAGAAGTCTTCCTTAACATCATCTGTCTGAACATCCATTGGAGAAGCAGGCAGCGGAAGACAGAGCCCTTGGGAACACACCATGAGAGGGTTGTCCCCTGCTCATGGGTCCCAAGCCTCTGTCCTCCATGCATCAACTCCAATCTTCTATACTCCATAAACCAGCTTAGTCACCTACTATGTCCTAAGCCGCATCTTCGCAAAGAACAAAGGTTTGTTTCCCTGAACTTATCACACATCCAAGGTGGCCACATTTTGGAGTGTAATAAAGTCTGTTCAAACAAGACCTTACTTCAGACAATCATGATGTTAGCACTGGATACAGTGGCATTGGGGAATTTAGGCCTCCTGAGTGCAGCAAGATGGCCGCCAGAGGCAGAAGGGGCGGGGCTACAGATCTTTCGCGTGAGGCAAAATGGCTGCTGGAGGAGGAAGGGGCGGGGCTTAGTCCTGTCCCGGATTGGAGGGGCCGGAAGTGACGTCACACACCCTGAAAGTGAGCACATGGGAGGAAGTAATTTCAGGATGAGGGCGGGGCTCACCACACTTGCTGCAGAGTCACACTATGTGGGGTTTTAAACATTGCAAGCCTGCCCGCCATCATAGGGAGGGGCTGTAGTCAATACAAAGGCATTACATTGTTTATGATACAGGCAATACACTTCCCCCGCTACCCTCTCACCTCCTCCCCCACCCAATTCTGCTCGCGAATCCCTTTTCTAAGTTATACCACCTTTTAGCAATCTGAAGCACCTTTCTGTCTGCCAGGCCCCACTGCTTATCTTCTGAAAACTTTGTTCCTTTCTTTCAGCAACTAAGTCACATGCTCTATGTCCCTTATCTTTGCTTGCTTTGTTCCCCATTCTCTGGAATTCCTGGACAACCTAGATCTATGCCGTATTCTATTCTGCCTGCTCATTCTATCCTATTTGAAATTTCTGGACACAGTAAAACTCCTTTATTAGATTCCACTTTTCTCAAATTCTACCAGTAGAATCTCTTTCCTCGCAAATCACAATGCACATTAACTCTATAACACAAAACAAAAGGAACAGATGAGTTTACAGGAGAATATTCTCAGTGGCTTAAAGTATACATCTCACCTTTCTATGCAACAGCCCACCCTCTATCAGCAAAATCCCCAGTAACAAACACTGCACACTAGAGATGAGCGAACGTACTCGGATAAGCACTACTCGTCCGAGTAATGTGCTTTATCCGAGTATCGCTGTGCTCGGCTCTAAAGATTCGGGGAGCGCTGCGGAGCGGGGAGCTGCAGGGGAGAGCCGGGAGGAACGGAGGGGAGATCTTTCTCTCCTTCTCTCCCGCCCGCTCTCCCCTGCTCCCCGCCGCAACTCACCTGTCAGCAGCGGCGCTCCCCAATCTTTGAGAATGAGCACAGCGATACTCGGATAATGCACATTACTCGGACGAGTAGTGCTTATCCGAGTACGTTCGCTCATCTCTACTGCACACCCTTTAAACAAGACATTTGGCTATACACAAAGACTGACGATTATATTCAGTGACCAAGACCTCAACAGTATCTGGAGTATCTAGCCGTCTCACACCGCGGCTATAATCCCAATGTATCCCTTTCCACATATGAGAACATAACACCTTCGATCATACAAGTAAATATGCCTATTTTAATCCCTGCGTATCCTTGCTTACGTATGAGAGCATATACCGTGCTCGATCATACAAGTGAATTTGCTTATTTTTAAAATTTTCCTGGCCTAGCTCTCCTAGTGTATCAGGGCAAACCACGCACTATTACATAGGAGAGTGCCCCGGGCGTGCTCCCTCAAAGCGTATAGGAACACACACTATGTCCTGCTATACAGCTCAAGTCCGCCCTAATAAAAAATTGACCCTCACAGAATCTGTCTCTTGGTCTTGTGTACACAGTCTTTAACCATCTCAAACACAAGATTCACAGCATACAGAATATCCCCAGACACGGTGGTAATCTCGAGTAGACAGAACTACATTACCTGCCTTTCAGTGATTTGTTAGAAGTCTGGCGTAGAAGCGGGCAGATAAACAGGTTGAAGTCAGTTCACTCAGGTAGATTAACATAAAGTAATTTTACCATGTTCTGTAGATTTTCGGGCCCCTGAGTTCTGCGTGTTATCTGCCAGTCTCTGCATTTTCCAGACTGAAGAAATCACAGTCTACTCGCCCACAACCAGGGACGCCAGCTGAACTGGATGGTATTTTCTCCAGCAGGTTTCGGGGTATTCTGTAGCTTCCTAATTATGTAGTATGGCATGTGCACGCCTTATAACAACCAGTCAGACACAAGATATAAGTCTCAGGTCTAAACTGGATCTGAGTGGTACATTGCTCAGACCCTCATTTTATTGAAACACATAATACCTGCCCTTTATGGGCGTATAACACATTACATCAGTAACATATATATAGTTTTCATTTGTTGGGCCATATAGAATCCCCCGCCCCCTCCCCACACCCCTCTCAAGTCCAGTGTTTGAGCCAGTCTTTCTCTCCTCAACAAGTGGTCAGACAAAAGTAGCTTCTTTGTCTCAGAAGTTGAGGGTGGGGAAGGGCTGGGAAAATGCCCAAAATGGATACAGTTCTTACAGTATAGCAATGTGACTTTAACCCTTAAACCCTTTCCTCCCCAGGACGTACTGGTACGTCCTGGGAGCCTGGTACTTCCCGCAACAGGACGTATTGGTACATCCTGGGGATAGCGTGAGATCACTTATGATCCGGCGCTATCCTGCAGCGGGAGCCGGCTGTCAGTCACAGCCGGCGTCCCACTGCAACAGCGGGGGGGCATCGGAGTTAAAGGGTTTGTCTGGGACTTTGGAGTTTTTTTTCCTATTGGTGACCTGTCCTTAGAGTAGCTTATCAATAGATAATTGTTGGGTGGGGGGTTGCAGCTCAGGAACTACACTGATCAGCTGATTCCAGGGTCAACTGTCAGCACAGGCAGCAGATGGAGCTATCCGTAGGCCCGGGTTGGCACTGCAGGCACATTTCATGGAAGCTGTCCCAAACAATGCATTTAAATCATCACCAGTAGTATGACTCCATTCAGATTGGATAACTACGGGTTTTGTTGACAAAAACTACAAAACTTAAATGTAACCTATGGCCATCCACCTAATTTTTGGACATTTGGGTCTGCTGGGGCATGAACTGTTCTTATTGTGGGTGACTGCCCTGTATGATGTCCATGTGTCTTAATAATACATATAGACAGGGATTGTTTTCATGAGGCAGCCCCTTGAAATACAAGTCCTTGGGTTAGGCCTCTTCTAGAAAGTTCTCAAAACATCTTTCCCGTCATTCCTTAGTTGGATCTCCATTCTCCTTCGTTATGTATGAAACAGCATTCAGGTTTCCTGATGCGTCTTCTTTTTCTAAATTGATATATCTATACATTTTTTTCTTTACAGCAAATGAATCATCTTTAGAGAAAGAAAAGGAGGCGGATACTCTGGAAGAAAACAAAAAACATCAAGGCCGACGACCAGCAACCAGAAGTGGTGATGGACAGCGTTGCGGAGGAAGTACAAGCAGAATATCAACAACTTCACAACCTGACCCTCAGCCTGGAAGAACTGTGCGTCCAGTACCATGCCAGTCACCAGGAAATACTGGCAACGTACGATCGCATTCACGGCCTGATCCAGAGTTTAGAAGATCTGAATGTCCCATACAATGAAGAAGTGGACAATAAAGCAGTAGACGATAAAAATATAAACACCAGGGATTTAGGAGAGGATGGACTGGAGAACGCCGAGAGCGCCAAAGATATCCAAAGAGCCTCTTGTGAAATCCCAGGGCCCAGTCACATCAGCAGCGGAGGTAAGAAATTGGAAAGTAACTGGAAATGTTTATCCAGTTTTTTACATTTAACAGAGATAGTCTGTAACCGTAGAAACCCATAGCTCTACACAAGAGCTGCAGGCAGAAAATGGTATTCAGATCTTTAGTTAGGGTTTCATCCTTTACTGAATACTATGTAGATTTTATGCTCCAAAATATAACACATACAAGTTTTGCTGTAGGATAGTAATGCAAATGGTAACAATATTTATATACTGTATATATATAGTAACACGTTCATTTTGTTTCATCTAAAGGAGTGGAATACAAGACAACAGTTAACACAACTGAAGAAATTAAAGACTGCAGCTCTAAGGAGTCCAGCAGTAGTAGCTCCTGTCTAGAAGAGACTCCAGAGGAGATCTACGTCACTATGAAGAGCTTTCATAGCGGCAGTAGTGACGACACGTCCGATTTCTTCTCTCTTGAAGAGGAGACACCACAGGAGCTCTGAGACAAGTCTACCAAAACCTTTCAGAGTGACAGCTGCCATGATGAGGAACACAGCACTGGAGATTTGTGTTTCGCGGAAGCCAACCAGGAAATATCAGGCACAGTTCCCCTAACACTAGAGTGCTTTACTTTCCATCAGAAACTAGGAAAAGGAGCCTTTGGAACAGTCTACTTGGCTAAAGATATCATCTGCAATAATTGCGTAGCCATTAAAGTGTCAGGCAAATGGATTTTTCTTGAAAGAAAATACCGTTTCACAGAGCGCCACATCCTAAAACAATCCTACAAGAGCCCTTACCTGCTTCAGGGCCTAGCCGCCTTCCACACCCAAAACTGTGTCTACCAAGTGATGGAATTGACCACCAGAGGCACCCTCAGGGATTTTCTGTACAAGCCCACAAATTCTCCTCTTCGTGTTGACACAATAACATTTATCATCGCAGAAGTCATCTGTGGCACAGAGTTCCTGCATAGAAAAGGTATTCTACACCGGGACCTTAAGCCAGCAAACATCCTTCTGACAACAGAGGGACACATCAAAATAGCAGACTTCAGCCTTGCTATAATGCTGGCTTACAAGTGGACCAGAAGTCAGTGTAGAGGTACACCAGGATACACAGCCCCAGGACTGGTGATGGGTGAAAAACATGGACAAGCGGTAGATAATTTTTCTATTGGCGTGATTATGTATGAACTGTCCACATATTGGAGGCTTTTTCCTGGATGAGATTGCACAGAAATTGAGCAGGCTGTCCTTGATTGTATTCCAAGCTACCCAGACACTCTGTCTTATGGCACATCTATATTTTCGTGACATAAATTGGGAAGATGTGGAAGCTAGGAGAATGATACCACCAGCAATCATGACAACAATGTTTGTTGACCTGAATGTTAACAACCCTCTGCCCTATGCTGAAGAGCCAAACACAATAAGAGCTGAAGACCAGAAGCTCTTCAAAAGATTCAGCTTTGTGTGTGCAGAGTGGTCTGAACACTATCATCCTGCCATCGAGACCGAATATTAAATGACCAAACCAGGTCATTCAAGAAAACTGTTTTGAGTTGGTGGATGAAGCTCAAAACAGCATAGCTAATGAAATTCATCCATATGCACCATCTATAACTTTCTACTACCTACTAGACATCAGAAAGAACTGAATGATACGATCAACTGGACTTACCTATTCACCTGATTTGACAACCTTTCTATTCATTGCATGATAATAACATCTTTCATGCATTAATAAATATATGTTAACATCTATAGAGAATTTGTCTTCAATCCTCCCACATACCGTGGAAATGGTACAAGGAAGGGTCAAAATAAGAGGAAGAGAGGTGGCGGGTATATTAGTAACATAACATAGTATAGTAGGCTGAAAAAAAGACACGTGTCGATCCAGTTTAGGGGGATTATTTCACTAATGATTGTTTAAGACCGCGTTTTAAGATATTTACTGACCTTGTGTGTCAGTGACCTGCAAACATTTATCTGCTGTAATCAGAGTAACATTATAGTATCCTATGGGATCTGCACACTTAGCGTCCATAAACAGTATTGCAATGGCTCTCACATCATGCTGGGGGTTGTAGTTCCAGCAGTAGGGCCACAGGTAATTGACTTTTGCAGTATGTGATGCCCAAGGAAATCTTTCCCTATTATAGGATCTAGTATTTTACATCTCTCACATGGAGCTATAATAAAGCCTGGATACAAGTTTATCCTCCAATTACATTTTATCCTTTTTTTTGTGTTATATATATATATAGATATATTTTTTCCCTGCCAGCGTCTTGTAGTGCTCGGGTCTTGGGGGTTTGTATCAGACTGATGGCATCTGCATGGAGTTTACTACTACAATCTAGTTATGTTCTATACTTCATAAATAATGCTAGTAATTAGCTTGGAGAAAGTAGATAATGATGCCTATTCACAGTCAGCATTGTATATAGTGGACACACATCAGTCTCAGAAAAATTGACCTTGTTGCGAGTAGCAACCAAACATCCGAAGTCCGACTGCTATGTACATAAAGGGCTGTAAAAAACGCTTGTGAAGAGTGGCCCTAGGAACTGGTCAGACACATATTTTTCCTCTGAAGCAGAAAATATGCCCAATTTTTTGAAATGATAATTTTAGGCAATTTTTGGATATTTCCCATAATATGAACTGTGTCTGCATGGTGAACTACGTGGTGGGGGATCTGTAGTGTGAGAGGATGAAGACTCTTTTAATTTTACTGCTGCTGCTGGAAAGAGTTGAAAGGGTTAACCAGGCCGCGTCCGCCGGGATACACCAGGGTCCGAGTGGAAGTGCTGCTATGACCCTTATGCAGTGGGCACTCATAATTGTAAGCGCATCCCTCACTGAAATCAATAGGAGCTGCACTTGTAATTGCAGTCTGAGGTCCCATAGATTTCAGTGAGAGCTGCATCTCCAATTGCGAGAGCTGGCCGCTATACAGGGGTCAGAGCAGCGCTTCCACTCCAAACCCGGAGTATCCCGGTGGGCGATGTCTGTGTGACCCCTTTAAAGGGGGATTCCCAAAATTGACTTTTATTACCTATCCATGGGTTATCACCACCGAGATCCCAAGAACAGGCAGCCCATCTCCCCCTCTTTTCCTCACTGTAGTGATGTGCAGGTTAAATGGAGCGCTGCTCCGTGTTATATGGTTTTGTGATAAAAGTTGATTTTGACAGAACCCCCTTTAATGGGGGCTCAGGCATACTTACCAGGATGGCTAGACAGCCCCCAAAATCCGGGATGACTGGGCCATACGGCAGTATTGTGCGGCTATTTTCTTGCATCAGCGTTTGCTATAAGTCAAAAATACTGAAAATTTTCAAAAGTTTCGATTAGGATTTAACCAGACAAATGCACCAATGCGCTCGCCGCTACGCAGCATATTAGAGCATAAACCAGGTAAAAAATTATTATTTTTTAAAACCCATTCAAATTTTGCACTATTGTGAGCCGGTAAATAAAACAAAGCAGAAAGAAAGGTCCTACCCTATCTTTCCCACATGTTTTCAATGGCGCCGGCGGTGCACGTGGTCAGGTCCCCCATTGAAAACAATGGGAGAAACTCCGCAATTCTCCTATCGTGGCTGAGGATTGCTACAAGCTCGAAATGATGCGAGGCAGTCTTGACATAAAAATGCACGAGACATTCGCGTGTTAGCGAACATGATATTGGGCCATGAATCACAGCCCGATATCGCATTTGCACGTGTGAAGTTAGTCTTAGCTTCTTGTTTTCAAACTTCAGCGGAGTTTGAATAGCCAAAGAAGAAATAAAAATGTCTGGTTCATGCACAAATATGCTCTGTAGCGGCGAGTATATTACCGTATTCACCTGTCTGCTTAAGCCCTTATATATTTGCTCTGTAGGTTCCATTCCTGGTTTACCGCCAGTAATACTCATAGGGACCTATCACACGGGTGGAATTATCCCGCCAGGTCCAGCTGCGGAGTTTAATGTGGAATTGCAGGTAGATGTAACATACTATTCTGATGGCATCTAGTCCATACCTGAATGCCCATGCTCCACCAGGATACCACTTGAATTGCTTTTGTTGCTGTCAATCTCCTGGTGACATGTTACACATTAGGTGGTCCTGTCCCAAGTAAAATGACTATGGATAGGGGTATACCCAATTTTTTTGGTTACCGGTTGTAATATCTGAAAAGTCAGATGGGAGCCCCTATTAAATTTATGCAAATATCTCTATGGAATCACGAAGACTAATCAGATTTTTTTCCCCCCTACTAAACAATCGCCAGGTCTTGGAGGAAGAGAAGTTTTTAGAAGTGAAAAGGCAATTAAATTGGTATTTAATAAGAGAAAAATTGACTTCAACAATTCTTAACCGCCACACGGCATTTGAGAGTCTGGACATCATGGGTAAATTATAGGTTTCCTTCACAAAAGAGATCATTCATGTCCCTAAAAATTACCGCACTGAAAAACTTACAACACTTTGTGTTCTACATCGTGACTTCAGGGGACATACCCCCCCCCCCCTTCTATTTCCTTCATTCCCTAATCCCATTATTAGTTACAAGCTGGGCCCTAACCAGGCCATTATTTGATGAGTAACCTCATAATGGGGTCAGAGACATAAAACACAATAGAAATATATCTGCTTATCTGTTATGAAGCCCAATAAGCACTTATCAATTATTTATATTTTCTTCTTACACTGCATTGTGCATGGATATACAATGTTATTAATGTGTTTTTCTCCTTATTGTTCAGTTATTATTGTACTAAGTAAAATGTAAAATTAATAAACTCAAATGAGAGAAAAGGTCTATGAATGTAATTGGAGGATAAACTTGTATACGGCCTTTATTATAACTCCATGTGAGAGATGTGAAATACAAGACTATATAATATGGAAAGCTTCCTTGGGCATCCCATATGGCAAAGGTCAATTTACCTGTAGCCCTGCTGCTGGAACTACAACTCCCAGCATGCTGTGAGAGCCATTGCAATCCTGTATATTGTAGCTAAATTATAGTGAAAAGATCCTCAAGTACTACCATTGTGATGTCATCAACTGCCTTAAGGAACATTCCAGAACATCTGTATATGTTGGAGCATGTTGCATGTTTGGACATGTTGGGGCATGTTCCTTAAGACAGTTGATGACATCACAATGGCAATTGTGACATCACAATACGCCTTGTGACATCATAATGGCAGTTGCCTTTATATTCTCTTGCACGGCTAATAACCATTGCATTCACTTGCTGCAGCTAGCAGAGTACGAGTGAGAGCTACAACCGCGAATTTCTATATCTTTTTACCTTTGCGATAAAATGAAGGCAAAAGAGATGAGAAAATATTTAGAGGAGGAGGCAAATAAGATCGAGGAGCTATCAGAAGAAGTGAAGATCGTCCGGAAGAAGCGCAGTGAGCCTAAGATACCCAAAAAGAAAGGGTTCTTAGCGCGCCTGCGCAAAGCCTGGAAGACGATTACCGGATGTATGAGGTACTGCACCTCCATCCAGGATGAGGAGAGTTCTGAAGAATTCCCAGAACCCACTTGGATCAACATTGAATTTAAAGAGCCCAGTGGCGTTAACATAAAGGAGGAACTCCAGGAGCCCAGTGTCATCATCCACATGGAGGAGGAACTCCTTGAGCGCATTGTTATCGTCCACATGGAGGAGGAACCCCTAGAGCCCAGTGGCATTAAGATGGAGGAAAAACTCCCAAAGCCCAATGGCAATAACATCGGGGAGAAAATTCTAGAGCCCAATGGCATTAACATGGAGCAGGAACTCCCAAAGCCAAGTGGGAGCAACATGGCGGACAGCAAAGGTAGGGCATCCAGAAACATCCTATAAACTGCAAGATTATGGTTATAGTTATAGCACCCCATGTAACTGCCAAAATGATCTCAAAGACATAGGAACTAACTGATAGAGGTATCTGGGGCTGGAAAGTGCAGTAAGAAAAGTGCTTGGGATTCTCTGCAAGTCATCATGAAAGCTAAAGTCATTAAACTTCATATTATAATGTACAATATGCTACTGCAAAGGAAATGTTGACGACCTGCCCAGAGTAATCAACCAGATTTCAGCTTTTATTTCAGCAATAAGTGTGATCTGATTGGTTGCTATGAGGTACTGCTCCATTCTTCCTTTGCAGCAGTTTCTAACATTACTTAACCTCAACTGTGACATCATAGTAAATATGGAATGTGGAATACCAGACAGGGAGAGAGTTATAAACTAATGGACCTTGCTATATAATAACAGCCCCAATATGCAGATGCATGGTTTTCTTTGAAAGCGGTGTTAATGTAGGGGGTGCAGAATACACAATACAGCTTATTTCCCATGAAAATTTATAACCTGTCACCAATTTAGCTGTTCAGTCAGGAAATCATCACCAGTAGTATGACTCCATTCAGATTGGATCACTACGGGTTTTGTTGACAAAAACTACAAAACTTAAATGTAACTTATGGCCATCCACATAATTTTTGGACATTTGGGTCTGCTGGGGCACGAACTGTTCTTATTGTGTGTGACTGCCCTCTATGATGTCCATGTGTCTTAATAGTACATAATGACAGGGATTGTTTTCATGAGGCAGCCCCTTGAAATACAAGTCCTTGGGTATGACAGGGATTGTTTTCATGAGGCAGCCCCTTGAAATACAAGTCCTTGGGTTAGGCCTCTTCTAGAAAGTTCTCAAAACATCTTTCCCGTCATTCCTTAGTTAGATCTCCATTCTCCTTCGTTATGTATGAAACAGCATTCAGGTTTCCTGATGCGACTTCTTGTTTTAAATTGATATATCTTACATTTTTTTCTTTACAGTCAATGAGTCATCTTTAGAGATAGAAAAGAAAGAGGATACTCTGGAAGAAAACTTCAAGGCTGGCGACCAAGAACCAGAACTGGAGATAGACAGCGTTGTGGAAGAAGTACAAGCAGAATATCAACAAGTACACAACCTGACCCTGAGCCTGGAAGAACTGTGCATCCAGTACCATGCCAGTCACCAGGAAATACTGGCAACGTACGATCGTATTCACAGCCTGATCCAGAGATTAGAAGATCTGTATGTCCCATGCAATGAAGAAGTGGACAATAAAGCAGTAGACGACAAAAATGTAAACACCAGGGATTTAGGAGAGGATGGACTGGAGAACGCAGAGAGCGCCAAAGATATCCAAAGAGCCTCTTGTGAAATCCCAGGGCCAAGTCACATGAGCAGCGGAGGTAAGAAATTGGAAAGTAACTGGAAGTGTTCATCCAAAGTTTTTTACATTAAACAGAGATAGTCTGTAACCGTAGAATCCCATAGCTCTGCACAAGAGCTGCAGGCACAAAATGGTAACAATATTTATATACTGTATATATATAGTAACACAAGCATTTTGTTTTATCTAAAGGAGTGGAATACAAGACAACAGTTAACACAACTGAAGAAATTAAAGACTGCAGCTCTAAGGAGTCCAGCAGTAGTAGCTCCTCTCTAGAAGAGACACCAGAGGAGCTCTACGTCACTATGAAAAGCTTTCATAGCGGCAGTAGTGACGACATGTCCGATTTCTTCTCTCTTGAAGAGGAGACACCACAGGAGCTCTACAAGTCTACCAAAACCTTTCAGAGTGACAGCTGCCATGATGAAGAACACAGCACTGAAGATTTGTGTTTCGAGGAAGCCAACCAGGAAATATCTGGCACAGTTCCCCTAACGCTAGAGTGCTTTACTTTCCATCAGAAACTAGGAAAAGGAGCCTTTGGAACAGTCTACTTGGCTAAAGATTTCATCCGCAATCAATGCGTAGCCATTAAAGTGTCAGGCAAACGGAATTTTGTGGAAAGAAAATACCGTTTCGCAGAGCGCCACATCCTAAAACAATCCTACAAGAGCCCTTACCTGATTCAGGGCCTGGCCGCCTTCCACACCCAAAACTGTGTCTACCAAGTGATGGAATTGACCACCAGAGGCACCCTCAGGGATTTTCTGTACAAGCCCACAAACTTTCCTCTTCGCGTTGATACAATAACATTTATCATCGCAGAAATTATCTGTGGCACAGAGTTCCTGCATAGAAAGGGTATTGTTCACCGGGACCTTAAGCCAGCAAACATCCTTCTGACAACAGAGGGACACATCAAAATAGCAGACTTCGGTCTTGCTATAATGCTTGCTTACAAGTGGACCAGAAGCCACTGTAGAAGAGGTACACCAGGATACACAGCCCCAGAACTGGTGATGGGTGAAAAACATGGACGAGCGGTAGATTATTTTTCTATTGGCGTGATTATGTATGAACTGTCCACATATTGGAGGCCCTTTCCTGGACGAAATCGCAGAGAAATTGAGCAGGCTGTCCTTGATCGTGATCCATGCTACCCAGACACTCTGTCTTATGGCATGGTGAACGTCATGGAAGGGCTGCTGTGTAAAAATCCGAGCCGGCGGTATGGAATAGTGTCGGACATCAAAACACATCTATATTTTCGTAACATAAATTGGGAAGATGTGGAAGCTAGGAGAATGACACCACCAGCAATCATGACAACAATGTCTGTTGACCTGAGTGTTAACGACCATCTGCCCTATGCTGAAGAAGAGTCAAATAGAATAAGAGCTGAAGACCAGAAGCTCTTCAAAAGATTCAGCTTTGTGTGTGCAGAGTGGTCTGAACACTATCATCCTGCCATCGAGACCGAATATTAAATGACCAAACCAGGTCATTCAAGAAAACTGTTTTGAGTTGGTGGATGAAGCTCAAAACAGCATAGCTAATGAAATTCATCCATATGCACCATCTATAACTTTCTACTACCTACTAGACATCAGAAAGAACTGAATGATACGATCAACTGGACCATATTTACCAGATTTGACAACCCCACCAAACATCCACCACTTAACATCCATGTAGATTTGAGCTTTAACGACCCAGGGATTTGTTCCGATCGCCATATTTGGGGTCAGGGAGGAATTTTTTCTCCTTAGGAGGACAAACCAACATTAAGTCCTCAGGGGTTTTTCGCCTCCCTCTGGGTCAACATAGCAAGTATTACAGGTTGAAATTGAAAGACGTCTTTCAACCTTACTTGCTATGTAACCATCTGGACATCTCATCTACAATGTGGTGATGATGACAAAAGGAAGCTGCTAAAGAAGAAAGCAGCTCCTTCATTTATTGGATTTGACAGAAGGAAGCTACATTGGAAGTAGCTCCTTCACCCACCGGACTTGACAAATAGAAGGCCCAAAGGCTGAACGTGGATTGTAGGAATCCAGGGAATTGTCACCTATGTGTGATCTGCACCTGCATCTCCAAAAACACAACTACAGTAAGCCAAGGCCTGAAGAGCGGAATCACCATCATCTGCTCCTTTCTATCCAATGTATGCTTCACCCACCGGACTTGACAAATAGAAGGCTCAAAGGCTGAACGTGGATTGTAGGAATCCAGGGAATTGTCACCTATGTGTGATCTGCACCTGCATCTCCAAAAACACCACTACAGTAAGCCAAGGCCTGAAGAGCGGAATCACCATCATCTGCTCCTTTCTATCCAATGTATGCTTCACCCACCGGACTTGACAAATAGAAGGCTCAAAGGCTGAACGTGGATTGTAGGAATCCAGGGAATTGTCACCTATGTGTGATCTGCACCTGCATCTCCAAAAACACTACTACAGTAAGCCAAGGCTTGAAGAGCGGAATCACCATCATCTGCTCCTTTCTATCCAATGTATGATAACAACATCTTCATGCATTAATAATAAATATATGTTAACATCTATAGAGAATTTGTCTTCAATCCTCCCACATACCGTGGAAATGGTACAAGAAAGGGTCAAAATAAGAGGAAGAGAGGTGGCGGGTATATTAGTAACATAACATAGTATTATAGTAGGCTGAAAAAAAGACACGTGTCGATCCAGTTTAGGGGGATTATTTCACTAATGATTGTTGAAGACCGCGTTTTAAGATATTTACTGACCTTGTGTGTCAGTGACCTGCAAACATTTATCTGCTGTAATCAGAGTAACATTATAGTATCCTATGGGATCTGCACACTTAGCTTCCATAAACAGTATTGCAATGACTCTCACATCATGCTGGGGGTTGTAGTTCCAACAGTAAGGCCACTAATTGACTTTCTGCTGTGCACAAAAATACATATTGCTCTCTATGGAAGTGGAGACACAGCTGTAGAGAGCAAAATACAGTCCTGCTCATATCTAAGAAGTGCATACAGTTGTATCCAGTGTAGAGAATGCTCTGTGAGCTAAACAGCCTGTACTCCAGACTGATTGGTAGTTTGCTACAATGTATCAGTCTGGGATCTGAGCTATTTAGCTCACAGAGCATTGTCTACACTAGATACAATTGTATCTACTTCTCAGCTGAGAGTAGGACTAGCTATATTACAGGTTTACTGCCTGTGATTGGAAAAGGTGTTCTCATTCAATGACAGCAAGCAATATCTTAAATGGTGAAGATTTGGTACAAAGTCTATTAGAAAATTGAAGAACTTGTCATGTGTACAAGAATTAAAAATAGTTGTTCAGGACTTTTCTATTGATCACCCATCCTGAGGATTGGTTATTAACAGATAACCATAGGGGTCCACCCTTCAGATCACAATCAGGTCCACCAATCGTGCTGATATCACTGGAAGCAGATAGCCCTCTTCATACTGTAGCTGCCCGGTTTAGTGTTACAGGCACAACACCCATTGAATCCATTGGGAGCTGTGACTGTAGTACCAAACCAGGCCACTGCAATATTGACAGCGCAATATTTCCAGTGATAACTGCACTGACAGCAGGCCTGACAATCAACTGATCCCCAGGCCTGCAGTCAGTGTGGACACTACAAGAAGCAGGTAGCGCTGTCTGTATTGCATCAGTCTGGTTTGGTAATACATTAAATTGTGAACTGTGCCAGTAGAACCAAACTGGGGCGTAGCGCTATCTGCTTCCAGCACTCTCTGCATTGACAGCAGGTCCAGTGGGGACCCGAAACTGCAAACCCCCACCAATCAACTGTTGATTACCGATCCTGAGGACAGGTCATCACTAGTAAGAGTCCCCGACAACCCTTTAAGCTTAGTTTACATAAAACCAGAGAATAGCTTCGAGGTCTCACACACTGACAGTTTCATAGACCGCGAGTTGCATTATAAGTGGAATAAAACAGAGAACAGAGAACACATCTGTGAACAAGGCAAAACGTGCAAACTCCAAATCCGAGCCCAGAGCTCGAGTGCTTAAGCCGGTCTGCCACCCATGTAAGCCTATGTGTCCCATGCACCCTCTCTAGTAGGGTCCTACAGATAATGTGTAATCAGGATGGCACAAATGCTAAAATTTAGCCCTATGGATCAGTAATGGCTCATCCACAACCAGTAAGACGTGCCGCAGTATAAAATACACCGCAGTATGTCATCTGTGTGGTAGAAGGGTCATCATACAGGAAAACGGCAGAATGGACCACTCAAATCCTATCCTAGAACTCACCTTCCTACTTTGCCTCTGATCTTAGCTCATCCTCTTCAGCCCCCGGCTTCACCAGCACTACAGCATAGCCCTCGTTGTTATGGATTATATTCATCTCAAGAGAAATTTTGGGGAGATTGTGCCCCTCAACAATGAAGTCCTAAAAAAACAAGAGGATTCTAGCTGAATGTAGTAAAAAACTAACATAGTCCCCTCATGTGACCAAGTATTACACGAGCACTCATTCACCTGAAAGGATGACCATGCACCACCACATTTGCAGACAAAAGGTAAAAAAAGGGCCCATTAGTTTATTTCCAGGAAAATAGGTAATCTATAGTCGATTATCTGGGCTCCCACTGCTCAGGACCCCAGTCGATCAGCTGATATCAGCCCCTGCACTCATTGCAGCAGAGCCACCGATTTCAATGGATGCTGTGCCTTCTATTACACTTCAGCATCTGGCTTGGCTACCATGAGTTTGATGGCTGAGATTAGCTGATCAGCAGGGATCCTGACTGGTGGAACTCCACCAATTAACTTGATGAACCTATCCTCAGGATAGATCACCAACAGTACAATGGGTAAAAGTCCTGGAATACCCCCAGAAGTAATTACCAAAGCAGCATCATTGTGAAGATGGGATGTCCTGACCAACCGCATACGGTGAGCAGATTCCATGTGCGAAGTCACAATACCGTGATAATGATTCCGTCTCTGCAGTGGTGGATGCCGTTGTCAATCAGGCTGCAGTTACTTCCAGAATAGATCTCCACCCCAGCGCCCTGGATCAAAAGGAGGTCATGGTGAATGGGCATACAGCAGGAACAGATCCAACCATTTACTATTTTACCAATAAACGGCAACATAAACGGTAAATAAAAAGCGTCAAAATAGCTTTATCGTTTCGACCTTAATGGACTTTCTCAAGCCAAGGCTTAAGAAAGACTATTAAGGTTGAAACGTTGTTTGTCTGCGTTCATTAATATGGAACAATAAAGCTTTTTGATGCTTTTATTTACCGTTTATGCTGCCGTTTATTGGTAAAATATTGGACTTCTGCTGGGGACTTTTGGTTCATGGTCCCATATACAGCTCTGCATCTTCCCACCTAACCCTGTTGGGATTTGAAACATAAGTGTGTGCTGCTGGATTCTACACCTTACACGTTTGGTAACCATTTACTATGTCACAAAGAAATTAACCGTTAAATGTCCAATGCCATCTGGTAGCAATATACAGTACAACAGTACAATACACGGCCATCACCATCATCCTCCATTTACCTTTGCTCCATATAAGTCGCAGTACATCATCTGCAGTTCAGCAGATTTCTTCACCATGATCCCAGTTTTTTGCACTGGAAAACACAGTTCTCCAGCTCCTTCTTACCCCCAGGATTCCCCGGGATAAAGTACAAACAAGATCAGCCCAAAACAGAAGAGATGGCCGGGAGCATCGAGCAAGGAAAGCAACCCACCGGGGTAAAAGGAGGCTGATATTACCTGCCACCAATGTGCTGGTTGCTGGGATCTCTCTTCAGGCTTTGAAGGTGGCTGCAGCACTTTTCTGACTACCCGATGCATACTGTGCTTTGGTCATCCATCAGTAGACCAAGACACTACAAGCTGCTCTTGATACATGAGCAGTGCTTGCCAATACGAAAGTGGTGTGAAGTGTCTCAGACTACCAAATCATAGTGATTACCGGGCAGTGGGGGAAACTGCAGACACGTTGGAAGACCAAACCGAGTCCTGGGAACCGGAGGATCTGCAGCAGATCTTCAAGAACGGAGGATGGCAGGTAATATTACTCCTTTCTCATTCAGACTTTGCTTACTCAAAAAACTACACTCCCTTTAAATGTTATTAGGCCCCAATATTGGAGCTGATCTGAGTCTCCATGGCCTTACTGACGATGTCTTCTACTGTGTTGTGTCTCAGGTTGGAGATTTTCACATTCCACAAACTTGTCTCCTGTTCCTTTCTTCTTTATGATGTCATCTAGCATTCCGTAGCCTGGAAAAGAAAAACGCCGCATGTGTATACAAAGCCACTAGTAATGACATCACAGATATCATGCTCATTGGTTAATACCGCACAGCCCTTCCAGCTTCCTCAGATAGGCCCAAGTAAAGCAGATGATATTCACGTAGAAATCAGTGGGAGCTCAGAAATCAGATCACCGAGGGAACCACTAAATAATATAATATAAAATATAATCTTTATTTACGAAAATTAAAATATTTTATGCAAAAAGGCGTGATAAATCTAAGATATATATCGTGCCTGTCACGACCAAATGGCACCGTACCGTACGTTTGATACCCAGGACTTATGTGATATTGTGGTTACCATGTGATGTAGTGTTTAGCACGGCGAAGATACCCCACACAGTAGATGCCGTCTAACCGTGTGTCAACCGTGTAACAACATCCACTATATATCCAGTAGTTTGTTATATCTCATCCAATAGTTTGAGGTTGATCTAGTATATCTGTGATATTGATACTATGATCACAAGATAATTTGATGCTGGGTGCTCAAATAATCCACAAACTATGAGGCTAAGCTACCACAGAGTTGTTTTTTTGGGGATATTTGAACTCCTGTCACTGTCAACCTACGACAGTAGGTGGTAGTAAAGCAGAAACAGGAGCTACACCCCTGATGATAGAATAGTGACGAAAATATGCATGCTCATATAATGGTTATGACATGCAAAAGTTCCACCATTGAATGGTATGCATCAAACTCGTTGCATGGTAGGAGGATATGTAACCACTGTCCTAAGTATCAATAAATATGGTGTATAACTGTTAGATAAGATGTACTACTAACAGCAATACACCAAGCTGCCAGAACGTGCTTATTCCTATTTCAATTATATTGAATAAGCATTAAGTACTTCTAACAGTGACAGCGAAAAATAAAGCCGTGCAGCTGTTCATAAGTTATAAAGTACTAAACGATCTGGTATGAAAGGCCGGACTAATTAATAGTCCAACAATCGCCTAACAGCCGATCTTTTACTAAAATCCGTTTAGATAGCTCAAATAGAACTAGCATCTAAGGCAAGACTGATTTGATGCGCATGCATGCCTGATGCTTAGTCTATTAATTCACTTGATAGCACAGTGATGAACAAACAGTAAGAGGTCTATAGAAAGACTCACTACTGATTACTCAATCAAATGAGACCATCTCAAATAGAGTCAACATAGAACCATCTACGCGTTTCAACAGCTCAATCATAGAGCTGTATCATCAGGATGGTATAGATTGATGCAAGCCAGAATAAGGAGATTGCATCAAAAATTGCTAAGTGCTGCGCAGTCATAGATATAAGACCGTGCAGCACACTTAGCTAATAATAGGGATGGTAACCTTAGTTGCAATCTAGATGGAATGATTGCATCTATAAATCAGCCTAATACTGCAACAGTCATGGATGTAAGACTGTGCAGTAATGATAGCTAATCTCGAACGGATAGAGATGTGAACAGCCTGACCGGCTGTATACAACTGAGCAGCAATGGTCAGTAGCCCGATGACAGGGCTTTAAAAAGAACAAACCACGCCTCCCTGAGTAAGGGGCTCGTCCCCGTTCAGCCAATCTGCTTAACTCCTTCACTCAGCACTGCCAGTACCGAGATCTCGCGATGATGGAGATCCCGCGCATGCGCAGACTCACACAGCGTCCGTGGATGCCAACCAGCGCCAACCAGGAAATGGAGGACGCGGCGGCATCTGGGCACTCTGCAGACCCTGCGCACGTAATGTGCAGGTGAAGCGGGGCTCAATAAAGCCCAAAACAGGGCGATGATCATTCTGGTGTGATGAGGATTATAACTAGGGGAAATGAATAAAGATGAAATAGAAATAAACATATATTTCTCTATGCAAGTTATTAGACACACACTCATGCAAGGAAACAGGTAAGTGTAAAGGCAATTACTTACTACAGAGATGGAAAAAGAGTAAGTATTGGGGCAATAGGATTACTGCATAGATAGAAACAAGGCAGTTGCCCTCATAACGAAGGTAGTAATACAATTAAAGGTAATATATAGCGCATATAGCAGCTATCATCCTTCATAGCTGTCCCAATATGCAGATGATGGTTCAAAGATGTTCAGTGATGATGGTATATCTAGAACTCATACACATATATTTTTCCCCTAGTTATAATCCTCATCACACCAGAATGATCATCGCCCTGTTTTGGGCTTTATTGAGCCCCGCTTCACCTGCACATTACGTGCGCAGGGTCTGCAGAGTGCCCAGATGCCGCCGCGTCCTCCATTTACCCGTCGCGCGTTGCTGCGAAGACAGACAGACATACATACATTCGTTTTTATATATCTAGATGACGGCAGCAGCGACCACTGAGGTTTTGTAGGCCGCTGCTTCCCCCTTGCGGGCTGAATAAAATAGCCGTTGTGTGGAACATCCAATTTATCCGGCTGCTGTGGCTTCTTGGGAAGATATCCTAGTACATGTTTGCCCACTTCCAACTCCAATGGAGACTGACTGTAAATAGCTGGCGTGCTCTAGTATTTATGGTTCCAAGCTGTACGTGTCATTGCATACAGTCTATCTATCTATCTATCTATCTGGGTTATTGCATACAGTCTATCTATCTATCTATCTATGACATCAGGAAATGAGAGAATTAGATTCCGTACGTAAAATTTGAACGCTAATTCTTTGGCGCTTTGAATTGAATAATCGAGTTGGGACCCATTAGCTTTTGCTATTTATCACATAATCAATGCTCGAGCCAAATTTCAAGTTTCTATGACATTGGGAAATGAGAGAATTAAATTCCGTACATAAAATTTGGACGCTAATTCTTTTGCGCTTAGAATTGAATAATCGAGTTGGGATGAGACATAAGGCCTTGCCCATAAGCATTCCCCAACCTCCAAGAACTGAACCTACCTACCTGAATGAGATTTTGTAGGCCGCTGCTTCCCCCTTGCGGGCTGAATAAAATAGCCGTTGGGTGGAACATACAATTTATCCGGCTGCTGTGGCTTCTTAGGAAGATATCCTAGTACTTGTTTACCCACTTCCAACTCCAATGGTAATTGGCTGGCGTGCTCTAGTGGTTCCAAGCTGTACGTGTCATAATAGAGCCTTAATGACATCACAATGCAGCTTATGAGAACATGTTGGGGCATGTTCGCGCGTTGCTGCGAAGACAGACATACATACATACTACGTTTTTATATATCTAGATGACGGCAGCAGCGACCACTGAGGTTTACCGCTGGGGTATGTCACTCTTATTACTAATGGGGGGAGTGTCACTATTATTACTGCTGTGGGATGTCACTATTATCGCTGGGGTGAAGGTGTCACTATTACCGCTGGGGTATGTGTACATGTGGCAGAAATGGGCAGGGCTCTTTCAGAATAGACCGGGTGCAGATTTTGACTGCTTTTTAGGTGCGGAAATGCTGCAGAATTTTCCACAGAAATCTCCGCTGAGGACATTCTGCAGTATTTCCGCGTCCAAAAAGCAGTCAGAATCTGCACCCGGTCTATTCTGAAACAGCCTTGTCCTTTTTAGAACGACGGGGGTAAAATCATACGTTGTGATAAGCCCCGCCCCCTGACGTGTTGGCACTTTGCGATACATAAGTGGGTTTTGGGTTGTAGTTTGGGCACTCGGTGCCTAAAAGGTTCGCCATCACTGGCCTAGTACATGTTTGCCCACTTCCAACTCCAATGGAGACTGACTGTAAATGGCTGGCATGCTCTAGTATTTATGGTTCCAAGCTGTACGTGTCATTGCATACAGTCTATCTATCTATCTATCTATCTATCTATCTATCTATCTATCTATCTATCTATCTATCTATCTATCTATCTATCTATCAGGGTTATTGCATACAGTCTATCTATCTATCTATGACATCAGGAAATGAGTGAATTAGATTTTGTAGGCCGCTGCTTCCCCCTTGCGGGCTGAATAAAATAGCCGTTGGGTGGAACATACAATTTATCCGGCTGCTGTGGCTTCTTAGGAAGATATCCTAGTACTTGTTTACCCACTTCCAACTCCAATGGTAATTGGCTGGCGTGCTCTAGTGGTTCCAAGCTGTACGTGTCATAATAGAGCCTTAATGACATCACAATGCAGCTTTATAGAACATGTTGGGGCATGTTCAAGGGCGTCCGATGTTGATGACATCAGTGATGACATCACAATAGCAGGTGGCTTACTTATTCGATCTACGTGGGGGGGGGGCGTAACTTTCGACGACGCTCGCGCGCCATTTATCGTAGGATATTTGTACTATGCCTATAATCTTCCCAGGAGTGTACTCAACAACTTCCCAAAGTTTCATGGCGATCGGATGAATGGTGTAGTAGCGCATAAAGGACAAACACGCACGCACGCACGCACGCAGACAGACATACATTCAATTTTATATATATAGATAACTGTTAGATAAGATGTACTACTAACAGCAATACACCAAGCTGCCAGAACGTGCTTATTCCTATTTCAATTATATTGAATAAGCATTAAGTACTTCTAACAGTGACAGCGAAAAATAAAGCCGTGCAGCTGTTCATAAGTTATAAAGTACTAAACGATCTGGTATGAAAGGCCGGACTAATTAATAGTCCAACAATCGCCTAACAGCCGATCTTTTACTAAAATCCGTTTAGATAGCTCAAATAGAACTAGCATCTAAGGCAAGACTGATTTGATGCGCATGCATGCCTGATGCTTAGTCTATTAATTCACTTGATAGCACAGTGATGAACAAACAGTAAGAGGTCTATAGAAAGACTCACTACTGATTACTCAATCAAATGAGACCATCTCAAATAGAGTCAACATAGAACCATCTACGCGTTTCAACAGCTCAATCATAGAGCTGTATCATCAGGATGGTATAGATTGATGCAAGCCAGAATAAGGAGATTGCATCAAAAATTGCTAAGTGCTGCGCAGTCATAGATATAAGACCGTGCAGCACACTTAGCTAATAATAGGGATGGTAACCTTAGTTGCAATCTAGATGGAATGATTGCATCTATAAATCAGCCTAATACTGCAACAGTCATGGATGTAAGACTGTGCAGTAATGATAGCTAATCTCGAACGGATAGAGATGTGAACAGCCTGACCGGCTGTATACAACTGAGCAGCAATGGTCAGTAGCCCGATGACAGGGCTTTAAAAAGAACAAACCACGCCTCCCTGAGTAAGGGGCTCGTCCCCGTTCAGCCAATCTGCTTAACTCCTTCACTCAGCACTGCCAGTACCGAGATCTCGCGATGATGGAGATCCCGCGCATGCGCAGACTCACACAGCGTCCGTGGATGCCAACCAGCGCCAACCAGGAAATGGAGGACGCGGCGGCATCTGGGCACTCTGCAGACCCTGCGCACGTAATGTGCAGGTGAAGCGGGGCTCAATAAAGCCCAAAACAGGGCGATGATCATTCTGGTGTGATGAGGATTATAACTAGGGGAAATGAATAAAGATGAAATAGAAATAAACATATATTTCTCTATGCAAGTTATTAGACACACACTCATGCAAGGAAACAGGTAAGTGTAAAGGCAATTACTTACTACAGAGATGGAAAAAGAGTAAGTATTGGGGCAATAGGATTACTGCATAGATAGAAACAAGGCAGTTGCCCTCATAACGAAGGTAGTAATACAATTAAAGGTAATATATAGCGCATATAGCAGCTATCATCCTTCATAGCTGTCCCAATATGCAGATGATGGTTCAAAGATGTTCAGTGATGATGGTATATCTAGAACTCATACACATATATTTTTACAGCTAGCGTCCAACATACAACATAAAAAACTCGATCGTATGTTTTTATATATATATCTATCAACATCATCCAATTAGCACATGGACGTTTAACGCCATAGTATCAATAAGTTCCATTGGTGCTTGATGATATTGTCGGATAGTATCACTATCTTACCAGGACAAAATTATATAAAAGCTGCAAAGGATAGCTGATCATTTAAGCCCTTGGGACTACAGCAATCCAATCGGTGAATCCACCGTGTTTCTTTTTGTAGCAGCATTCTGTCCAAATTGCCACGTCTTCCATTCGGTCTAATAATTTCCATGCCTTGAAACTGGATGCAATCTGGGTCATTATTGTGTACATCACGTACATGCACTGCCAAGCTCGTCTTGTCACCTCGATTGACATTCCCGATGTGTTCAAGTACGCGTCTACGCAATTGGCGGATGGTCTTGCCTACGTAGTCAAGTGGGCACGGGCAGGTCGCTTTATATATCACACCAGTGGATCTGCAATTAATAAAATCCTTTATCTGATAAGTCAGACCAGTGGAGGAACTAGAGAAATTCCCACCCCGTTTCATGTACTTGCATGCCTTGCAGCCGGTACACCTAAAAGACCCTTTAGGGAGATCGGACCCAAGCCA